>NC_091634.1:37590121-37898721 GCF_027580195.1 Bos mutus | reverse complement strand
ACAAATTCTTTATCCATTCATCTATCGGTGGACATCTAGGTTGCTTCCATGTTCTAGCTATTGTAAATAGTGCTGCTGTAAACAATGGGATACATGTGTCTTATTCCCCTGATTATCTTTTGACTGAGCAAGGAGATATCTGTACTTTGACCAACACCACCTGCTGCACTTGGATTAACATTTCTGGGGAAGTAACTTAGTTACGTATGATCAATTACATAAGATCACTGAGCAAGCCACTTGGCTTAAAAAGCTGACTCCTTCAAAGATTCTTTCTTGGACAGATTTGACTTTGAATTAGTTCTTGGGTACCATGGCTCTACTGTATGTTGTGTGTGTGTGTGTGTGTGTGTGCACACGCACGAGCTCAGTCACTTGGTTGTGTCTGACTCTTTGTGACTCCGTGGACTGTAGCCTGCTGGGCTCCTCTGTCCATGGGATTTCCCAGGTAAGAATACTGGAGTGGGTTGCCATTTCCTCCACCAGGAGATTTTCCCCACCCAGGGATCGGATCTGCTTCTCTTGCATCTCCTGCACTGAGTGCACTCCAAACATTGAGAGTTATTGTGCTTATTGCAATCACAGTCATTTCCATGAGTGCATTATATTCTCTCAAAAGCTTTAAATACATGTTCCCAGCTGCTAACGACCAAGAAAATGATCTCCCTAAGACTGGAATGTTGGAAAAGAAGGAAAGAGAATAACCAGATAAGTATCATGAACTTGAAGCCATGACCTATTACCTGTCATGGGGATTAAACAAAAAAAATTGTTGCATTCTGGACACCACACAAAGGACCCACAGAAGTTGTGACCTGTAGCCAAGAGTGGTGCTTAGGTCTTGCCTAGATCTTGATCACCTCTCTCAGTTAAGCTAACTATTGGATCAAAAGAGGGGAATTGTTAAAAACAAAAACAAACAGGCCTCAGATGCAGTCACTGTGCTAAGCCCTCATCATCAGATGAAGATTTAGTACCTTACCTAAGTGGAGTGTCAACCTTCCCCAGGGATGTAATCTTAACGAGTCAGTCTGAAATTTCCTAGCCAGCACCAGTGAGGTAATATGCCTCATAGACCCTTTTGTCCCCTGGAAGAAAGTGACACTGCCCAACATCATCATTTTTCATTTGTTTATGATTTGCTTGTCCAACCTCCTCCCTACCTTTCAGAACTTTTCTGCTTGCTAGGTGGATTTCTGCTTTGTGTGTGAATCATTTGAAAAGGCAATTATATCTTCAGATTTATGAAGTGGAGCTTTATTTTTTAACATAGGATACTGTCCCTGGTGGCTTAGAGGTTAAAGCATCTGCCTGGAATGCGGGAGACCCAGGTTCGATCCCTGGGTTGGGAAGATCCCCTGGAGAAGGAAAATGGCAACCCACTCCAGTGTTCTTGCCTGGAGAATCCCATGGAGGGAGGAGCCTGGTAGGCTACAGTCCATGGGGTTGCAAAGAGTCAGACACGACTGAGCGACTTCACTTTCACTTTCACTTTCACTTTTCGCTATACTTGATGGGATTTTTAAAATAACTATTTTCTTGAAATATAATTCAAGTACCATAAAATTCACATTTTTAAAGTGCACTATTTAGTGGATTGTATATTCACAAAGTTGTTTAACCATCACCATTATCCAATTCCAGAAAATTGTCACCACTCCTAAAAGAAACCTCATACCCATTAGGAGTCATTCTTTATTCCCCTCATCCCCAGCCTGTGGGAACCTCTAATCTACTTTGTTTCTGTGGATTTGCTTATTATGAACATCTTGTAAATAAAATCATACAACATCTGGCCTCCTGTAGCTGGCTTTTTCCATTAGCATGATGTTTTTAAGGTTCCTCCACATTGTAGCAAGTATCCATACTGTATTTCTTTTTATGCCCAAATAATATTCCATTGTGTGGATAGATTATATTATAGATCATAATAGTTCTTTGTCCATTTATCAGTTGATGGACATTTTGGTTGTTTCCACTTTCAACTCTTTTGACTAACGCTGCTCAGTTCAGTTCAGTCGCTCAGTCGTGTCCGACTCCTTGCGACCCCATGAATCACAGTACGCCAGGCCTCCCTGTCCATCAGCTACTCCCAGAGTTCATTCAAACTTATGTCCATCAAGTCAGTGATGCCATCCAGCCATCTCATCCTCTGTCGTCCCCTTCTCCTCCTGCCCCCCATCCCTCCCAGCATCAGGGTCTTTTTCAATGAGTCAACTCTTCGCATGAGGTGGCCAAAGTATTGGAGTTTCAGCTTCAGCATCAGTCCTTCCAAGACTGATCTCCTTTAGGATAGCCTGGTTGGATCTCCTTGCAGTCCAAGGGACTCTCAAGAGTCTTCTCCAACACCACAGCGCAAAAGCATCAATTCTTCGGCGCTCAGCTTTCTTCACAGTCCAACTCTCACATCCATACATGACCACTGGAAAAACCATAGCCTTGACTAGATGGACCTTTGTTGGCAAAGTAATGTCTCTGCTTTTTAATATGCTATCTAGGTTGGTCATAACTTTCCTTCCAAGGGGTAAGAATCTTTTCATTTCATGGCTACAATCACCATCTGCAGTGGTTTTGGAGCCCAAAAAAATAAAGTCTGCCACTGTTTCCACTGTTTCCCCATCTGTTTCCCATGAAGTGATGGGACCGGATGCCATGATCTTAGTTTTCTGAATGTTGAACTTTAAGCCAACTTTTTCACTCTCCTCTTTCACTTTCATCAAGAGGCTTTTTAGTTCCTCCTCACTTACTGCCATAAGAGTGGTGTCATCTGCATATCTGAGGTTATTGGTATTTCTCCCAGCAATCTTGATTCCAGCTTGTGCTTCTTCCAGCCCAGCATTTATCATGATGTACTCTGCATATAGGTTAAATAAGCAGGGTGACAATATTTGGAACCAGTCTGTTGTTCCATGTCCAGTTCTAACTGTTGCTTCCTGACCTGCATATAGGTTTCTCAAGAGGCAGGTCAGGTGGTCTGGTATTCCCATCTCTTGAAGAATTTTCCACAGTTTATTGTGATCCACACAGTCAAAGGCGTTGGCATAGTCAATAAAGCAGAAATAGATGTTTTTCTGGAACTCTTGCTTTTTCCATGATCCAGCAGATGTTGGCAATTTGATCTCTAGTTCCTCTGCCTTCTCTAAAACCAGCTTGAATATCAGGAAGTTCACGGTTCACGTAGTGCTGAAGCCTGGCTTGGAGAATTTTGAGCATTACTTTACTAGCGTGTGAGATGAGTACAATTGTGCTCAGTTGTGCTCAAACACAAAAATGCTGCTATTTGTGTGCAAGTTTTTGTATAGACATATTATCAATTATCTTGGGTACATACCTAAGTGTGAAATATGGTAACTCTAATTTTAATTTTTATTTATTTGTTTTTAATTTATGTTTTTATTTATTTATGTTTGGCTGCACTGGGTCTTCGTTGCTGCACGAGGACTTTCTTTAGTTGCAGCAAATGGGGCTACTCTTCATTGCAGTGCACAGGCTTCTCAGTGCAGTGGCTTCTCTTGTTGCAGAGCACAGGCTCTAGGGCATGCGGGTTTCAGTAGTTGCAGCGCATGGGCCCAGTAGTTGTGGTGTACAGGCTTAGTTGCTCCACGGCATATAGGATCTTCCCAGACCAAGGATCAAACCTGTGTCCCCTGCGTTGGCAGGCTGATTCTTAACCACCAAACCACCAGGGAGTTCCTAAGTTAAATTTTTAATAAACTGCCAAGCTGTGTCCTAAAGCAACCCTAACTATTTTATAACCTATATTTTCCCCTTAACAGTGGATCATGACTGTATTCTCTTGTCCGTATGTAGAAGTGTGCATCACTAGTTTGAGTGAATGGATAGTATTGTCTTAGCCAGCTAAATACCAACATCAGAGCATATTTGGAGAATTCTCTTTTGTTGGACATTTAATGATTCTATGAAACAGATTTTGAGCGTTTTCTTTGCATCCCCACCAGGGAGATGACACTCTCCCAAGTATATCCAGAGCACTTTATATATATAGCACATATCCCTGTATATGGCACTTTCACATTGCATGGCAAGCCACCCATAGCTTCCCCCATCTCTTTTATCTATTACATGGTGAACTCCTCTGGGCACTAGAACATGTCTTAAATGTACCTTTGTATCCATACTTCCCAGCATAGAGTCAAATATTTGATAGATGTTTTCAGAATGAATGAATAAAGGAAATAATGAATAGATGGAAAGATGGATGGTTAGAGTCAGGAACTATGAAGAGACAGTGTTCCTTTACTATAAGAACATTCTGTCCAAAGATCCCTGCCTGGAGAAGTAGTGAGTCCTCAGACCCTGCTGCTGCTAAGTCGCTTCAGTCATGTTCGACTCTGTGCGAGGTGTGCAAAAGGAGGCTGAGTTAATTGTCAGGAACACTGTAAAGTTAATCCACGTATCAAAAGGGAAATGGGATGAAATTTAAGATGCTTCCAAAGTGGAAAGCATGGAATTCTATGAAACAGAAACCTGGGGAAGCGAAGAGATTTGCCATATTCTCCAACCGGACAGCTGTGGGGCTATGAGTCACTCTGAAAGTTTTTGAGTTGTTCTGAAGACCACAGACCAAAGCGTCAATTCAGTCAGTTCAGTCACTCAGTTGTGTCTGACTCTTTGCGACCCCATGGACTGCAGCACTCCAGGCTTCCCTGTCCATCACCAACTCCCAGAGCTTACTCAAACTCATGTCCATCAAGTCAGTGATACTATCCAACAATCTCAGCCTCTGTTGTCCCCTTCTCCTCCTGCCTTCAATCTTTCCCAGCATCAGGGTCTTTTCCAATGAGTCAGTTCTTTGCATGAAGTGGCCAAAGTATTGGCGTTTCAGCTTCAGCATCAGTCCTTCCAATGAATATTCAGGACTGATCTCCTTCAGGATGGACTGGTTGGATCTCCTTGCAGTCCAAGGGACTCTCAAGATTCTTCTCCAACACCACAGTTCAAAAGCATCAATTCTTCGGCGCTCAGCTTTCTTCACAGTCCAACTCTCACATCTATACATGACCACTGGAAAAACCATAGCTTTGACTAGACGGACCTTTGTTGGCAAAGTAATGCATCTGCTTTTTAATATGCTGTCTAGGATGGTCATAGCTTTTCTTCCAAGGAGCAAGCATCTTCTAATTTCATTGCTGCAGTGATTTTGGAGACCATGAAAATAAAGTCTCTCACTGTTTCCATTGTTTCCCCCATCTATTTGCCATGAAATGATAGGACCTGATGCCATGATCTTAGTTTTCTGTATATTGAGTTTTAAGCCATTTTTTTCACTCTCCTCTTTCACTTTCATCAAGAGGATCTTTAGTTCTTCTTCACTTTCTGCCATAAGGGTGGTGTCATCTGCATATCTGAGGTTATTGGTGTTTCTCCCAGAAATCTTGATTCCAGCTTGTGCTTCATCCAGCCTGGCATTTCGCATGATGTACTCTGCATGTAAGTTAAATAAGCAGGGTGACAATATACAGGCTTGAGGTACTCCTTTTCCCATTTGTATCCAGTCTTTTGTTCCACCAAAGTGTGCCCTTGTCTAAAGACCTCTGTTTGCTTATGCGTGCTTTGGGTAGCTCACAGTGCACTAAGGTTAGAATCCAGGAAGGGAGAAACACTTGTGAAACCTGTGGTTGAACAAGTCAGTGGTTACCTGTAATCAGAAAGTTTAATGCAAGCTCTTTTGATAAAAGTCAAAGTCTTGGAGGGCGGGGCCTGGACGGGCTTGGCCGTGGAAACGTCAGCCCTCTCATCTTCGGTAGCGGGGAGAGCTTTTCTGTTGTCTCCTCAGGCTCTTGGGCGGCGGGGGCGGGGCTAGGGGAGAAGCTGGAGGGGGCGGGAACTGGGCTGACTCATAAGGCCCTCGGTAGGCACAGAGACCTGAGGACGAAGAGCTTGCTGTCCTGCCACCATGGGGCTCGTCGCTCTCGTCCTGACCTCCCTCGCCATTTCCACGGCTTGGGTGAGTCGTCCTGAAATGCAAATAGCAGGCGGTCTTTGGGAATCCTTGTAGGGGACCAGGTGGAGGAGAAGCGTACAGTGCAAAGCAGTGACAAGCTGCCAGGTCCCACAGCAGCGCGAGCTGTCAGAACTCTGAGGCTCTGCCAACTCCCGGCGGCGACAGGAGACAAAGGGGAGGGTACCCACTGGGAGCCCACCGGCCGTGCCACGTGCAGGAGGGCAACCAGCTCACCTATCGCTGAGCAGCTGAGGACTTTGGCGAGCTCCGTCTGTTTCCCCCTTGATCATTAGTCCAGATATGGCTAAAAGTGGGTTGCTGCTGCTGCTGCTGCTAAGTCACTTCAGTCCTGTCCGTCTCTGTGCGACCCCAGAGACGGCAGCTCACCAGGCTCCCCGGTCCCTGGGATTCTCCAGGCAAGAACACTGGAGTGGGTTGCCATTTCCTTCTCCAATGCATGAAAGTGAAAGTGAAGTCACTCAGTCGTGTCCGACTCCTAGGGACCCCATGGACTGCAGCCTACCAGGCTCCTCCATCCATGGGATTTGCCAGGCAAGAGTACTGGAGTGGGGTGCCACTGCCTTCTCCAAAAGTGGGTTAATGGAGTATTAATGTCCACTCTGGAGTCAGTGTACAAGGGTTCCCATCCAAGGCAGCACTCAGTAGCTATGTATTCTTAGACAAGGGATGTTTCTTTTCTGTGTCTAAGTTTTGCACGTCTAAAATGGAGGTGAGAACTGTATCTACATCACTGGGCTGTTCTAAGTGTGAAATGGGTTGTTTCTAAAGAGTGTCTGGAATTGGAAAAAGTGAAAAAGCAGTGATTCATAAGTAAAAGAGTTGTTATAACTTATAGTGTATTAATAGACACCCTGAGGTGTGGTAAAGCCCATAGATCAGGAGCCAATTGCCATTTAAGAGATAGTTTGTTTTTCCCAGTTTCCCAGAGGTGGGGGTGTGACACCACCTGGCGGGCTAGAAGGTGAAGCACCAGGTGTGTCAGGGGCAGAGGAAGAAGGGAGGAATCAGGGCAAGAACTTTATCTTGGTTAGTGGGGTGGGCTGGATAGGGTGAGGGAACTAGCCAATCCCCGCCACGCTCTAGGGCTTAGGGAGTGCCCACAACTGTTAGGTACTTTGCCTTGGAGTGATTAGGGCAGGATGATAGTGGCCATTGTGGAGGGCCTGATAAAGAAGGTGGTTGGGGTTCAGCCTCTGGCATGCTGGAAGAGAAAGTTCATTCCTGTCTCCAGGGATTGGCTAACTCTGGGAGGGGCAGTCCCCCCAGAATCAGCAAGGCTCCCAGTGTCAAAGCATCAGAATACACAGCATAGAAGACATGGTTAATACAAGGGTGCAGTAAGAGCCCTCAGAATGTATCTGTACCATTTTATAGATGGAAAAACCGAGGCTCAGAGAGGGGAAAGGTATGTATCCAAGGTCAGCTGGAAAATCATGCTCTGAATTCTATCCCTGTCTCCTGAGTCCAGAGCAAGTGCTCTGACAGTCCAGTCTACACTGGGTTTAATCCTCTTCCTGGTGCTGTGACACTGTGAGAGGCCTGGAACTGAGGGGAAGAGCAGAGTAAGAAGCACATTAGAAGCTGATTATCCCCTTTCTGCTGGTTTATCTGGGTAGAGTCAGTCTATTTCCATCTTTTAAAGATCCATACTGGCTTCCTCCATTTCTTCAGTTACCTCTTTTGTAAAATGGGCATATTAATGTTTCCCTAGCGAGGCTTTTGTCATTGGAATGTCCACATGGCACAGAGAAAGTACCCAATACACATCATTACATGCACCTCAGGTGGTAACCGCCGCCGTCACCATTGCTGCCTGTGCCTCACAGCACCACCCACTTTTTCACCTTTGCCAATTGGCCATCTGTCCACTTCATGTCTCTTGAAGGTTATCATCAGATGTGTTTATAAGACCAGATCTGGGTTATTCTTCTCTGTTCTGGCCACACGCTTTGAGGGAGAGGTTGTCGTTTTATCTGTATCTAAAGGGGAACAATTGGGAGGGTGAGAGGCTGGAAATCATTTTCTGTTAGGATGCTTAAACAAACTGCAGCTGTTGAGGATGGACAAGAGAGGACTTGAGAGATGAGCATGAACAGGGGTCAACACGAAGGCCACCTGCCTTGTGAAGGTACAGGATGTCCCCAAGCAGGGAGGACCAGGCCTGACGTGGCAACTGCAGGAGATGCATTTGAGCTCAGTGAGAAGGAACTGTCTGCTCCATGGGAATGGGACAGACAGAGTGTGACCCCCAGTCTCGCTCTCTCTGATGACCCTGTGAGTTAGGAAGGATAGTCAGCTTCACTCTCTCTCACATAAGAAGCTGAGGCTTAGAGAGTTGAGAGGACATTCAAGATCACATGGCAAAGGTAACAAAGTCCACCCAGAATCCGGTTCAAACCTTCACCTCTGACGTGTCCTCATTTCCTCCCAATGTCCACCAGGGCTGCCACCCTCACCGCCTATTGTGGACACCGCTCAGGGCAGAGTCCTGGGAAAATATGTCAGCTTAAAAGGATTTGCACAGCCTGTGGGCGTTTTCCTGGGAATTCCTTTTGCCAAGCCTCCTCTTGGATCTTTGAGGTTTGCTCCGCCGCAGCCTGCAGAACCATGGACCTTCGTGAAGAATACCACCTCTTACTCTCCCATGTAAGCCGGGGGTGTGGCTTTTGGCATCGTTCAGTGGGGATGTTAGTCTCAAAGGGATGCAGGAAGGAGCCAAGGCAATCCTCTGAGTGGCTTATGCTTTATTCTGAAATCCTCAAGATATTGTAGATCCTTACCAGCATTCCAGAATTCTCA
Source organism: Bos mutus (assembly GCF_027580195.1). Classification (NCBI taxonomy): domain Eukaryota; kingdom Metazoa; phylum Chordata; class Mammalia; order Artiodactyla; family Bovidae; genus Bos; species Bos mutus. The sequence goes on along the minus strand of NC_091634.1, from coordinate 37,889,936 downwards.
CAGCACTGTAGAGCCTTTTATTCAACCAATATTTCTGGAGCACCTCCTATGTGTTAGGCGTGTTCTAGTGTCCTGGGATCCATCAGTGACCCAAAGAAAGATCCCACCCTCATGCAGCTTGCCTTTGTAGCAGGGAAAGACAGATCCTGAGCAATATGCAAGGTAGCAGAGTAATAATATGTAAGAATAGGCTAAGTGCTTTGGAATAAAACAAGGAGTTGAGCAGTGGTCAGAAGTAATGATTCTGTTTATTCTTCTGTCTTGATCTTCGATGCAGCTGGGGAGTGAGGTGGGCCAGGAAGTGTGTGGGTGGGGAGTCTTTGGGGTATCGCCAGTTCCTAACTCCCAGGTGTGACTGCTGCCTAGTAAGGAGGAGAGCAATGGTCGGTGTGTCCTAGTCACTGTGTCCACGTTGGGCAAAGAAGTCAAAGTCATCCCCCAGAACACCTAGGACATCTACATGCGTGGATCTCTGGGGATTTCCAGGATCTGCCTCTTGCCGCTACTTTCCGCCCTAAGGTGGGGTCCAGAACCACCTCATTAACACAACATATGATGCGTTTGTCACTCTCTTCACTTAGGAAATTCCTAGGGCTTTAGGATCTCCTTGCAGGAAATGGGAAGACCAAAGACACATTTCTTATTATATCACAGTATCATATCACACAATACAGATTCTTTATTTTTTTTAACAATTTTAAAAATTTTGATTATTAAGTTTTATTGGCCGCACCAGGTCTTTGTTGCTGCACGTGGGCTTCCCCTAGTTGCAAGGAACAGGGGCTACTCTCTAGTTGAGATCGTGGGCTTCTCTCTGCCGTGGCTTCTCTTGTTGTGAAGCATGGGCTGTAGGGCTCGGACTCAGTCGTTGTGGCTCACGGGCTTCACTGTCCCACAGCGTGTGAGAGCTTCCCAGATCAGGGATCAAACCGATGTCCCTGCATTGCAAAGCAGACTCTTAACCATTGGACCACCAGGGAAGCCCGATACAGATACTTTGGATGTCTGCTTTGCTCATTTGTATCATAAACATGGTTATATGTCATTACATATCACAGCCTGACATTACATTACATTGGGTATTGAGTTATAGTTTATTTACCCAGTCTCTTATTTGGGACCATTAAGTTCTGGATATTTTTGATAATATAATTAGCACTGTGATGAACATCCTATAGCCAAACCTTTATGCACATTCACAGTAATTGAGGCTGAGTTCCAAGAAATGACATTTCTGAGTAAAACAGTATCACCTTTTGTTAAATCTCCTTCCGAAAATGTCCCAGCTACACTCTTTTCGTTAATATATGAAAACTTTCATTCACCAGACCGTAGCCAATGCTTGAGATTATTTAAAAATATTTTGGCTATTGAGTAGGCAAAATAATAATAATTATTAGCATCATAATTATTTATATAATTTTAGAGTTTATTCTGCATTTATCTCAATACTAGTGATGTTGAACTCTCTTTCCCATTAATTTTTCATTGTATCCTTTTATGAATACTATATCCACTTGCCTTGGTGATCTGGGGACAGCTCCTCCAGGATGGAAATCAAGAGGGTCTCTTTGGGGCTCTGACAGTCATTTGACAGCTATGTCATCCAAGCACCTCAGTACTGGGGGCCACCATGCCTGCTTTCTGAAAATCTGGAAATGTGGCTTATAATGTCCTCGGAAACATAAGCAGTGCATAGTCTGACTCTTCATGGCTATGTGACCTTGGGCAGGTTCTATAACCTCTCTGTGCCTCAGTTTTCTCAACTGTAAAATGGGGATAATAATAGAACCCATATCATGGGTCTGATCTGAAGATTTTTTTAAAATAATTTTATTTATCTTATTACTTATTTTTGGCTGTGCTGGGTCTTTGACGCTGTGCAGTCTTTATCTAGCGCGCAGGCGTCAGTAGTTGAGGCTCCCAGGCTCTAGAGCACAGACTTAGTAGTTGTGGCTCACAGGCTTAGTTGCCCCGTGGCATGTGGGATCTTCCCAAATCAGGGATTGAACCTGTGTCTCCTGCACTGGCAGGCAGATTCTTTACCACTGAGCCACCCGGGAAGCCCCTGATCTGAAGATTTTGTGGTTGTTCAGTCCATAAGTTATATCCGAATCTTTGCAACCCCATGGACTGTAGCCCATCTGGCTCCTCTGTCCTTCACTATCTCCTGGACTCAAATTCATCTCCCTTGAGTCGGTGATGCCATCTAACCATCTCATCCTCTGCCACCCTCTTTTCCTTTTGCCTTCAATGTTTCCCAGCATCAAGGTCTTTTCCAACAAGTTGACTCTTAGTATCACGTGGCCAAAGTATTGGAGTGTCAGCATCAGCAACAGTCATTCCAATGAATATTCACAGTTGATTTCCTTTAGGATTGACCGGTTGGATCTCCTTGCAGTCCAAGGAACTTTCTAGTCTTCTCCAGCACCACAATTCAAAAGCATCAATTCCTTAGCCTTCAGCCTTCTTTATGGACCAATTCTCACATCTATACATGACTATGGGAAAAGCCATAGCTTTGACTGTACGGACCTTTGTCAGCAAAGTGATGTCGCTGCCTTTTAATATGCAGTCTAGGTTGGTCATAGCTTTCCTTACAAGGAGCAAGTGTCTTTTAAATATTAAGTATTGCCTGTTACCGCTGTTAGACCTTTCAGATCCATTATTTGGGCAATGCATAACACTTGACGAGATGAGCTGACAAAATCTTAGCATGTCAGTGCTGCAAGACCCTTATAGAAATCATTCCCTGCACTCAGACGTGGCAGACTGAGACCCAGAACAGAGAAGGAACTTGCCCAAGGTCACCCGGCACGTAAGTGCAGAGGCAGAACTAGAACCAAGCTCTCCTAATGTTCACCACAAATATTTTGCCCTTGACCTGTGGCATGCCTTAAATGACTGCCAACAGAGTGGCTTCTCACCGTTTTTGGAAGTCTCCCATGAACTGGAACTCCTAGTTGACCTGTAGAGGAGCGTAAGCACCCGGTACTCGCTATGCAGCAGAGAGCCAGCTGCAACCAGGGAATGCAGGAAATGGTCCACTTCCAGGCTCATAAGCAGCATCTTCTTGACACAATGCATTCCGAAGCTCCTGAAAGGGGGAGGTGCCAGGTCTTCTCATTAGTCACTCTCCCCAGAGACCTTGGTGAGCCCTAGAGCCCCCTATCCTGACCCCCCAGGTAGTCTCCTACCCATTCCAGTGTCTGGAATCTGGTAAGACAGCTCTGTTTACAGGCTTACTTCTCCCAGTCCAAGACCTGGCCTCACTACAGGAGACATCTCCTTGGTCAGCTCTGATTGAACATCAGGAGTTCTTCTCTTTCCTTGCCCCTCCCAGGTGCTCCCAAAACACAGTGTTGGTGGAAATGACCTCAGACCTCATTAGCAACGGAATGGAGACTGTTAAAACTAAATTTTCTGAAGACTGTCTTTACCTAAATATTTACACCCCTGCTGACTTGATGAAGAGAAGCAGGCTGCCGGTAAGCGGTGGGAACCACTGGTCAAGGCTGGTGTTGGGTCCAGGAGTGAGGGATCCAGGAGTGGGAGTGCTGGGGAGGAGATGATGCTCGAGCCTTGGCCGTTCCCATGATGATGGTGTTAACAAAAACTTTAGCTATTCTCACTTTCTTGCTATGTGAACTCCTTAATTTGGGGACATGCATTATGAATGGCCTCAATTCTTACCACAGTCCTTGGCACCTAGTAGGTTTTCAGATCATATTCATCAAATGGTTGAAGACTTCTTGGAGGAGGTGGTTTTTAGGCCGGTCTTTGGAGGATGGGTGAGATTTGGGGAGCAGAAGGAGGCAGCAGGAAGTCATATTAAGATGAGGTACCACCCAGGGCATAGGCTTCTTGACACGATCATTCATTCACATGAGAAGTTGAATTCGCCACACAAAAGGTAACTAAGATGAAGCTGAAACAAGCTTCTAACCAAGGGCTTCTGCATGCTGAGTGTACTGAGCTGGGTGAGGGGCCCAGGAGTGAGGGTGGTAGGAGTGTTGGAAAGAAGATGATGCTCGAGCCTTGGCTGTTCCCATGATGATGCTCTCAGCATGAAGAGCGCTGAGTGCAGGTGGAACTGGGGCAGGGGAGACAGGCAGGGGCAGCTGGGGTGCCCTGAGTGGGGTGGCGGTCTGGGCCACTGCTGGAGAATGGGTAGGTGACCAAACCTGCCTCTGAGGTCTTCCCCAGCTCTGCTTTCTGTAACCTGTGTGGTTGGGTCCTCCCCCCCCACCCCGCCCAATCCAGGTGATGGTGTGGATCCATGGAGGAGCTCTGCTGATGGGTGGAGCATCAAGCTGTGATGGGCTGGTCCTCTCTGCCCATGAAAATGTGGTGGTGGTGACCATTCAGTACCGCCTGGGCATCTGGGGATTCTTCAGGTAAGACTCTGGACTCTCCTGATGGCACATTGCCCCGAGTGTGGGGGTGCTAGGACCCTACTCTGGTCATGCAAGCCCTCAAGGGGCTCCTTGCTAGGCTCCCTACTAAGACATCTGAGTCCCCTCCTAATTGGGCTCCACCTACCTTCTCATTCCCCAGCCACCCTGGTGCACTTACTTCTGAGCTCTTACACATAAAACACCTAATCTCCCTGACACACTCCTATTATTCCTACCAAGCCCAACCCAGATGTTATCTCATCTGAACTACTTATCTCGTTTTCACTTTGCTGCCTGGCATGTTGCAGTATCTTTAAGATGACAGTTATCATGCAGCACAGCACTTAGAGGCTCACACATCTTATCTCCTGGGGAAGCAAATGTATATTACCATATGTGAAATAGATGACCAGTCCAAGTTCAATGCATGAAGCAGGGCACTCAAAGCCGGTGCACTGGGACAACCCAAAGGGAAGGGATGGGGAGGGAGGTAGGAGGAGGGTTCAGGACCTGGGGGACACATGTACACCCGTGGCTGATTCATGTCAGTGTATGGCAGAACCCACCACAATATTGTAAAGTAATTAGCCTCCAATTAAAAAAATAAATTAATTTTTTTAAAAAAAGGAAGGGGTAGACTCATGTGGGAGCTCCGTGAAGTCTTGTAGGTGAAGGAACGGGTGCCTGGAACTGGGAGGTGGTAAGGAGCATCTGACTCCAGGGGTACATCTACTGGGAGGAGCGTTGGGCCACTCACCCCATTTCCTTCTGGAACTTGGCACATGCGTAAGTGAAGGCTTGAGTCTCCTGTGTGGATTCTGTGGGGACAGGAACCAGGTTTCCAGCAGGCAGTTACTGAGCTTTTCCCGAATGTACTGGCGCCAGGACCTCTTACTCTGAGATGCTGGGGGGTGGCCTGGGTGAGAGGTGGTCACCTCCCTGGAAAGACCTGTGGGCTGGGGGAGGGTTGTCCCAGGGGAGTCGTGTCTCAGGATGTGTCCCCTTCACGGAGACCCTTCAGCTCTTCCCCCCACGACCCGTGTCTGCTCCCAGGGACAGTGTAACTGCACATACTCGCCCCACTTCCTCTCCCCCAGTCTCTCTTCTACCACATGAACCAAGGTTTCACCCCAACCAGACACCAGACTACTCTGGTCCAGGTCACCATGCCCCAGCATCTCTCAGCCAACCTTGGCAGATCCACACGTGATCCCTCAGTTCTTCTTGAAAAGCTGACCTCTCTTGGCTCCTGGCCACCTCCTCCCTCATGGGTCCTCCTTCTCAGCTCCTCCCTGGCCCTCCTCCTCCTGTCTCAGCCTCTGTGCATCTCCTTCTTTGTCCCACTGATTCCTTGAGTGACCTCAGGGAGCACTTCCAGGCTTCCTATTTTTAGTCCCTTTTCTCCACTGAAGCCCACAAGTACACCATTAAGTGCCTCCTACCTTCTCTATGGGGCATCTGAGGGCACCTCACTCCTCCACTAACAGACATAACCCTTGGCTCCCATGGTCCCCTCAACAGGGCCTCATGCTCAGCTATTGGCAAATACACCCTTCCAGTTACTCTGGATAAAAACCTCATGGTTGCATGAATTCTTCTCTTTTTTTCACTCCCCACATTCAGTCACCACCAAATCCTCTTGGTTCCACAGTAACCAGAGTGATCATTTAAGACATAAATGGAATCTTGTTATCTCTGCAATGGCTTCCCTTCTTACTTACAGCGACATGGATGTCCTCACCCAGAGCCTCAGGACCCTCTGTAGCTGCATGTCCTAGACTCACACTTTTGCTTCACTGGACCCCAGGGCCTTTGCACTTGCTGTTTCTTCCACCGGGAACGCCCTTCTTTGGATATTTGTGAAGTCCATGTACTCATAGGAAATGCTCAGTCAATAGATAAAGGATGGATATGTAGAGCCCTACAGCAGAATAGGATAGAAGAAGATGAAGACCCTGTGTCAGGGTTGTGGAAGCCCAGTCCTTTCCAGAAGGCTCCCCTGGACCCCCAGCCCCATCTCTGGTCCTCAGGGCCCTGCCGGGACATCTCTGCCCCCAACCCCACCCTGTTCTCTTACTCACAGCACAGGGGACGAGCACAGCCGGGGAAACTGGGGCCACTTGGACCAGGTAGCTGCGCTGCACTGGGTCCAGGAGAACATTGCCAACTTTGGAGGGGATCCAGGCTCTGTGACCATCTTTGGAGGGTCAGCAGGAGCGGAAAGTGTCTCCGTTCTTGTAAGTCTTCCTGGCCCTGATGTGGCTGCTGATGGGACCCCTTGCAGACCAGCCCATCTAGTCCTGGGACCTTTACTTTCAAGATCTGGATTCAAGGCTGACCCACCTCTGTGCAGCATCAGATGGTGGAGAGTTAATGGCCAGACTCCCCTTGGCCCCCAGGAAGCTCAGGACTCAGCTCAGCCTCCAGGGCCGTAGCTGCAGCCACAGCTGCGACAGACACTCTCTTGCTGTCCTGTGTCGGTTGAGCTCATCCTCTCCTTCTTAATCATTTTAACGTTAGGACTCACCTCACTTCTTTTGAGATTAGGGGTGGGTGTAAATGATTAATCAGAGGAGCTGACCATGAGGTTGGTCTGGGTGTCCTTGTCTGACTTGAAGCCAGGCCTACAGTTCAGGGAGACACGAGCACTAGGAACAGGTTGGGGGTCCCCTCTGAGGGCTCTGGGGGCTTGTCCATGCCCAGGAGGGAGGGCAGCAGTCTCTGGGGCTGAGGGATGGAGCTGGGCTGGGGAGAAGGAGAAGAAGAGGAGGGATGGGGGATGGGACAGGCGACAAGGGACACAGATAGGACCTGGGAGTGTGGTGTGGGGAATGGGAATGGGGGAGACACCACGGGAAGCAAAGCTGGAAAGCCAGATTAGAAGGTGCTGGGAGCTGTGGGAAACACTCCAACTACCTCACTATTGAGCACTATTACTATATTTTTAAAACATGTGGAATCATAGTTGAATATTCAGGGAAAACTTTTTTATATTTTATAAAATGGAGAAAAAAGAAAATCATAGATAACCCCCTCAAATAAAAATTCATCCACAATCCCATTAGCCAGTGATTCTCACCATGGACAGTTTCATTTTTCTGGTCTTTTTTCCATGCTGTTGTGCTGTTCTGTGCTTAGTCGCTCAGTCGTGTCTAACTCTTTGCAACCCTGTGGACTGTAGCCCACCAGGCTCCTCTGTCCTTGGGGATTCTCCAGGCAAGAATACTGGAGTGGGTTGCCATGACCTCCTCCAGGGTATCTTCCCAACCCGGGGATTGAACCCAGGTCTCCTGCATTGCAGGCAGATTCTTTACCATTTGAGCCACCAGAATAGCCCTTTTCCCATGAATCACCCTATCTATCATCTATCTATATGTATGAATTTTTAAACAAAAAAGCTTCCTTTACATTATAGCATATATGTTTCCCTAACCATTAATTATTATTTATGTTTTGTGTGTATAGTCATTAGTATTTCTAGTCTTTGAATGAAGAATGAAAAATACCTTATTTACCCAATGTCATATAACACCTTGTGTTATTTCCACTTTTTACTGTTATGAATAACGTGAACATCTTGGAGATTTTTGTTTGCCTCCAAATCATTTCCCTTAAATCCTGAGTAATGGAATTGGAAAATTAGAACTGTGTGTTTAAATCGATGCTAGAAATTTCCAGCTGCCTTTCAGATACTTTGACTGTTATGCCTCACTCTGTACACCTGGTTCCCTCTAGAGGAGGTTTTCTTGGAGAAGCTGGACCCTCCGGTCAGTCTAGGGAACAAGGTCAGTCAGTTCAAGCAAGGACTTGTCATGTCCACTGAGCCCCACGGTCTCCATAGGAACAGTCCAGGATGGGGCTATGGATGGGTCTAGCTCTTGAAGACCCCACTCCCTGTGAGCATAAACTCCCTTTCTTGCCACTCTCCTCCCAGGTTTTATCTCCTCTGGCCAAGAATCTCTTCCACCGGGCCATCTCAGAGAGTGGCGTTGCCCTTATTCCTGGCCTGGTCAAGAAGGACTCTAAGGCTGAAGCTAAGGTAGGTCTCACACTGGACTGTCCCTACACCATGCTCTGCTCTGCTGAAGTTGTCAGGGCCCTTTCTTATCACAGGGTCTGGCTGACATCCTCAGAGAATCATAGCAGTGAGGGTGGCTGACCAGGAAGGGCGAGGACACACTCCGCCCCACCTCCCAGTTCTCCTGCTAAGCAAACTGGGGCAGAGAGCAGAAGAACTTGTCAAGGTCAGCCAGTGATGAGGGCAGAGCTGGACTCGGGCTCGTGACTCTGGACTGCCAGCCCCGGCGCACTTTGCACTGAACATGCGTCCCAAAGTGTGCCAGGTGGGGTGAGGGGCTGCACAGTGGGCAGTGGCATCTGTGTTGCCTCCCTCAGTGTCTGAGTCTGCTGAACTCATTGGCCTCATGTGAGCCTGGAGTGGATTTTCCCTGGGGGCTTGTGACTGGGGTAGGTTCCTGGAGCATTCATTCAATCATTCATTCACTCAACAAGTAGTTTTGATATAATCTGACATCTGGCAACCTCATGAAGCTTCTATTATAATTTAGGAGATAGAGTAATAGTTATACAATTGCACAACTTGTAAAATGTCAACTGTGACTAGAGCAATAGAGAAGAGCTACTGCTACTGCTGCTAAGTCGCTTCAGTCGTGTCTGACTCTGTGCGACCCCATAGACGGCAGCCCACCAGGCTCCCCCGTCCCTGGGATTCTCCAGGCAAGAACACTGGAGTGGGTTGCCATTTCCTTCTCCAATGCATGAAAGGAAAAGTGAAAGTGAAGTCGCTCAGTTGTGTCCGACTGTTAGCGACCCCATGGACTGCAGCCTACCAGGCTCCTCCATCCATGGGATTTTCCAGGCAAGAGTACTGGAGTGGGGTGCCATTGCCTTCTCCGAGAGAAGAGGTACCTGATGTCAAAAGAATCCAAAAGGAGCACTTAGTCCAGTGTGTAGGGAGAAGTTATCAGGAAAGGCTCCTGGAAAAAATAATGATCAACGAGTTGAGATGAGAAGGGTGAGCAGTAAATTACTTGGTAAGAAAAGAATATCCAGGAAGAGGGAACATCCTGAGCAAGTGTCCTGTGGCAGGAGCAGGTATCTCAAGTGAGAGGGTGAGGAAGGCTGATATGGCCAGGGCAGAAAGTGCAGACAGCACCTGGAGAGAGCTGAGGATGCGGCCATTGGCAGGGCCATGCTACATAGGACCTAGTGGGGACTTTGCCTTTATTTGGAGAATGTTAGGAAGACAGGGAAGGGTGAGCAACACAAAGGCCCTGCTGAGGAGTGTGCCTTAGAGTCAGTGATGTGGAGCATTTTGGTCGGGCTGGTTGGTGGAGGGGTAGGGCCAGCAGCCTCACTTAAAGGGAGGAATCTAAGATAATGAAGGAATCTAAGATTCTTATTCTTGCCCTACCTCCCTCTCTCTCTCCCCCTACTCTGTCCACTTCTTATGGCTGAGCACTGATTGCATGTCAGACACTGGACCCGTCTCCAGTGTGCACACTCTCCAGTGCCCCACCATCCTGGCGCCTGAGTTCTCTGCTGCATCTTCCCCTCTGGCTTCACTTTGCCAGTGACTGGCCTGAGGCCACATGGCTGTTAATTGGATGAGACAAGATTTGAAATTAGATAGTGGGATTGTGGATTCCACATTTTTAAGCTCCATTCCATGATACCTCTCTTCAGTTTCAAGGATATTGTGCCCATTTTAACAGACATAAAGTAACAGAGCAGAGGCTGTATAATCGGCATGACTGGGACCCAGGACCCACGCAAACTGGTCTGGAGCATTTTCTTTTTCTTTCTTCTTCTTCTTCTTTTAGTGTTTTAAACTTTAATTTTATTATTATTTTTTTTAAATCATGTATTTATTTTTGACTGTGCTGAGTGTTTATTGCTGTGTGCAGGCTTTCTCTAGTTGTGGCGCACAGGCTTCTCACTGTGGTGGGTTCTCTTGTTACAGAGCATGGGGTCTGGGGTGCAGGGGCTTCAGCAGTTGTGCGTGGCTTTAGTTGCCTGCAGCAGATGGAATCCTCCCAGACCAGGGATGAACCCGGATCCCCTGCACTGGCGGATTCTTAACCACTGGACCACCAGGGAAGTCCTGGTCTCGGGTGTTTTCTGCTACCTCTGGCTGCCTTGAGAAATTGAGGTTGGGACAGAACACCTCAGTACTGATGGAGGGAAGAGAAGTGACTCTTGAATTCTGCTGTCACCTGTGATCTCTGTAGCGAATTGCTGCCTTTGCTGGGTGCAAAACCATCACCTCGGCTGTCCTTGTTCACTGCCTGCGCCAGAAGACGGAGGACGAGCTCTTGGAGATAACACAAAAGATGGTAAGTGCATCAGTTCTCTTGGAAAAACAAGCCGCCAACCCTGGAAACATGGCTCCAGGCTTCACCATTTCAGCTTCAGTCCTCTTGCCCTAGAAAAATTACCTGGGACAGTTTCTCACCTCCCAGAAGCAGTGTCAGCCTCTGGATCTGAATGGGGAACTGTTTTTATTTATTATTATGAATATCTCAAACTTTAGCAAAGTCAAAAAAAGAACATAATGAACAATTAATAATCCTCTAGATCTATCAAAACATTTTTTCTATTCTCATTTTTAGATATATTTTAAAAAATTAAACATTGTATATTTCAGAGGTAACTACCATCCTGAACTTTAGGGACAGAAATATAAAAAACAAATATTTTTGGAAAGATTATCACAATTTATCTTAGTTAACTTAGAAACCTTTTCATTTTTAAGCTAATGGTGGGCCACTTTTCTAGATTTTTTTAAGACTCTGCCTCAGTTGTTATTCTAGGAAAACTGTACATCAACCCATTAATCTATCCAACCATCCATTCATTTATTCATCTATCTTATCATTCCTCTATCCAGTCCACAAATCCATTCAAAACTTTTCATTCATCTATTATTAATTATCCATGCACCATCCAGACACCAGTATTGTCACTCCATCATCCGTCCCTCCAATCAGTGATCCATCCATCACCCATCTCCATGTATCCACTTGTCCATCTGACTCACCAGTACTCCACCTACTGACCACTTCATCCATCCATGTATCTAGGTTAAATGTGTGTGCGGCGGGGAGGGGTGGTAGCAGGGAGGGTGATGTGAACGTGAATCAGCTATATAGTCCCTGCTCACAAGGAACTTTCCAGGGAGAAACACACCCACATACTTTGTGGGCTCTGTGTGGTAGGCATACAGAGAGGGGAAGTATTTGTTGTACTAAGCAAGGATACTTCACAGAGAAGGTGACCTGTGAGGTTTGATGGATGTCTGTGGCAGTGCGTCATCACAGAGAAGCCACAGCAGGATGGACACCCAGAAATATAGCACCCAGGCCAATAGAAACTATCCTCTCTGTCGGGGAGGGTTTGAAAGAAAGCCCAGAGTAACCTAAGCACCTGGGCTCTCTGTCTGGACTCGGAGGGTATTCCTGGACCCCCAGAAACAAGTCTCTAACACTGGACTCTGAGCCCTTTCCAGTGTGGCCTTGGGACTTAGATCCTGGCTTCTCAGGCTCACATGATGTGACCAATATGTTCAAAGAATGAAAACACAACTGCCTTCTAATGCCTGAAAGGATGTGAATTTATTTCAGCACCTCTCAATGTGGTACATGAGGTCCAGTTTATAAAGGGAGAATTGGTAACTTTGGTAAAACCCAGAGCCTCTATAATCCTCCTCAGTTTTCTGAGATCATGTGGAAGTGTTTCCATGATTACCTTCTCACCCTAGTACACACACATAGACACACACACATGGACACATGCACCTGGATTGCAGGGCTACAACACATAATGGAGAGACCGTTTTTGGTGACCTCATATGTACTGGTCAGGCCTGTTAGCTACAGTATAACAATAATGTCAGTACAATTGTGGTAAACTTACAACAAAGAGAATTTTCAGTGAGTTTGTAGGAGTCAGGATTTTCTAATGCAAGATGAGAAAACTCATCTCAAAGTGCTTTGAGAAGAGAGAGGAATATATTGTGACAGAATCTTCTGGTAACTCACGGACAAGTCCAGGAGTTGACGGCTTCTGGCGTGGCTGGATCTGGATGCACATATGATGCTATTAAGAATCAGTCTCTATCCCTCAGCTTTTACCTTTCTGTGTTGGCTTCACTCTTAGGCAGATCTGGCCCCTAGGGAAGTTAAACAACAATACTCTAGTCTTACATCCTATCTGCTTAGAAACCCTCTTTCCCAATAACTCCAGCAAAAGTTTTGGGTAAACTCTATTGAACTGACATGGGCACATGTCCACCGCTGAAGTAGTCCCTGTATTCAGGGATTTGGTGCATCTGAGGTCACATACAGATGCCTGTAATCATGGAGTGAGAGTTGGGGAGAGGGGGTCCCCCAAAGGAAAATCAGGGTGTTGTTGCCTGGAGGAAGAAGAAGGGGAAATGGGTGGAGGGCAGGGCAGGCAACCAACAGTCCTCTGCAGAGCTCCCCTCCCCCATCCCACACCTGCTCCCTGTGCTGGTGCCCAGGGGAGGGTGTCGTGCCTGCTTCCTTTCAGCCCAGCCAGGGTGGCACCAGGAAGGAGTACTTGGTACCTTTGGGACAGCTCACAGAGGTCAGCTTTCTTCCCAGGAAGCCTCCTCACCACAACCTCTGTCTTTGTCTTCACAGAACTTTTTCACTCTTAATTTCTTGGGAGACCCAACAAAGGTAAGGACCTTTGGTTTCTTTATTATGGGTTTTAAGACTTGACACCTTTCAGCTCCAGTTACATATGAATGACAGGAATTCTCCCATGTGAAGCCATAGTAGCTCCTTGTGTTTACCCTGCTGACGCCCGGAGAGAGCTAGAGTAATGTCCGGGTGGCCCCAGGAGGAGACCAGTCATCAGACTAGAACCCAGTACCCTTACCCCCAGGCAGTGCTCTCCATCACCAACTCTGTGTCCCTGTCCCCAAACAGCCCATGGTCTTGTTTACATTCCTGAAAACGCCCTGTTGGGAGAAGGTGAACGAGAAACCTCCACTGTGGGGAGTGGAGATGACTGGGTAAGGGGCTCTTCAGAAGCCTCCAGGAGGAGCCCGGATCATCTCCTGGGGGGTTTCAGGTTGACTGACTGTGCAAGTCGCACTGTTTGCAGGGATGTGGGGAAAGGAGCCATGAGTCTTGAGTCCTCAGGACACCACTCTCCTCCCAGCCATGTGGGAAACTCCAACAGCAGTCTCCCATCTCCTTCGTCTCCTCCCACCTTCCAACGCTTCCCTTCACCAGGTTCTGATGGCATTACTTCTGTGGCATCTCAGTCCTGGCCTCTCTGCAGACTCCCTGGGGAGTCTTACCTTAAAAGGTGTAGAGAGGATCAAATGAGACTTAGTCATTCAACAAAGTTTTTTTTTTTTTTTTTTTTTAAGTAGATTTGCAGTGTTGGACTGGTTTCTGGTATATAGTGAAATGATTCAACTATACATATATATACACAATCTTTTTAATATTATTTTCCGTTATGGTTTAATTACTACTACTACTAAGTCACTTCAGTCGTGTCTGACTCTGTGCGACCCCAGAGACGGCAGCCCACCAGGCTCCCCTGTCCCTGGGATTCTCCAGGCAAGAACACTGGAGTGGGTTGCCATTTCCTTCTCCATGGTTTATTACAGGATATTGAATATAGCTCCCTCTGTAGGGTCTTGTTGCTTATCTGTTTTATATATAGGAGTTTGTATCTGCTAATCCCAAACTCCTAATTTATCCCCACTCGACCCCTTTTCCCCTTTGGTAACTATAGTTTGTTTTCTGTCTGTGAGTCTGTTTTGTTTTGTAAATAAGTTCATTTGCATCATATTTTAGATTCCACATATAAGTGATATCATATGGCATTTGTCCTTCTCTTTCTGACTTACTTCACCTAGTATGTAATCCCTGCGGCCACCCATGTTACTGCAAATGGCATTGTTTCATCCTTTTTCATGGCTGAGTAATATTCTATCCATCATATGTTCCATATCTTCTTTATCCATTTATCTGTCGATGGACATTTAGATTGCTTTCATGTCTTGGCTACTGTAAATAGGGCTGTTGTGAACATTGAGATGCATGTGTCTTTTTGAATTAGAGTTTTCTGTGGATATATGCCTCGGAGTGGGATTGCAGGGTCATATGATAATATTTTTAGCTTTTTAAGGAACCTCCATACCGTTCTGCAAGGTGGCTGCACAAATTTACATTCCCACCAACAGTGTAGGAGGGTTCCCTTTTCTTCACAGAGATCAAACAAGGAGCTACATTTTTGTCTTTTTGTTTCATCTCTAATACCATTAACATATCTTTTCATGGTCCTATTTAGTGCCACCTTTTGCATTCTTGAGTTTTGTGCTGTCAGTTTTGCTGTTTAAAATAATCCCGACCACAGACAGAAGGGCTGTCTAGTGTGCCTAAGTGCAGGCAGCCTACGATGTGTCTGACTTGTGAGAAATACGAGTATTAGACAAACTGCCTTCAGGCATGGATGACAGTGCTGCTGGTCAAGAATTCAGTGTTAATGAATCAACAATGCGTAGCATCCAGAATAAGGAAAAGATTATTTGCCGATCAGTTCGTTGAGCTGCTTAGGAATATGCTAAATTAACATCTATAGCGTGTGACGAAGCCATGAAAAACAAGCTATGTTTGTGATTTTATGAGATGAAGGCAGATTAAAAAAAAAGCACAGTGGGCAGCACTGTTGAGGCTGATGGCCAAGGGATTTACAGTCCCATCACCCAGGGAACCGCTGAGCCCTTATTGGCTTAGTTGCCCTGAGGCCTGCGGAATCTTCCCGGACCAGGGATTAAACCCCATGTCCCCTGCATTGGCAGACAGTCTCTTAACTGGGGTCCACCAGGGAAGTCCGTTACAGTAAGTTTTTAGAGCTTAAGTATCACAAATACAGAGAGCTGAATGAGACTGGAAAGAGACATATAGATAGATAGATAGATAGATAGATACTTCAAATATATGCACATTATATTATATATTTTTATACCAAATTGACTGAAGATCTGTCCCCATCACCTGGCCACTGCTGTCCCCTGGTCAGAGTCCTACCCTCTGGGGTCCACAGAGTTATCCCTCTTTGTTAGGACTCAGGTGTGTGATACTGGTTGTGAGCTCCGGCAGGTGGAGACAGGGATGCGGGTGTGACCTGGAAGGGGAAGCACAGACAATACTCTGCCCTCTTCCCCAGACCTATCCTTTCCTGCCCACCGTGGTTGACGGAGTGCTGCTGCCAAAGATGCCAGAAGAGATGCTGGCTGAAAAGAACTTCAGCACCGTTCCCTACATCGTCGGAATCAACAAGCAAGAGTTTGGCTGGATTCTGCCTTTGGTGAGAAAGCGTAGGCCTCATAAACTTGTCTCCCATCCCATCACCCTCCCATCTCTGGTCACAGACCTCTCTCTGGGACCAGGCCAGCTGTCCCCGTCATACAAAAGTTGACATTTCCATGAAAACTATCTCTGATGGTCCACACTGTCATCTGGGAGATGTAGCCCTGGGGACCCACGTCCCCACACACTCTGTGATTGTCCCCCCATCCATGGATCCTGAAATGCTGGTTCCAGGAGGGCCGGTGGAGATCGTCACTGGGCAGATGAAACCCAAGGCCTGGACGGGGCCAGGGGCTCGGGGGTTCTGGAGAGTGAGGTCTGGGACCTGCAGCCTCTCCCCTAGGGCTTGCTGTTTTCATGCTTTCCCCACAAATCACCCCTGGTCACCCATGCTCTCACTCATCTCACGGAAAGAGTCAGAGGAGCCTGCTTCCTCCTGGGTTAAAATTGACTTCAAAAGTTAGGAAGGGCTTTCCCTTCTGCCAAAGATAAACAAAGCCGGACACTAGGTGACGTGGTAACAGATTTGATTCAGTTACACCCCTGCTCTAGGGAAAAGATCCATCGTGAACTGAATCCAATCCCTGAAATGAAAGCCTGGAGCTTATTTAAGGAGTGGGTGGGAGTGGGGTGGGGTGGGGTGGATTGTCCATGTGACTGGACCACCTGGATTTGTTAGCTGGCATTTATCTGGAGAAGAAACAAACTTCTGTCTTATGACAGGAGGCAGTGTGTAGAATCAATGTTCCCACTGAACTTAGGCCTTTATCTTTTCACAGGGACTGGAGGACAGAGCAAGAATTATCCCCTGCATGTTTGTTTTTCATAGAGATGGCTCTCAGGTCCTTGAGGAAACAGCTTTGGGTGGTAGATTTACATGTAAAGGGACAAAGAAAAGATTTATAATTACAAGAGTTCTAAAGTAACTGCTCTAAGAGGGAGTTCAGGGACCTACCTGCCTATCACCAGGCTTTGGCGGAAACAAACAGTAAAATCTCCTGGCAGCCCAGAGCTCTTGAAGGGGGCCTGCGGTCATCCTGGGGACATGGCCTTAAGCCTTCTTTAGCTGTCCTGGAGTTTGGTCTAGTCTCTTAGGGCTGAGCTTTAATGGAGTTGTAGTTCTGCGGTTCTTCAGAATGATTTCAGAGGTTATACCAAAGGACCAAAGTCATAATGGCAGGATTTGGGGCTTTCTCAGTTATCTGACTATCAAATCTGCCTGTAAAGCCCCTGGGTCGGGAAGATCCCCTGGAGAAGGGAATGGCTACCCACTCCAGTATTCTTGTCTGGAGAATTCCACAAACAGAGGAGCCTGTTGGGCTACAGTCGATGGGGTTGCAAAGAGTCAGACATGACTGAGCTACTAATACTTTCACTTTTTTTTACCAGTTATCTGACACAGGTAGGGTATTTGTGGGTCCGTGTCATCTGCCCCAGAGCCCTTCACTTCAACCCTAGGCTGGCCGAAATCTTCCCTGTCTGTCTGGACCACTCTGGGGACTCTAATTGTTTGTCTGTGTGTGTCTACACACACACATACACACACACACACACACACACATATACACACACACACACAAGGACTAGGACAGCTTCCCTTAACAATTACATTATCCTCTTTACACTCCTTGGTCTCTGGATATTAAAGTCCATTTGAGTCCAAAACTCATCAAAAACGCATGACAAAGTGACCTTCAGCCTCCATTTAGTTTGGTCTGTTGGTCACTTTGGTTTTTCCTGCTATTTCCTGATGATTTCATAATTGCTTAACCTTTGTTTTAACAGCTCATGGGCTTCCCACTCACTGCAGGCAAGATGGACCAGGAGATGGCCACGTCATTCGTGTGGAAGTCCTACCCCATCCTTGTAAGACTCTAGAAATCACAGAAACTGGCTGAGCACCAAAGAGGGGCAGGGGCTTGTTTCCAATTTCAGAGCATCTGATGGCAAAATGAAGACTGGGGCTAGGGGTCAGGGGGGTTCAGCTCCTATTTTTCTGCCTTTCCACCTCACCACCAGGGGTGGGCAGGAGTGGTGGCATGGGGCCTGAGAAGTTCACCATTAATGCAAGCCTTCCTCCCTGGCTGGGGAAGCCAGGGCTGTTCACTAGGGCTTGGTGGTCACTTTAACTTTTGATCTATTTCAGAACATCCCTGAGGAACTGGCTCCAGTGGCCACTGACAAGTATTTAGGAGGGACACATGACCCCGTCCAAAAGAAAGACCTGCTCCTGGACTTGATTGCAGATAGGTTGTTTGGTGTCCCGTCTGTGAACACGGCCCGCTACCACAGAGGTGAGTCTTCGACATTGGACAGGAGAGGGACCCTGACCCCACCAGCTTCACACTGTATTCTGTCTTAACCCTCAGCACAGAAAGATATAAGAAAACTTCAAGATGCATTCCACATAGCCAGGGGTGGGGCACTGTCCTATTTTGGTTTCCACCAGAAGCAGACTCTGAGGAAGGACCTAAATGCAGGCAGTGTATTTGGGGTGATCCCAGATAACACTGGTAGAGGAGTGGAGAAGTGACACGGATGGACAAGGAAGTCAGTCTACACTGTGCTGTCAAGCGAGTATCCACCACGGGCACCTGGGGCTGGGGAATCACTGGGAAACCAGCAGAAGACGTGGCTCAGGGTTTTCCCCAGTCAGTGGCAAGAGAGCTGGGGTATTTATCCTCCAGCTTTGATGAGTCATCAGTTGAAGGCTGTTCCCAAGGGCAGTTAATTCCCTGGTGCTTTAATCTGCTGCACATGTGGGCAGAATGGTCTCTGGCTGCCGAAGACCTCAGGCAAAGAGCTACAGATGCAGGAGGTGGGACTCTGGCCAGTGTGCCCAGAAGCAGGGGACTTGGGGAGACACCAACAGTCTCTGCCCCGGGGTCCCTCACCTGAATTACAGTAGTCTGTGGGGCCACAGGGCAAATATTGGAGGTTTTGTCTTAGAAACCTTCCAAGGTCAGAGATAGCTTCAGACTAGTTTGTTAACCAGTGGAGCTGAGATAGCATGAGGCCAAGTGTCGGATCAGGAATGTTGTCTGGGACCAAGAAAACCCAAAGGACTGAGCAGAGGGAGGTATGGGGCAAGTGGTCTGGAGAATGTTGATGTCTGCAGCTGGCCTTGTTCCATGCCAGTGTGTGCTGGGTCTATCGCAGGACCTTTTAGCATATCCCAAGACTGTGTGTGAGGGGGCCCTAGGGGCATGAGGCCAAGGATGGAGGAGCTCACCTGGACAGGAGGTGTCCTTTTGGAGTGCCTTGCTGAGGTCCTCACAGGACCCTCCCTTTCCAGGAGCTATCTCTCACCTAGTCTGCAAGGCAGGACGTGGTTCTCTGACCCAGATCACTCTTTCTAACCATGCTAGAAGGGTTTTAGAATTTGGGACTCTATAAGCATAATAAAAAGTAGCTACAGCTGACCTACCAGGTCCCCCCAGTTCAATACAGTCATGGATAGGTTCTGGTTACCCTTCCTCCTCCCTAGGGTCTTGATGAAGCTCTTCAGCCAGGGGCGGCCTGGGGTCAGAGCTGTTCTCTCACAAAGTGGTCTTGTCTCTCCATACATGTGGTTTCCTCTGCTTCATTGTCTGTTGACCCAGTCATCTTGGGTGAGTCAGGATGTGTCGGACCCCCATCAGAGTCATTTTTGCTTGGAATTCCCAGACTTCATTAACATTATGCTTTCCTTTTTTTAACTTTTTGTACTTGTCTTAAGTCTTTTTTTATACAGAAGAGAACTTATTCTGAATATAAAAATTAGCATCTTATAGTTGTAGAACATTTTGAAAATATGGAAACACATAAAGAAGAAACTAGAAATTTCTAGTTTCTAGTCAAATTTATAGTCAAAGCTAGCTCTAACCTTGGAAGCCTTCAAAATTCATAGAAATATCCACTATAAATTTTTGACATATTTTCTTCATTAATCTTCCCATGACTTACATATAATTTAAATATTAATTTTATATTGTGTTTTTTTCATGGAATCCTATATGGTAAGCATTTCCTCAATGTCAATGAAAACTCATAAAAAGCATCTATTATCTCATGGAATAATACATTAAAATTTACTTTAGTATTCCTGTCCTACTGGATATTGAGGCAGGCTGACCATACTTTGATGCTGTAAAATATTATGCTCAGCCTGATGTGCATATATCTTTAATGAAATCTCTGATGATTTTTTTTTTAGATTTGGTTACTAAAGGTTTAATTACTAGGCTAGCTTGTAGGACCATTTTAAAGTTCTTGATACATATTGTGAAATTGCTTCCAGTATATAAGAATGAGTATTTCTTAATTCTCTCTGTTAAGATACTCAGATTAAAAAATAAAAATAATGCTGCCAATTTCATAAGCCCCTCCTTACCAAATAGAGAAAAAAGAACATCACACTGTTTAAATTTGTGTATTTTTTATTGCTAGCTATTTCCTTCCCTCTGCTTTTCTTATTGTTCCTAAATGTTACTATTCAAACCTGTGCCCTACTTATTCTTTTGAAGACTTGTGTTGTGGTTGTAGGAATTTAATAAATCTCAGAAGTTTAAGCCAGAAATGTTAAAAAGAAAAAAATGAACAAAAATATCTTTTGGGCAATATGCTCCCAAAAATAATTTCTCTCATTCATGAAAGTTCTTTCCCCTATGGTTGGATCATGAGTTCTTTCTAAAACTTTAAAATGGTAGAGCCAAGGTTAAAGCCCCTCCTTACGGCATTCTCTGCTTGACATTGAAGTAAAGTCAAGTCACTTAGTCGTGTCCAACTCTTTGCAGCACCATGGACTGTAGCCTACCAGGCTCCTCTGTCCATGAGATTTTCCAGGCGAGAGTGGGTTGCCATTTCCTTCTCCAGGGGATCTTCTCGACCCAGGGATCGAACCTGGGTCTCCAGCATTGCAGACAGATACTTTATCATCTGAACCACCAGGGAAGCCCACAGCCTTGAAGCAACTGTTTAATAAGTGGCTTGTGGGACCACAGAGGATTGCTTCTTCCAAAAACCACCTCTTGCTAAACCAAAGTGCAAAGGTGGGAGATGAGGGAGGCAATTAAACAAATTATTTTACATCCTCCTGTTGGGATGGCATATATTGTTAAACTACTTTGTTGGGAAATTTTAATGACGTGAAGCAATTATTATGGGCATATGTAATAACATAATTATCAATAGTATCATAATTTTATATGCATAAGTGGAATAAGTTCTGAAATATTAACAGAGCACTCTGCACTCTGAGCAGTGCGATTATAAGTGATCATTTTGTTCATTTTCCTTTTTTTTTTTTTTTTTGGCATTTTCCAAATGTGATAGTATCCCCAAGGTGGGGAGGGGATGTTGTGATATCTGCCCACCAGTCTGCCTTGGGGCCTGACCCTTCCCCATTACAGTCACTGGCTGTGGCATAACGATCAGTGCAAAGCACAGAGCTCCCCAGGTGGGGGGCCCACGAGTTAGCCCTGAAGGAACAAGATGAGCATCTCTGCTAAAGCATCAGCAGGAAAACTGACTCTTCTTGGGGCTTCGAGACGGGGTGGAGAGAGGGGAGAGGAGAGGGGAGAGGAGAGGGGAGGAGAGAGGCCAGGAGAGAGGGACTGTCCCCTTCCTCAGCCCCTTCTTCCTTCTGCCAGTGCTGCACACTCCCTGAGCCACGCAGGAATCAAGACATGTGAGAGGACGGACAAAAAGGAAATACTGGATTGAGGTTTCCTGAGACACGGGGAGCAAATTTTCCCCTTTCTGCATAGGTTTGTGTTTAAATCCGCACGTTCAGGCTCACAACTTGAATTTACTTCACTCTTGGAATACATGTGAAAATCACTGGAAAGGTTCAAAAATGGACATAATGGAAGACACCTGTCAGGCTGCAGGTATTCTCAAAGGAAATGAAGACTAGCCTGTCAGCAATGAAATACAATAAAGTGTGCATGTATGGATGTCCTTGTACATGGATGATCAAAAGGGGCTTATGTGAACTGACCCAGTGCCCCTATATTTATTTAGAATGGAGCTACTCAAGGTTTCAACATTCATTCATTCACTCTTCACTTACTCATTCAATAAATACCCAGCTCAAATCCTTTTCCACCTCTACCAACTACGCAGCCTTAAACAAGTGATGAAATTTTTCCAAAATTTTTCATGTGCTCATAACCAGGGGCTTCCTGTAGGAACACACAAGGTTGGCACACGGTTGGTTCTCACAGGGGGCAGCTGCTATTCATACTGTTGTTATTCACTCAGGACTAGGCGTGCCCCCAATTTCCTGATTGCTCACAGACCCCCGGAGACCTTGATACCATCAGGTGTGCGTCTGCTGAAATGAACCATGTATGAATCCATGTTTTCCAGATGCTGGAGTCCCAACCTACATGTACGAATTTCAGTATCGCCCAAGATTCTCATCAGAGCTGAAATCCAAGACAGTGATAGGGGACCATGGGGATGAACAGTCCTCTGTCTTCGGGATTCCAGTTTTGCAAGGTGATGGCCCTTTGGTGACTATGAACTTGGAGTTAGGAGATCTGGGTTCAAGTTTATTTGGTGACCTTGGGCAGGTTCCTCCTTCTCTCCAGGTCTTAGTTTCCTGAATTCACCATAACAGGGTGGAAGGACAAAGGTCCCAACCATCCTTTTGCTCTAATGAACCTGATGGAGAATGTGAATCCTTGTGCCCTCACCCTGGTCACTGTAAGAATCCAGACCGGGCATTAGCAAGACGGGAGCTGGGTCACCCGCAGGGCCCTGCTCAGGGCTAGAAGGCCACCACTCACTCTGCCCTCACAAGAACACATCAGAATGTGCGTGAGGGTAAAATTAGAGTTGTTATTTACCTTGAATCAGGACTAACATGTGTGTCTCTCTATCCAATCATCTATCTGTCTAAAACTCATATCTTTTAATATCATAATATATCTAGGTGTGTAATATTAAAAAAAATAAAAACTTTTCACAGATGTCTTCAATGCCTTAACCATTAGTAGTTACAGACAAATTGTGTGTGACACATCACAGAACTGTTCATTACACACAATGCCTCTGGGCATTTCCTGGTTGGGTGACTTTTGCGGGATCTTGGAGCTCAGTTATTTTCCAGATTCTATGAAAATGTGTGTGGATCAAAGACACTGAGAAAAGACCCAAAGGAGAGCATCCTGGGAGTGGGGTTACTCTAGCAGCAACCCTGGGGTGTGTCCCTGAAACACTAAAGGCAGAAGGGCAGTCGCGTGGGCACAGAAGACAAGGCAGTCAGCTTATGGATCGACTGCAGCCCTTCACTGAGCCCAGCCTCAGTTGGTAACTGTCAAGTTTAAAGTCCACTTGTGTTACCCAAGATCTTCTTAAAATGCAGACTCAGACTCAGTAGGTCTGGAGTAAGGCCCCCATTTCTGAATTTATTAACAATTTCTCAAGTGCTGCTACTGCCCATGAACCACTCTTTGAGCAGCATTGGCTTTGTCCCCTCCCCACAGATGGTGCCTCAGAAGAAGAGATCAACCTCAGCAAGATGATGATGAAATTTTGGGCCAACTTTGCTCGGAATGGGTGAGCTGCTGGCAGACATGGAGCGGGGTTGGGCGTGTCTGTTGGGTGGGGGGAGCTTCCAATGTGTGATGGTCAAACGCCCCGCCCTGTGACCTCTGAGATGAGAGCTCCCCGTGATAGATTGGCTGCCCAGGACATGGTCAGCCTCCTATCTCTGGAGGCATTTGAGCCTTTGGCAGAAATGAAGTCAGGGGGGTCCCTGACAATCTCAGAGGTCCAAGACCACACAGCAGCTTTGGGGAATTTCTGTTTGATTTTGTTCTAGGAATCCCAATGGGAAGGGGCTTCCCCACTGGCCAGCGTATGACCAGAAAGAAGGATACCTTCAGATTGGTGTTAACACTCAGGCAGCCGAGAAGCTGAAAAGTGAGAAAGTGGCTTTCTGGAACGAGCTTCTGTCCCAGGAGGCAACAAAGAAGGCACCACGGTCAAAACATGTTGAGCTGTAAACCGGGGGTTTCTCTAGAAATGTTTATGGACCAAAGAGGCGTCTTATTGTGGAGGCTGAGGAATTATCCGATGGGAGTGGCAGAGGTCAGGGAGGGGGAGTTTCTGTTTCTGTGGCCTCGATTTGGAAATAAACATTCTTTTGGAGACCAAGTCAATGTCTTTGTCTTGCGCTGGAATAGTCATCCTCCTCAGTGAGAGAAGGGTGAAGGCAGTGGGCACCATCGGCAGGAAGGTGCTCTGGCCGTTCTGGCTTGACCTCTGGACGTGCAGAGTGGAGGGGGCTGGGCCCTGGGAGGTGCTGAGGGGGACGCTGCATCACTCCATGTCTCTGGGCCATCCACAACTCCAATGAGAGGATGTGGGGGACCAGAGTGCCGTGTCCCCCTCCTCCATGCAGAGGTGCCTGTAGAGATGGAGGCGACACAGACTGAGGATGTGCTGGAGTGGGAAAGAGGGGGACGGGGCATGGCGACATGTGGCATGGCTGCCTGGCCCTTACTGGCCCTCCCACAGGTCTACAGTGCTTTCTTCAACTTACGTGTTATCCTTCCAGGCCCCTCCCTGGGGCCATCTCTTCCAACAACTCATATGAACCCTCTCTGCGGTCTGAACTACATCAGATCCAAGCAGTGACCACCCTGAAGTGAGTCCCAGGAGTATCACCTGAAAACTGTCTCTTTCAGATTTCCTGGGGTGACTACTGTCTTCTCCTGGGATGTAGAAATCTCTAAGAAAGTTACGGCCACACTTTCTGCAAGAAAAATCTGGATTATTCCGTTTCATGACTTTTTCTGATTCATTCAAAGAGGTTGCAGGGCAATTACCCTGAAGTCTGAAGGAAGATGAGCACTGTGGAAGAGAGATGGGACATGAACACTGACTGACTGCTGACAGGCGGAAGATGGAGTCACTGCGTGTGTGAGTAGAGTGACTTAAAATGAGCATCAAGTGTTAAAGGCCAACTGTGAGCGGGTAAGGGAGTATACAGTCCTCAGAAACCAAGGACCCACAGGAAGGTTACTCATTGCTGGCCCTTCTCCCTGGACCTCTATCAGGGAGCTTTGAGAAATACTGGTAACAGGTAGTAAGATCAGAGAAAGCCTGTCCTAAGAGGGCAGGCTAGAAGCCCTGCTCAGACACTTCTTCCCCTAAGAAATGAATCTCTTAACCACTGGGAAAAGGCAGCAAACCCATCCCGTTTTGGGCCCTGGGGAAAACCTACTGAAGCTGAGGGAAAGGAAAATTTTAGGTTGAAAGCTGGATACAGAGCGGGGGCTGCGGGCGGTCGGGGCTCCCGGCCGGGGCGGCGGCGCCATCTTGTGCCCGGGGCCGGTGGGGAGGCCGGGGAGGGGGCCCCGGGGGGCGCAGGGGACTACGGAACGGCTTGGAGTCTGAGGAACTGGAGCCTGAGGAGCTGCTGCTGGAGCCCGAGCCCGAAGAGGAGCCGCCCCGGCCCCGCGCCCCCCCGGGAGCTCCGGGCCCTGGGCCTGGCTCGGGAGCCCCCGGCAACCAGGAGGAGGAGGAGGAGGAGTCGGGACTGGTCGAGGGTGACCCGGGGGACGGCGCCATTTAGGACCCGGAGCTGGAAGCGATCAAAGCTCGAGTTAGGGAGATGGAGGAAGAAGCTGAGAAGCTAAAGGAGCTACAGAATGAGGTAGAGAAGCAGATGAATATGAGTCCACCTCCGGGCAATGCTGGCCCAGTGATCATGTCCATTGAGGAGAAGATAGAGGCTGATGCCCGTTCCATCTATGTTGGCAATGTGGACTATGGTGCAACAGCAGAAGAGCTAGAAGCACACTTTCATGGCTGTGGTTCAGTCAACCGTGTTACTATACTCTGTGACAAATTTAGTGGCCATCCGAAAGGGTTTGCATATATAGAGTTCTCAGACAAAGAGTCAGTGAGGACTTCCCTGGCCTTAGATGAATCCTTATTTAGAGGAAGACAGATCAAGGTGATCCCTAAACGAACCAACAGACCAGGCATCAGCACAACAGACCGAGGCTTCCCACGAACCCGATACCGTGCCCGAACCACCAACTACAACAGTACCCGCTCTCGATTCTACAGTGGTTTTAACAGCAGGCCCCGGGGTCGCGTCTACAGGGGCCGGGCTAGAGCGACATCATGGTATTCCCCTTACTAAAAAAAAGTGTGTATTAGGAAGAGAGAGAGGAAAAAAAGAGGAAAGAAGGAAAAAAAAAAAAAAGAATTAAAAAAGAAAAACAGAAGATGACCTTGATGGAAAAAAAAATATTAAAAAAAAAAAAAGATATACTGTGGAAGGGGGGATAATCCCATAACTAACTGCTGAGGAGGGACCTGCTTTGGGGAGTAGGGGAAGGCCCAGGGAGTGGGGCAGGGGGCTGCTCATTCACTCTGGGGATTCGCCATGGACACGTCTCAATCGCGCAAGTTGCTCCCCTGTTTCCCTGTTTCCCTTTGCCCCCTTGGGGGCTGCTCAAGGGTAGGTGGGCATGGGTGGTAGGAGGGGTTTTTTTTACCAGGGCTCTGGAAGGACACCAGACTGTTCTGCTTGTTACCTTCCCTCCATCTTCCTCACTTTCACAGTCCCCTCCTGCCTGCTCCTGTCCTACCAAGTCTACCACCCACCCTGCCCCTCTTTTCTGGCTCCCTGCCCCTCCAGATTGCCTGGTGATCTATTTTGTTTCCTTTTGTGTTTCTTTTTCTGTTTTGAGTGTCTTTCTTTGCAGGTTTCTGTAGCCGGAAGATCTCCGTTCCGCTCCCAGCGGCTCCAGTGTAAATTCCCCTTCGCCTTGGGGAATGCACTACCTTGTTTTGGGGGGTTTTGGGGTGTTTTTTGTTTTTCAGTTTTTTTTTTGTTTTGTTTTTCTTTGCCTTTTTTTTCCCCCTTTTATTTGGAGGGAATGGGAGGAAGTGGGAACAGGGAGGTGGGAGGTGGATTTTGTTTATTTTTTTAGCTTATTTCCAGGGGGTGGGAGTTTTTTTTTTAATATGTGTCATGAATAAAGTTGTTTTTGAAAATAAAATAAAAAAAAGAAAGAAAGCTGGATACATTTTTTTTTAATCAGCAACATAATTTAGCTATAGTTATCCAGAATTTTAAGTACTCCCCTTTCCAATGTTATCCAATGATCTCATCTTTTGAGTTTGCAAGTGAGAACTTTATAGGTCAAAAAGGAATTGACTTTTACTGGGTGTCTGCTGCCACCTAGTGGTAATTTAGTTCATTGCAAGCTGCGGGAAATCCCAATTTAGTCTTAACTAGTCAGAGAAGGCAATGGCACCCCACTCCAGTACTCTTGCCTGGAAAATCCCATGGACCGAGGAGCCCGGTGGGCTGCAGTCCATGGGGTCGCTAAGAGTCGGACACGACTGAGCGACTTCACTTTCACTTCTCGCATTCATGCATTGGAGAAGGAAATGGCAACCCACTCCAGTGTTCTTGCCTGGAGAATCCCAGGGACGGAGGAGCCTGGTGGGCTGCCGTCTATGGAGTCGCACAGAGTCGGACACAACTGAAGCGACTTAGCAGCAGCAGCAGCAGTCGGAAACAGTGTCAGACTTTATTTTGGGGGGCTCCAAAATCACTGCAGATGGTGATTGCAGCCATGAAATTAAAAGACGCTTACTCCTTGGAAGGAAAGTTATGACCAACCTAGTAGCATATTCAAAAGCAGAGACATTACTTTGCCAACAAAGATCCATCTAGTCAAGGCTATGGTTTTTCCAGTGGTCATGTATGGATGTGAGAGTTGGACTGTGAAGAAAGCTGAGCACCGAAGAATTGATGCTTTTGAACTGTGGTGTTGGAGAAGACTCTTGAGAGTCCCTTGGACTGCAAGGAGATCCAACCAGTCCATTCTAAAGGAGATCAGTCCTGGGTGTTCATTGGAGGGACTGATGCTGAAGCTGAAACTCCAATACTTTGGCCACCTCATGTGAAGAGTTGAATCATTGGAAAAGACCCTAATGCTGGGAAGGATTGGGGCAGGAGGAGAAGGGGATGACAGAGGATGAGATGGCTGGATGGCATCACTGACTCGATGGACATGAGTTTGGGTAAACTCTGGGAGTTGGTGATGGACAGGGAGCCCTGGCGTGCTGGGATTCATGGGGTCGCAAAGAGTCGGACACGACTGAGCGACTGAACTGAACTGAACTGAGTCAACCAACCAGCACATCAAAAGGTTGAAACAATCAGACTTGCTTTGCTCAGATCCTAGAACGTGGTTCTAAGTTTATAGCTGACAGGCCCTTGAGTAAACACTTTGGAGTTAGCATGAGCTGATATATGTAGTGACCTCCCCTCCCCCCCATTTTTTCCCTAGGGTCTTAGTTTGAATTTTTAGGACCTTGACTTTGTCCCCAACTTCCCTGCTACTAAAAGCCCTATTCAGAATGCATTTATAAATTTATAGTCAAGGATGGTTGAATTCATCCTGTGAAGATGTTTTTGAGAATTTCATAGTACAATTGGAGATAATTATACGTATTTAGGATGCCCAAAACTGGGAACATCTTGTTTTAAAGCACTGTTTTCCAAATTGCCTGACATTAGAAACATAGCAAAAAGCAGGCCCAAGGCAGGACCTTTCAGTGACTATTAGTAGCAAGGAGGCCCAGGGACCTCAGTGTCACTGTCAACACTGTCGCTGTGGTGACACAGGATGCTGGCTGACCTTGAGGATGCTGAGTAGTCCCAAGACTCAGTTTCCGGTCTTCTGCCACTTCCCTGTCCCTCTGGGCCCAGATAAAATGGTTGTTCAGAGCTCAGTCTTGGCCAGAATCCACCCACAACTGTTATTAACATGAATAATTTTTAATAGCAATAACAATGGTGTTTCAAGAGGCTTCAAGAGAATTCAGCTAGGATTTTGGTCTGTTCTTAACACAGCAGCCAGACTCATCCTGGTAGAACGTGTCATCCTCTGTTGCAAACCCTCCAATGGCTCAGCACTTCTCTGGGAGTAGAAACCAAAGTCCTTATGTTGGCTCACCAGGCCCTACATGACTCCCTCCCACTAGCTCCATTTGCCAAGTCCTGTACCTCGGGACCATCAGAAATGTTCTGCTTTGGACCCTTGTCATCTCTGGTCCTCTGCGCCTGTGATGCTCTGTCAGTGGACTCCCGCCCTCTTTTCTTTAAAATCTCAGCCCCTCCCCCTCAGAAACCTACCCCTTCCCCTTTCCAGCTTTATTTTTTGCCTGAGCACCTGTCATTATCTATCCTCCCCTAATAGAAGGCACACTCCATGAGGGCAGGGACTTTATTATGGAAAAATCCTTGCTTTCTCCAGACATTAATGGGCAGAGTGTGCACATAATAAGTCAGACAAGCAAACTTGTGAATTAAAGGTCTCTCTCTTTGAAACCGGAGAAGGCAATGGCAACCCACTCCAGTACTCTTGCCTGGAAAGTCCCATGGACGGCGGAGCCTGGTGGGCTGCAGTCCATGGGGTCTCTAAGAGTCAGACATGACTGAGCGACTTCACTTTCACTTTTCACTTTCATGCATTGGAGAAGGAAATGGCAACCCACTCCAGTGTTCTTGCGTGGAGAATCCCAGGGACGGGGGAGCCTGGTGGGCCACCATCTATGGGGTCGCACAGAGTCGGACACGACTGAAGTGACTTAGCAGCAGCAGCAGCAGCAGCTTTTTGAAACAGGGACGTTATATGAAGGAAACCATTCTTAAGACTTCCCAGGTGGAGCTAGTGGTAAAGAATCTGCCTGCCAATGCAGGAGACATAAGATATGTGGGTTTGGTCCCTGGGTCGGGAAGATCCCTTGGAGTAGGGAATAGCAACCCACTCTAGTAGTCTTGCCTGGGAAGTTCCACAGACAGAGGAGTCTGGCAGGTTACTGTCCATGGGGTCCCAAAGAGTCAGACACAACTGAGCGATTGACTGACTGATTATACAGTTATTGTAAAAAGATGTCTTCTATTTATGGTTTAAAAGGCTTAACTTTTTACTTATCCCGCGAAGCAACATAACAATCCCCCATCTTGGTTCTATAGATTCAGATGATATCTGACCTATGTTTCTTCATTTCTTCTATTTGTTACCTCAAGGGTTTATTTAGTCAAGGCAGAAACAAGAACAGTGGAGGGCAGCTGTGAAGTGAATTGCCGTAGGTCTCTGAATAACCACATTGGAGAAATTAACTGTGAGTGCTGTGGTGGCCCTAACAAAACCAAGGGTTTCATCATTGATGGTCTGGGGTCTGAGGTTCTGAGGTCAGTATCAGGTATGGTATCAAAGGCTGAGGTCCATCCTTGTCTTTGGTCTTTACAGAGCATGTCACTGTGGGTCAACCCCAGTGCCCAGAAGTGACTGGCACATAGTAGGTACTCAGTGAAAAGGAAGCTGGACTTGGCAATGCATCTTTGGGGGTATGTGAGTGGATGGTCAGAAGACCCTTAGGATTCACAGGGGGTCCCAGGTGGGAGAGAAAGGTGGACCTGAAGGATCCTCTCCTCTCCTTTTTTGATGGATTCTGAACACTGTAAATTCCACCAACACTTATTGATGCCTGTGGGCCAGCGCTTGGAGTGGAGGAGCCAGCAGGGATGTCAGAGGTCAGCACAGAGGGCCTACCCTGGAGAAGTTCACTGCCAAGCCACAGAGCCAACCAACAGAGAACAATGTATTCTGCGCCCCCATGGGGCTCAGAGAGCACTGTGTGGGGAGTGAGCTGTTCTGTGGGAAGGGGCTGGGGACCAGGACACCGCGCTGTGCGGTGGGCTAGGAGAGTGAACCAGAGATGATCCAGAAAAAAAAAAAAGAGAGAGATGATCCAGGAGGAGAAGTTGGGGCATCATTTGGAGGCAGTAATGTTACATTTGTTTCTTTTTGCTCCCTCCCTTCCTTCCCCACCTTGATTGCTAAAGTCACATATTTTCTTGGTAGAAAATTTATAAATTATAGGAAAGAACTAAAAAAACCTCACCACACAGAGATGGTACTTGCTGCCATTTTAGTGTATATTCATGTAGACTATTAGGGGCATTATTAAATTTTTAATTATGAATAATACATGAATATAGTCTTCTTGTCAAAAATTAAAACATTATAGATAGGTCTCAAGTCCCCTTAGACAGCCAGCCCCACTCTTGTAGCTGGCTCCAGCCCTTGCCTCCCAGATGACCACTCATTAGGGTAGTAAGTATCATTCCAGACCGTTTTCTATGTATGTGGAGATGCAGAGACCTGGGTTTTTTTTTTTTTTTTCCTATTCTTTATCTATATATTTTATATTGTAAATTCAGTTCTGTGGGTGCATCTTTCTACTTCACATTTGAATACTTATTCTATATGCTCACATATGTACCTCTAGAAAATACATTATTTTTGTTGGTTTTTTTTCGTGTGTTTGAACTGTATTTATCCTGTTGTGATGTATTGACTTAGGGCAAAGGGGTAGAGAGCTTAGGCTCTGGAACCTGATTCCATAGGTTTGAATCCTGTCTCTACCGCTTCTTAGCTGTGTAACCTTGGGAAGGTTACTTAGCCTCTCCGCTCTTTGTCTCCTTTAGAAAAATGAGCTCTTAGTAGTTAGTATCTTATCTCCCTTCCTAAAAGAGTTGTCATGAGGACAAAACGAGATCATACACGTCAACTGTTCAAAACAGGGCCTGCCACATGGACGACTTCAAATGAATGTTAGGTCTGATAAATGTGCTGCTATTTCTAGGACCATTTCCTCATCAAATGGTGAAGTAGCGTAGCGGCTTAGAGCGTGGGCTGTGCAGTCAGGCTGACCGCTCCCTGGGTTCCAGTCCCAGAACTACCATTGGCCCAGTGAACTTCGGGCAAGTTTATTAGCTTTTCTGTTCTTTATCTATAAAATGGCTTAACAATAATACCTACTTTATAGGGTGAGAATTATGTTAGCGTGCCTAAGTATTTAGAAGGGTACCTGCACTTAAGTGTTCTAGTAATTTCCTTTTTGTCTGCTGCCAAATTTTCAAGGAATGATTATAGTACCATTGTAAAAGCCATTTTCCTATTAATAGATACTTCAGCTGTTTACCCATCTCCTTTCTCATATGCGTTTCTCTACCCAGAAGTGGAATTGCTGGGTCATCGGGCATGTACATTTCAATTTCTTTTTAAAATATTATTTTCTTAATAGTTAATTTCTTAATATTTTTAAAATGCACATATAGATGTATTATTTTAAATAGTTGAATTAGTTGTGGCCAGTTTTTTTTTCACTCAACAACATAGTGAATAATTTCCAAGTACAACGGCATTTTCTTCATCCATCTTTTTATATGCATTTTATTATGAAAAATTTCAAACATATAAAAGTAAAGAGGATAGTAAAATGAAATGTATCCATCCCTTAGCTTCAACAAATGTCAACATTTTGCCATACTCTATACAGCACTACTAATAATGGCAGAATATGCATTGTAAGGGTGAGCTGTAATTTATCAAGCTGGCCTCTATTGTTGGAAAACTAAGACTTTATTTTTTCACTGTAATAATGGGATTTTTAGCGTCTTGAACTTAGCGATGGGAGTACAGGGGTTTCTTGCCATCCCATCTTAGGCATTGCCCTGCTCTCTTCTCAGCCCAGCACTGACCCTCTTCTGCCCTCAGGTTTCTCTGATTCAGAGCTGGAGACCACAATTCCATGCAGGTGACTTTTTGAAGGTGAGAAGGAGGGAAGGAGGGTGAGAACAGGAAAGGAGGGCACCGAGCACAGATAATTGTCAGGGACCCTCTATCCTCGACCTCTCCCACTAGGGTGCAGAACTTATACCACTAAACTGTCCTGCTATGAGCAAGGGTTTTGTTTCCCTCAGGTCTGCCCAGGAGGGAGATGCAACCTGCCAAGCATCTTAGGGAGAGGCAGAGGCCCCAGTGTCAGGCGAAGGATGCTGACAGCCTGTAAGGAGGCCTGGAACGGCAACACACCCACACTGTGCATCGAGAGACCCAGCCGTCAGCTACTGGTGAGCGGGGCTTCATAACAAGCATGGGGGGCGGGGGCAGGGAAGCTTAAGAGGGACGGAATGTGTGTGTGCTTATGGCTGATGCACATTGTTGTATAGCAGAAACCAACACAACATTGTAAAGCAATTATCCTCCAACTAAAATAAAATTTAAAAATAAATAAATAAAATACACATAGGGTTTCAGAGTTTGGTATGAAAAAAATAAGATCTCGTTAAAAATTTTTTTAACATTTGTTACATGTTGAAATAATAGGATATATTGCATTAAATAAGACATTATTATATTTTTAAAATACATTGTACAATACACAGATTATAGCCAATATTTTAAAATAACTGTAAATGGAGTGTGAACTTTAAAATTTGTATTAAAACATTTTTAATTAAAAAAAAAAGCATGTGTGACATTAAAGCAAATCTAACCCCCAGCACCTCAGAATGATTGTATTTGGAGACTGTCTTTAGAGAGATAATGAAGTTACCATGAGGTCATGAAGGTGGGCCCTCGTCCAGTGTGACTGCTGTCCTCATAAGACAGGATCAGGACACAGACACGCACAGAAGGAAGACTTCAGTGAGGACGCAGCTAGAATCCAACCATCACAAACCAAGAAGAGAAGCCTCGGGCGGGGGGAGTCAACACTGCTGACACCTTGATTTGGGCCTTGTGGCCTCCAGGATCGTGAGAAAACGAATGTCTGCTGTTTACACCAAAAAAGAGCTTGTGAATTAAACTGGAAGATGTGGGGTTGGAGAGGCAGGCGGCAGGAAATGAATCTCTCCTCCTTTCATATCTGGCTGCAAAGCCCACAAGACGCACACGCTGAGGCTGAAGCTAGATAGGGAGTGAGATAAGAGATTGGGCAGCACGATGGCTCAAATGGAATTTAAGAAACCAAAAATGTGTATCAGCCAGCCAACGGAGTGGGAGGCAGTGGGACGTGGCGGGACAAGGCGGGAGGCAGCTCTGGCAGACGTGAGGGCCTTTGGGAAAACTGGCATGGGGCAAAGGAGCCCCTGAGGAAGGGCTGGTAGGATTCTGGGATAAAGCTATTGACTGTCAGCAAGGAAGGGTGCACACCGACACGAGGGCAGTGTGGGACTCCCTTGGCCACCTCAGAAAGTTCAGGCTCAGTACACAGGGGAGGGTGGGCTCTAATGGAGTTAAATATGCTCTCCCTGAGAAGCCTGAGGCCAACCTTCTGAAGGCCACTGGCCTGCCATCCATCCTGCCACAGGACACCCAGGGAGCAGAGAAGAGCAGACATTGCAATAGGCACCCCCAGGGTTGCATCCCACCCGCCCACGTTTCACTTGACTGGAATGTGAACCAGAAGGATCAGAATCTTTAAAAATCAGTGTTG
The DNA here is from genome assembly GCF_027580195.1 of Bos mutus. Classification (NCBI taxonomy): domain Eukaryota; kingdom Metazoa; phylum Chordata; class Mammalia; order Artiodactyla; family Bovidae; genus Bos; species Bos mutus. The sequence goes on along the minus strand of NC_091634.1, from coordinate 37,855,846 downwards.
CTGCATGTCCCCAAGGGGACCATCTCAGTAACGTCTGCCCCCTTCAAAGTGGTCGTGCCACAGCCCGCGCCCCCCACTCCCCAGCGTTTCACACCTGCCTTGTTACTCATAAGCAAGAGTTCCTGGCCCTGCAAGGGGCCGTGGCTTCCCACTTACCAAGGCTTTGAGGAGTCCAACCTCAGTTTCTACCTTTTTTTTCTTCAATCTCCTTTCGAGGCTGTATATTCTACCTCTGGCTACAGCAATTTGTCTGATGCCCAGGAAAGCAGGGATACAAGGGGTGGGGGTCAGTGGAAGGGGAAGATCAGCATGGAGGGTGAGGATGTAAGCCCTGGAACCAGGCTGTCGGGGTTCAAATCCTGGCTCCCCTGGCATCCCAGTTTTTTCACTTATAATATGGGGGAAACGAAATGAATAGCAGTACATGTAAACCTCTTCACACTCAACGATCGATAACTATTAGTTTGATCCCTAGTGAAACGGAGTTCCCCCTCACCCAAAACTGAGCTCCTCCACGGAGTTTACGATTAACTTCTGTATCCAAAGCTTTATTTCCTTTCTCGTTCCAGACCTGTTCTTCCTCAGGATTGAGGAACAAAAAAAAGAGGGAATTGTCACCAAGGGGGACCCTAATGGGCCTTTCTGGGACAGACCTCCCTTCCCTATGTCCTCCACCTGCCCCTTGGTTGTAGAAAAACTTTAGCCTCCTCGGCCTCCCCCAAGTTCCAAGGAATAAATTTAATCAGAGAAGTGAGAAAATTCAGGAACAAAGGAAAACAGTCAAGCAAGACAAAAGTGATGGTTTAGCCATTAAAGTCGAGGATCTTCAGTTCCTCCTCAAGGGCAGTAGACAATATTCTGAGCCAAATCCTTTCAAATGCTTTGCAGCAACTGAACCCCCCACCAGGTAGGAGAAGTTAATGGTGTGCTGCCCACAAGCACATAGATTCCAGACCAGCTGGAACCAGAAGGTTGATAATGTTGACTCCCGATTACCTCACCACCAGCCAATCAGAAGAGTGTCCACACGCCTGCAACCCTTTCTCCCTGTCTTTATAAACCTTTCCCTGAAAGCCATGGGGAGTTTGGGCCTTCTGAGCATTAGCTGCCCTGAACCCTTTGCTTGGTGCCCTGCAATAAACACTGCACGTTCCTTCACCACAACCTGGTGTCAGTAGATGGGCTTAATTGCATGCAAGTAAGCAGACCCGAGCTTGGTTCAGTAACACTAGCCCTGGGTTGTTCTTCCGCTGGCCATCATCTCTAGCCGCTCTAAGCAGGCCACAAGGACATTCTCCCAGCTGCCCTCACCACTGACCACAGGCCTTCTTGATGGGGCCCTGCCTGCTCCCCCAGGGCCCAGGCACTAGGCACCAGGGTCAGGAGTATTCTTGCACCTCCCCACCCGAGGGCCCCCTGCAGGGCACTGTGTGCTGTGAACCCAGGCCCCTCTCCCCTCCTCCACCCTCCACCCTGGGGTCCTCCAGAACTCAGAGCCACTCCCATCCGAGCCACACGGCCTTCACGGCTCCCTCCCTGGTTCCAGAAGCCACATCAGGCCTGTCCACCTGCATCAGGACACCCTGAGGAGGGGGGTGATTAAAATGCCAGTTCCTAAGCTGAAAAACGTCAGTTTCCTAGATCCCATGAATCCAAATCTCTGAGATGAGGACTGGCAATTCACACACACACACACTCACACCACCAACTCACACACACAGTTTTTGAGATTAAATTACATTTACATTCAGTAAAATGTGCAAACATTAAATTCATAGTCTGATGGGTTTTGACAAATGAAACATTCCCATGTAACTCACACACCAGACATGACATAGAACATGTCCATCACCCTAAGAATTCCCCAGCCCCGCTTCCAGTCAATACGTCTCACCCACCCACAACCACCGTTTGATTTCTGCCCCATATTAGTTTCATCTATTCATGAACTTCATGTAAACAGAATCCTATAGTTAATACTTGTTCTGGCTTCTTTTACCCAGCCCAGTGTTTTTGAAATTCAACCATATTATTGCATATATCAATAGTCTATTCCTTTATATATGAGTAGCATTCCATTGTATGCATGCCCCACAGTTAGCTTATCCCATCTTTGCTGGACAGTCAGGTTGTTCACAGTTTGGGGCCATTATGCAGAAAGCGGCCATGAGCATTTGAGGGTAAGTCTTTTTGTGGACAGCATGCTTTCATTTCTCTTGGGCAGACACCTAGCAGTGGAATTTCTGGGCCTTTATTACAAGCTGCCAAACTTTTCTAGAATGGTTGTAACCTTTAAGACTCCATCCAGCAGAATATGAGTTCCAGTTGCTTCACATTTCTGCCAACACTTGGTATTATCAGGCTTTTAAATTGTGGTCATTTTGGTGGGTATGAAGTGGTGGATCATTGTGACCGGAATTTATTTTTCCCTGATGACTAAGAATATTAACTATTTTTTCATGTTTATTGGCATTTTATATGCTCTTTTCCAGAGAAGGCACTGGCACCCCACTCCAGTACTCTTGCCTGGAAAATCCCGCTGTAGTCCATGGGGTCACTAAGAGTCGGGCACGACTGAGCAACTTCCCTTTCACTTTTCACTTTCATGCATTGGAGGAGGAAATGGCAACCCACTCCAGTGTTCTTGCCTGGAGAATTCCAGGGACGGGGAAGCCTGGTGGGCTGCCGTCTATGGGGTCGCACAGAGTCAGCCACGACTGAGGCGCCTTAGCAGCAGCAGCAGCAGCATGCTCTTTTCATGAAGTGCCTATTCAAGTCTTTTGACCATTTAGAAAAATTGGTTATCTTTTAAATTATTATTAATAATTATTAATTTTCAGATATTCTTTTATATATTCTTATAGTATAAGCTCCGACAGTATTTTCTTTTTTATAGTGCAAGTGCCTGACACACTTTGATCACTGGGGCATCTATTCCAAAGAAGCATCCACTTCAAAAACAAACATTTAGAATAAACACATTGCCAGCTACACAGCAAGATAAAGAGCCAGGCTGCCTCCCCCACCAAGATTCCTTTATTTTTAGAGATCTTGGTTGATTCCAACAACTGACCTTAGGTGCTACCCTTTCTCTTCTTTCTATGTTTTAAAATTCCCACTTTTATGTTTTAAATTCATCAATAAGGAGTGAGTTCAGGAAAATCTACCCCCCCCACCCTCAACCCCAATAAAAGAGGAACACCAGGCCCATGCAGTCTCTCTCCCCTTGACCTTGCTGTGTGGCCCCAGATGTGATGTGTCATTTCCAGATCTTATAAGTCTTAAACCTCAAATTTTTTTTTTTCAAAATTTCCTGATGGTTGTAGCTGAAGGGTGTCTTCAATCGTAAGAACCACATGGACTGGTCCAACCAAAATATTGGTTATCGACAGGCTGAGACCAGCACACAGTTTTGGTCATATGTCCTTTGTCATAGATAAATATTAGGAAATTTTCCTTTCAGTCGAGGGCTTGCCTTTTCATTTTCTTCATGGTATCTTTTGATGATCAGAAATCTTAATTTGTGTTGAAAACCAGTTTGTTATTTTGTCCTATTTTGATTAGTGCTAGTTTCCTGCCTAAGATCTGCCTACTGACTATGTGTTTAGTAAGCTTCTCATGTGATTCTGCTTTGCACTAAAATTTGAGATCTCAGTGGTGCTCTATTGGGTATTTTCCCCTGCTTGCTCTCTTCCACCTAACACACGTGTGCATGTATGCATGCACGCACACACACACATACCTGGACAAGGAATCCAGAACTTAAGAACCCAAGATATGATGGGTAGACAATGGGTTTGCCCTCGCTATGCACCCCCTCCCTCTTTGTAATGCTGCTGCTGCTGCTGCTAAGTCGCTTCAGTCATGTCCGACTCTGCGCGACCCCATGGACTGCAGCCTACCAGGCTCCCCTGTCCCTGGGATTCTCCAGGCAAGTACACTGGAGTGGGTTGCCATTTCCTTCTCCAAGGCATGAAAGTGAAAAGTGAAAGTGAAGTTGCTCAGTCACGTTCTACTCTTAGTGACCCCATGGACTGCAGCCTAACAGGCTCCTCCATCCATGGGATTTTCCAGGCAACAGTACTGGAGTGGGGTGCCATTGCCTTCTCCCTCTTTGTAATAAGAACCCACAATTGTCTGGGAGGTGAACGTCCCGCTAAGACTACATTTCCCAGCTTATTTTGCAGCCAGTGGTGGCCATGTAACCAAGTTTTGTCCAATGACTGGTAAGTGGAAGTGGGTATAAAACTGTAGGAATATATTCTTAAAGGAATTAGGAGCTTCTTCAGAGTCCTGCCCTTTATGCTAGCTGGAACGTGAATGCAATAGCTGGATCTTAAGCAACCACCTTGGCCAGTGAGGAGGGACGTTAAGGATGGTGGAGCAACAGTGAAGAAGGAGCCTGGGTCCTTGATGACTCGGGCGCCACCGCATTGTCTGCATGGCCTGTCTTTGGACTTCTCTTAAGTGACAGAAAAATAATGTCTTCCCTTGTTCAGGTACTGGTGGTGTTACTGTGTTTGGGTTTTGTTTGTTTTCTGCAGTTGAATTGAATACTAACTTCTGCACCTGGCTGTTTTCCTTTGAGGGAGATGGAGAAAATGAACTCTCCGTTCTTTGTTAGAAGATGCTGACCAAAGGGGGAAAAAAGGCAAAACAAAACAAAATGAAAAACTGATACCAATTAATTTCTCAGGAATTCGGTCACATGTTTTTTGGAAAGAAGTCGAGGAATCTGGAAGAATATTCCTACAGTCTCTAATGTTTTCAAAGCACTTCCACACATATCTTTTCATAGAGTCTCATTGCATCCTTCCAGGTGGGTTGTATTTGGACAAGCAGTAGTGACTTCCCCTGACACAGGAAAGGTCTGAGATTCAGAAGGCAAGTAACTTGCCCAATCCTCCCCTCCATGGCCCAAACAGACCACAGGCAGTGGTGGGATCCCCTGACTTTTTGCCCAGGGCACTATGGAAATGCCTGAGAACCACAGTGGTACAGGGATGTCTGGGCATGAAGCATTTCAAAGGGCAAGGGTGAAGTCCTTTTCCCTCGATGACAGTGGAGTGTGCCAGAGCTAGGGCTCAGGTCGGGCAAGGGGCTACCCACTGTCAGGTGCCATGGGATGATCCTCCATGAGGTCCTGCCTCATCTGAGTCCCTGCTGTGCAATGTTCAGCTCAGTTCTTTGTCTCTAAACAGCAGCCCCTCATTCTTCTACAAAGAGAATGATATGGTGGCAAGACCATGGGCCACAGCATTAGACCAACTTTTGGTTCAAAAAAACCCTTTTCTAGTTACTTCACTACTTGACCTTGGACATTTTCCTCTGCTCAGCTTCCTTTCTGCTCTGAAACACACGAATACTTTGAAAGCGCTGTTGGAGGGATTAAATTAAACAGCATAAGTCAAGTATCTGCCATGTGAGTTCCTTTCCCCTCAATTGCCCTTTATGATAATAGGGTTCCTGGTATTCATTTTCCCAGAGAAGCAAGAAACTGTTAATTCATTACACTAATTACACACCTTCTGGGTATAAAGTATGATGCTAAGATTATTCACCAGGTAGAGATAAAACAACCCTGATCCAGCTACCAGTGAGGCGTGTTCTGATTGTCAAACAACCATTCCTGGCTGGCTAAATGGAAGTCAAAGAGCAAAGAGCCCTCTCTTCCAAAATAGACCCTGACAGGTCCTCCCTAAGTGTTGCTGCTGGGTGGAATGAAACGATGGGCTGAGTCCAGCACAGTCAACTCCGCAACACAGAAGTTACCCCACTTCTTTGCAGGCTTTCATACTAATATTTCTCTCATTCACTTGACACATGTATTAAATATTCTATACAAGACCTTGAGTTGAAATGAATGTATTTTAATTTTACTTGCAGGAATTAATTTCATTTAAAAAACAAACAAACAAAAACAGAAACACTGATTCTTGCCAGGATAGATTTTTCACAAAAACTTCACAGAAATTGACGGATGATTTGAAAAATTGAGACCATACTGGATAAAAACTCTCCCTTCAAATCTTCCAGTTTAAACTGAACCATGAAACTGAAGGTCATACTTTTCATAATATAAAATTAAATGCATTACAAAAAAGTAAATGCTGTGAAGACACATGGATTAAAAACATAAACAAACATATTTTCCATTAAAATTACATTACCAACCAGATGGATAAAGAAAGTTTTACTCTTCCCTAAATGCCCCTCTTCTCTGACTTTCAGAAGACTGTTTTTCTTTTTCTACTCTAAAAAAGGATGAGACACCTAAGCCAGATTTCAGCCAGGGGCTGTAGCCTGGTGAGTGTATGTGAAATGGTTTTCATAAGGGTAAACTCTGGCGTTGCTTCACTGAAGTCTGAGTATTCAGCAGTCTTCTATCTCAAAGCAAGACACAAGACAAGGTCTGGCTGCATCATGTTTCAGGAAATGTTTCCAGTGCCTAGGAATATTACAGAACCCGTGACCACCAAGATGGGGCTACACGTACTATATCACACATACCACTGTTAACCTTAGTCTGAACCAAATGCTGAGGCTGCTAATTCTATTTGAGAATCTCAGGCTCTGTGTTTGTTCCAGGGGAGTTGACGCGTTGGGGACGCTGGAGCCTTTGTTCCGAGAGTCCCAGCCAGGGGGTCAGGCTGGTCCTTTTTCAACTAAGATTCACTGATCACCCCTTGGTGGACATAAAGCAGAACGTGCCGTGACCTAGCTCTCAAGGGGAAAGTTATGGAGAGTTGCCATGTCCTGTGATGCCTAGCATGGGGTGAGGTGGAGTGGGGTGGGATGGGATGGGTGAGGGCAGAGGGTGGCTTGGTCCTGGTGGGTCAGAGAAACCTCTACTCAATTCTAGAATATTGTAACAACAAGCTCTGCCAGAAATAAAAACAATTAATATTTACTGAGCACCTGATATATGTTAAGACTGCTCTAAGCCCTTAACATGCATTAACTAATTTAATCCTTAGAGACAGCCCTTCATGGTGGATTACTATTACCCCTATGAGAATAGTCACAATGTGAAAGAGGTAATCCCCCCAGAGTTAGCCTGTGTGTCCTTGGGTGTAGTTTCCAAAGAAGGGAGACTGTGCGGTGGTAAGCCCCAATGCCACCCAATGGCCATTACTGTCCACCACACTTGTTTGCTTATATTAATTTTCTCCTGGGTTTTCAGAGAAGGATTAAGCCCTCTGATTTCTAAGAGTGGTAATAGCTAGAAGTCTGTTTCTGTTTTCTACTTTCATTCTTGGGGACACTTTTCTTTTGTTATTTAAGGTTTTTTTTTGTTGTTTTTTTTTTCTCTGAACCTCCAGCTGCAAATATGTTTAATAATCAACCACAACAGAGCCCCTGACAGATGAGCCTCAAAACAGATGGCTCCATTGAAAGGCAACAATTGAAAATGGAGGGTAATTTGAACCAATCAAGAAGATGGGGTTTCTAGGAGGCAAAGTTTCTACAGAAACTGTAACAAACTATAACCATATCCCCCAAGCTCCACCCACAGATGAGCCGTTCTTGGGGGTGGATCCAACTTTTTTTTTTTAACATCTGGAATGTTGAAAAGGAAGAGAGAGAAGCCCTGGGGCCTTGTCAATCAAATTCACTTTACTTTTGGCAAATTCAGCATCAGTGACAAATTGTGCAATTTGACATAAACAAAGTTGATAGATGTCGGCAAAGCTGTTTTGAAACAGCAGCAACGAAGAAATGTGTAGGATTTTTTTTCCTTTCACTCAACAGTTTGTTTAATAACAAATAAAACAACCAGATGTTTAAAAAAATCCTACCATCTCCACAATGTCATCTGAGAGTTAGCTGCTGATTAATGAGAATGTGAGGTTTGTTTCCAACCCAATTCAGAAACTTGGCAAGAAAGTCCATATAAGAACTTCACTGCATAGCTCTTATTACAGTTCACGAAGGCTTCTAAATTCACCTCTGAGGCTTTCATTGGACTAGAAAACACCGGCCTTGATATCGGAAGACTTGAGTGTAGGCTCTAGGCTGCCACTACCTCCCTCTGTAAGCTTGGGTATATCACTTAATCCTCCTGGAGTTTGGGTTCCCACGGGATGCACGATGATCACCAGCCCTGCCCTGCCTACCCCTGGGTTGTTGCAAGGTTCAAGTGCGATATTAGATGTGAATCGCATTTCTTTCATTTCAAGCTTATTAATCTTTTCATTGAGAGATAATTACATCTGGTGACGTACACAAGTCATAAGCCTACAGCTCAATAAATTTTTGATATGTATACACCTGTGCATGCGTGTTAAATCGCTTCAGTCATGTCTGACTCTTTGCAACCCTGTGGTAGGCTGTAACCCACCAGGCTTCTTTGTCCTTGGGATTTTACAGGCAAGAATACTGAAGTGGATTGCTACGCCCTCCTCCAGGGGATCTTCCCAGCCCAGGGGTCGAACCCACATTTCCTGCATTGCAGGGAGATTCTTTACCTACTGAGTCATCAAGGAAGCCCATTTTATAGGGTAAGAACTGGCTATCCTGTTAGATCAGCAACATCTTTACTGCCTCAAGATGGAGTTCACACCGAGGATGACACAGCAGAGAGCTGGAAGGGCCCTGGAGACTGTGAGCTGCTGAATCAACCAGCCTGACATCTACTGCCAAACTTCCAGTTAGGTTAATAACATGTTTCCTTATGGTTCAGGCCAAATTCAATTGGTTATTTGGAGCTCAAACATCCTGACTGTATGATTAGAGATCATACTAAATGATCTCAGAGGTCCTCTATTGAGCCTGGAACTACCCTCAGCATCTTTACACAGGACTTCTGGTAGACCCAGCCAATTGTGCTGACACAGGAGTTAGTATTCTAGTCAAAGCCTATTTGCCATCTCTGATAATGCCAAGTCACCTTCTGTGCAGCTGAAATTAAATTCATCTAAAGAGCAAAGTAAGAAGCTTCCCTTTTAAGCTTTTAATGACTATTAAAGAATACTGCTGATCACTCAGCCACAGATCACAAAGCATTATGCAATTTGCTGCCACCCACTAAGAGCCCATCTCTAGCAGTAGCAGCTCAAGATAGGGGGCAATTGTGGAGCTGAATTCTGTCATTTAAGAAATAATTCTAGCTTTCTTTCCATGTACTACATGCTAAAGATTGTGGGGGATACCAAGGAAGTAAAACAAGGTTCTAAACTGCAAATACTTGAGGAAAGAGAAGTGATAGGAATTTTGGGGTAGCAAAAATATCGAATATTCCACAGTGAAGGGGATATTTTCCCTTTTTTAACTTTTATTGTATAATGAATAATATATGTGTGGTAAAGTATATAAATCTTAAATGTGCAGCTCAATGAATTTTTTAAAAGTGAATACACCCATGTACTCAGCATCCAGATTAAGAAACAGAACATTAACAAACCTCAGAAGATTGTCTCATTTCCCTTCCTAATCAACAACCTTTCCTCCCTTCAAAATAACTACTGATGTGCCTTCAAAGCACTACTACTGATCTGACAATCTGTCACCATAGATGAGTTTTGTCTGATTTGAACTTTATGTAAATGGAGTCATACAGTTGGGTCTGGCTTTGGCTTACCATTATTCTGTTTATGAAATTCATTCACGGTATTATATGTGGATGTAGTTCACATATTCATTTATTTACTGCAGCACTTTGCAGTATCACACCATAACTTATTTATCACATTCTTCTTTTAATGGACATTTGGGTAGTTCCCACTTTGGGGCTAGTACAAAATATGGTGTTATAAGTGTCGTTGTACATGGCTTTAGTGAAAATATGTACACATTTATGCAAGAGATGGAGTAAAGCACACAAACATATACATACATACATAAAACTGTTGAATCACGGGGTTTGTGTGCATTTAACTTTAATATGTTTTGCTAGTTTTCCAAAACGAATGTTCCTATTTACAAATCCTCTGTAGTATATCATGGTCTTAGTTGCTCCACAGCCTTAAAAACATTTTTTTTTTAATTCTGGTAAAATATGCAACATAAAATTAACCATCTTAATTTTCAAGTGTACAGTTCTGTAGTATTAAATACTTTCACAATGTGTTTATGATTATTATAATACTACCACTACGTCTATCTTCTTAACCCTTTTCAACCTGTAAAACTAAAATTCTGAACCCGTTAAATGATAACCCCATTCCCACCCCACTCCCTAGCTCCTGGCAACTGCCATTTTACTTTATGTCTCCATGACTTTACCTACTCTAAGTGAAATAATATAGTCTTTGTCTTTTTGTTACTGGTTTATTTCATTTAGTATAGTGTCCTCAAGGTTCATCCAGTTATAGTATATGTCATGATTTCCCTCCTTTTAAAGGCTGAATAATATTCTATTCTCTGTATTTACTACATTTGCTCATCCATTCATCCATCATGGACACTTGGATTGCTTCTGTAGTTTGAATATTGTAAATAATGCTATGTATATCGGTGTAGAAATGTCACTTTGAGACCTTGCTTTCAATTCTTTGGAGTATATACCCAGAAGTGGAATTACTGGATCATATGGAAATTCCATTTTTAGTTTTTGAGGCTTCTCCATAAATAATGGGTTTTTCTACTCCAAAAAAAAGTCATAAGGGTTTTTTTTAGGGATTGCATTGACTCTGCAGATCTCTTTGAGTAATATTGACATCTTAACAATACTGAGTCTTCCAATCCATGGACATGGAATGTGTTTTCTCTTATGTCTTCTTTAACTTGTTTCAGCTATTTTGTAGTTTTCATTGTGTAAGTTTTTCCCTCCTTAGTTAATTTCTAAATTATTTTTATGCTATTAAAAACTGAATTGTTTTTGTAATTTTCTTTTCAGATTTTTCTTTGTTAGAGTATAGAAATGTGAGTGGTTTTCTGTGTGTTGACTTTGTATCCTGCTACTTTGCTGAATTAATTTGTTCACTCTAACAGGGTTTGTGTGTGTGTGTGATCTTTAGGACTGTCTACATATAAACCTTATCTGGGAACAGAGATAATTTAACTTCTTCCTTTTTTATTTGAATGCCTTTTATTTCTCTTTCTTGCCTAACTGCTCTAGCTAGAACTTCCAGTACTATGTTGAATAGAGGTGCCAAAAGCAGGCATCCCTGTCTTGTTTCTGATCTTAAAGGAAAAGATTTCAGCTCTTCACCATTGAGTATGATGTTTTTTTCATATATGGCTTTTATTCTGTTGAAGTACTTTCCTTCTGTTCCTAGTTTGCAAAGTGTTTTTATAATGACAGGGTGTTGAATTTTGTCAAATGTATTTATGCATCAGTTGAGATTATCATGATTTTTCTCCTTCATTCTGTTAAAGTGGTGTATTACATTGATTGATTTTCATATGTTGAACTAGTTTTACGTTCCAGAAATAAATGCTTCTTGGTCATGGCGTTATACTCATTTTAATATGCTGCTGAGGGCTTCCCTGATGGCTCAAGTGGTAAAGAATCTGCCTGCAATACAGGAGACAAAGGAGATGCAGGTTTGATCCCTGGGTTAGGGATATCCCCTGGAGGAGGACATTGCAATGCACTCCAGTATTCTTGCCTGGAAAATCCCATGGACAGAGAAGCCTGGTGGGCTACAGTCCATAGGGTCGCAAAGAATCAGATATGTCTGAGCATGCACATATAGGGAGCTAAGATTCCACATGCCTCATGGCCAGGGAAACAAAACATAAAGCAGAAGCAGTATTGTAACAAATTCAATAAAGTCTTTAAAAAAATGGTCCACATCCAAAAAAATCTCTTTAAAAATATGCTGCTGAAATTGGTTTGCTAGTATTTTGCTAAGAATTTTTACTTGTGGTATCTTTGGCTGGCTTTGGAATCAGGGTAATACTGGCCTCACAGAACACTCATAAAAAGTGTTCTCTCCCCTTCAGTTTTTTGGAAGAATTTGAGAAGGGTTGGTAGTAGTTTTTAAAATATTTGGTGGAATTTACCAGTGAAGCCATTGGATCCAAAGCTTTTATTTGTTGAGAGATTTTTGACTGATTCAATCTCATGAATTACAGATCTACTCTGATTATCTACTTTTTCTTGATTTAGTCTTGGTAAGTTTTACGTTTCTGGGAATTGGTCCATACCATCCATCATTTGTTGGGGTACAATTACTCGCAGTACTCTTATCCTTATTTCTATAGAATCAGCAGTAATGTCCACACTTTCATATCTGATTTTAATAGCTGTTAGAAAGTATGTTAGTGTTTTGCTCAAGTCTTTACAGGTGCAAGTTGAAAGCTTAGAAGAGAACAGGTCTTAAAGGAGCCTGGGTAGATGCTCCCTTTCTCAGAATTGAGAGGTAATATATGGAGAGGGTGGGCAGACACTATTTCTTTCCTCTCCACCTTTGCTTATTCTATTCCCTTGGCGAGGAAAAAGCTCCCTTCTTTCTTTGCCAGTCTGAGCCCTGTTCATCTTTACAGCTCAGTTAAGGTGTCACTCCACCCACCCCCAGGGGAAGGCTCCTTTCAACCCACCAGACTGGGTTAAACTCCCTTAGCATCCTTACATGTTACATTGAAATACACTCTTTCTGTACCCGCTTCCTCATCAGATAATAAGGACTAATTGTGTTGCATGACTGGGCACTGCAACAATCGTAGTTCCACTCTCTTGTCTTTCTTTTTTTCATTTTATTTATTTATTTATTTTTTGGCTGCACTGAGTCTTCATTGCCATGGGCAGGCTTTCTCTAGTTGCAGCAAGAGGCGGCTACTCTCTAGCTGTGCTGCTTGGGCTCGGTAGTTGTGGTGCTTAGTTGCCCTGGGGCATGTGGAATCTTCCTGAAGCAGGGATCAAACTCGTGTCCCCTGCTTTGGCAGGTGGATTTATAACCACCTGAGGACCAGGGAAGTCCTCTGCTTTATGTCTTAAACACAGAAGTAGCCTCCCAGCTCCTCCCTGCTGCCTATTGTCCATTCTCCCCCAAAAAGGACTAGAGGGATTGTCTACAAAAGTAAACCAGCTCATGTCAGAACTCAGCATGAAACCCTCCAGTGGCTTCCACTTGCATGAGGAATAACTTACACTTTCTCGCTGCAGCCTGAAGGATCTGCAAAGTCTGGCCCCCCCAACTGTGAGTCTTACCCGACCTGTGCTCTATCATCTTCTACCAGGCATACCCCTCTTCTTTCTATTCTTCAAACACCAGGTGTTTCCCCGTGGAACCTTCAGATTTGTTCCCTCTACTCGGAATGTTCTGCAGCCAAGGCTATGCAAGGCTGACCCTTTCTCTTCATTTAAGTTTCAGCTCAGCGATCACCTTCTCCGAGAGGCCCTCTCTGACCACACAGGCATTCTCTCTCCTGTTACCCTGCTTGTTTCTCCATTGCCTTCCTTACAAACTGGCAGTCATTTATTATATTTTATTTCCCCCACCACGGGCTTCCCTAGTGGCTCAACTGGTAAAGAATGTGCCTGCAATGCGGGAGACCCGGGTTCGATCCCTGGGTTGGGAAAGATCCCCTGGAGAAGAGAAAGGCTACCTCCAATATTCTGGCCTGGAGAATTCCATGGACTCTACAGTCCATGGGGTCGCAAAGAGTCAGACACGACTGAGCGACTCACTTTCATTTTCCCCACCACCTTGAGAACTCCATTAGAGCAGGGACCTTGCCTGTCGTGGTCACTACTGTGCCCCCAGTGCCTAGAATAGTGCTTGGCACTTGGATGGTGCTTAATAAAGGGTAAGAAATCCGCGCAGGTCATTGTGCGACCGCTTTCTTGCGCCCGAGTTGACTCTAACCACGTGGGAAGGGTGAGGGGAGTGGCCGAGGGAGTGTGGGGAGTGACCGCTCAGTCGAAGGCCCCGCCCCTAGCCCCGCCCGTGTCCGTGTCCTCTTCCACGGGTCTCCATAAAGTTCATTTGGAGGCGCGCCGCGCGGGGGCTTCTGGGAGGGCCGGCCTCGGCCAATCAGGAAGCGCGGACGAGCGGCGCGAGAAGCGGCGGCCGCGTTCTCCAGCCGGGACCTGCGAGGGGGATACGGCTGCTGCTGCGCCAGGTAAGGGTGTTTGTGGCCCCGTCCTTCTGACACGCGGCGTATCCTTGAATCCAGGTCCTCGAGGCTGGGCGGAGCCCGGTCCACATGTTCAGAACCGTGCTGCCCACGTTTCCCGTTCGCCTCATGTCAGCCGGCATGCCTCACCCCGGCTACACAGCGCCCTGTCGAACCGCCCCTGATTATAGCGTCGGGGTGCGCCTGCGGTGTCTTCTATCTGCCCTCCTTCCGAGCACGAGGCCGCGGCCTCCTGGCGGCCCTCATGTCCCACCCCAGCGCTCTGCGGGCGCGCCACGCCCCCACGTCCAACCCTGCCCTGCGAGTCCACCCTTGTCTGTGTCGATGCCCCTCCCCCGCACCCATCTGCCTGATTACCTTCCTGACCGCGCCCTGCCAGCTCGCTCTCCCCTCAGGGATGGATGGACCCAGTCGGGAGGCGGTGCCCTCCCAGGAGATTGACAACCCTGTGAGCCGTGGCCTATCTCCTCCGTCTGCATTCAGCAGAATGCTCCTTCCAGTGCCGGGAGATGCTAGTGATTAGAACCTGGACGTGGCCCTCACTTTCTCTGGGCCCACAGCACCCCATCTTTTACAAAGGCAATACCTACATTTACTGGGTCTCATTTTTGAAAAATTACGGGGCGGACCGCAGGGGTCTTTGTTCAAAGTTTGGACGACCCATTGACAGAGTTGGTCCTGGTTTGTCCCTCTGCCGGGTATGCGAAAGAGGTTTTGTTTTGACCAAAATGTCTTTCAGCAAGGGTCACCTTTTTGTTCTGTTTGAAGGGTGAGAGGGTGTCCTTAGGCATCGTATCTTTTCAGTTATTCTTCTTTGTGAATTTGTGTTTGGAACATTTTTATTTTTCATTCCTGGTGATGTCACTCAAGGCTATCATTCTAAATACCTGTTTATTAGGCTAACAGATCCCACCTGAATATCTCCAGCCTGGGCCTCTCCCTTCACCTATATGCAGCTGCCTACGGTTCGGAACTCAGACTGAACATGTCAGGACAGCGCTATCAAGCTCCCGTCCACCTCTCTTCCCAGACTGCTCTTCTTGCTATTTTTTTCTCTTCTCAGGAACATAAAAGACTGATCAACAACCTTTGAGTTATCCTTGACTGCTTTTTCACGTCCAGTGCCTTTGGCCCAGTCACCATCACCTCTCTCCTGGATTATTGAAATAGTCTCCCATCTGTTCTCCTGGCTTCTGCCCTAACCCCTGTTTTCAGCACAGCAGATAAAAGGATCCCTGCAAGGCAGATCATAAAGCCCTCCAATGGGTCCCCATCTCATTTTAAGATAAACTCTTGGGAATCTTCTGGTGGTCCAGTGGTTGGGACTTGAGTCTCAGGCCCAGGTTCCATCCCTGGTCTGGGAACTAGGATCCCACAGGCTGTGCTGCATGACCAAAAAAACAAAAAGAAAAAACAAACAAATGATGAAGTCCTTACAGGGAGCTATAATCTGATCCACTGTTACTTTTCGCACTTTAGTTTCTGCTCCCCACTCTTTGCACATGGCAGACATTCTTCAGCCTCAGAACCTTTGGGCTTGCAATTCAGTATTCACATGGTTTGCTCCCTCATTTCTCTCAGATTTTTATTTGCAAGTCACCTAGTGAGACTTTTCCCACTTCCTGTCTTCCTTTATCAATTTTGTTGTTGTTGTTATATTTTTCTTGTTTATCTAATGTATTGTTTATTTTTCCCCTTGGGAACATGAAGGGGGAATTTTTATCTCTTTTGTTCCTTGCTGTATCTCCAGCACCTAGACCTGCTACACAGTATGTGCTCAACACAGGAAATAAGGCCATGTTCCTGACACCGATAAAGATTTGGGGATCCAGTGGTGCCTGAGATAGGCCTGCACTCACTGAGTTGCTGTTTCTGTGGGGCACAGCACCAGTGGTGAGCCTACAGGGATAGCATGTGGTGGCAGGGCCCTTTTAAAAAGAGGACAAGGATATCTGAACAGAGACCTGATTGAAATCTGAGAGGGTAATATCTAGGGCAAGCGCATTCCTGGAGGAAAACAGCCAGTGCAAATACCCTGAGGTGGGAATATTGGAGATTCAAGATAGTGAACTTGAGTGTCTGCACCTGCTTCCTGACGGGCTGAAGGGGAAAATAAGGTGGAGAGAAAGAAAGACATGCCACTGAGAGGGAGGGGTCAGAGCTAAGATCCGGGGGTGAGTACCTGAGGTACAGGTCCTCAGGGAACTGGCCACTTTCATTCGGCAAACATTGATTTGGTACCTTTTTTGTGCCAAACTTAGCAACTGAAAATTCAGAGCTGATCAGTCTGTGCACCTTATCCTACCAGAATTCTCCACGTGGAGGAGACAGACTCAGGGAGAAATCATCACCATTTTTCCAGCTGTCCAGGAAAATAGTAATTGAAGGTTCAGAATCGTTTGGGAGCGGTTTGAGGTAGTTAGGACTCTCCTGGTTCACTTTGCAAGCTACCTAAGAGTGTGACAGGGTAGGTTTGTGTTCTAGCAGAGTGTGCACCTGCATGTCCTGGGGTATGAAGGGAGGGAACAGCATGAGGCACCCCAAAGAGTAGCGAACTGCTGGGGTATCTGTGGGGAGCAGACAGTAAGAGATGAGGATGGTAAGGGTGGCTGTGCCCATTCTTTGCATGTAGTGGATGGAAGGTGGCCTTGAGTGGGTCAAGTGCAAAGGCAGGGGAACATTTCAGAAAGAATTAACCTTTCTGGGTGAGGGGAGGGTGGGTTAGAGGAACGAGAAGGCTTAGATTGTTAAGGTGATCAGGAGAAAAGAATGAGGTTAGAGAGACTGGAAATGGAGGAGGAGAAGGTGGTGATGGTGGCAGTTGCAGTGGCAGCTAGGAAGCAGGAGGAGTGAAGCATTTGGGATGATGTGTAGCTTGAGGCACCCACTGGTCAGCCAGGTGTAGATGTGAGGTGGACGGTTGGAAATATTGGCCCAGGGAGAGAGCTCGGCTAGACATAGAGATACGGAAGTCACCTTTGTGTTGACAGATGAGGCTCCTTGCCTGGGCCCAGATAGACCGCCGAGGTCCTTGGATTGAGTTCCTGGGGAAAGGCGACATTGAATTTCCTGATACCGCCTGTTCAAGAATGTGTGTGTGTGTTTCTCTTGGATGCCCACATGTATGTGAATGGATTCAGAGAGGTCTGTAGCCATCTGGAAGACAAATGGCCACTGGTGGGAATTGTAGTCAAAGGCTTTTTTTTTTTTTAATTGGTAACGCTTCAGAATACTTTAGATTTTAAGCTGTTTGGGAAAGAAGGAATCTAGATACAAATAGACAATAACAAGGCAAATGAGAATGAAGTTAGCAGGGTGTTGGACTAACAGGTCCTAATGCCTGTCCTCCCATAGAAACAAATAAACAACTAGATGTAGATGAAAAATAGCTGTGAAAGCTCCAGAGTGAAATGAGGCTACAGAAACCCCGTGGAGCACAGAAACAGACTATTGGCCACATGGAAACATGCACGACAAATAGAAAAATGGAGTCGAGAGGAATTGAGGGGGGGTTGCTGTGGGACCTGTGTGGAGGAACACCATTTGGCAGGTAGGACTTGAATTGGTGGTAACGGTGGCTGATGTTTGAGTGGTTATTGTGTGGCAGGTGAGGAAGGTACAACTATGTTTCCACTTCATAGGCCAGGCGCAGAAGGAGTGGTTAACTACCCAAAGTCGCCCAGTTAGAGGGCGCAGTTCCTAGCTGGGTCCGGGGGTGGTGGAAGGCGAGTAGATGTTCCTGGCTGTGAAAAATGGGGCACGAGCACAGAGCAGGGAGTGGGTGAAGATGGTCAGAGACAGAGCGGATCACGTTGCTCGCACACAGGGTTTCTGCAAAAACAGTGCCTTGTCTGGATCCCACGAGTGGGATGTATTGAGGGCTTTTGTGCAGGAGCAACAGAGGGAAAGTGATGGTGGAAAGATGGATGTGGTCGCAGTGAGCAAGTGGTAGGCATTGGGAGGGACTGGAACTGGCATCCAGCAAGAACTGGGCTTAAAGGGCAGGAAGTCTGGCCAAGAGTGATGGTGACAAAGATGGAAGCAACAGTTAGACTAGCCTTCTTGTGGTAATGATCTCACAGTATGTGTGTCTATCACATCATCACATTGTGTGCTTAAAATGATACAGTGTGGTGGGTCAGTTACGTATCAGTAAAGCTGGAAAAAGAAAAAGCAACAGAAGACGCTGTAAAAATACAGTATCCCTTGCTGGTTAATCTGTTTAGGTAATGAGGGATTTGGAGGGATGTCATGTCATCTAAATCTGTAGTACTGGTTTCCTGAGATTTTGTTAGGGAGTAGCAATAGTTTGGATAATGTGTAATACCTCCCTGTTGTCTCTCAAAAGTGTATCAAAATCTGTTATGGTTTCTGAGTCTGGAGAGTGGAGAATACCTATAAATAAACAATCCATGCACAGATGGAAGGAGAAGGATGAGTTAGAACCTGAGAGAGCAGCCAGGGGACAGGTGGAGGGCTTTGGGAAGACAGCTGGTGGCAGCAGCGGTGGTGAATAACTGCATTTGGAGACGTGCGGGGTGTGACGGTTATGGGATTGAGTGGACATGCACAGGCAGTGCCTCGAAACTCCTGGGTTGGAGTGCGAGTGCAAGAAGCAGGGTGGGCGTGTGGAGTTGACATTCATTGCCATCGAAGGTGCGGGGCAGTGATGAGACAAACACTGAGACAGGGAGTTCAGAGCAGTTTTCAGATGAACAAGTTAGTGAAAATTAGAAAGGGTCACATTCACTTATGGAAAAGAATTCAGATTGACAGAGGGTATAAAATGAAAAGTAGAAATCTCTCAAATCTTAGATTTGCTCTCTTTTTCAAGGTAATGCTTAGTTTCTTGCTATGTCTTCTAAATACTATCTGTGAACAAGCTTCAATATATATATATTATATAAACAGTTAATATATATTTAGTATAGCTTATGAACTTTTACATAGTTATTCAATCTTGTGACCATCACCCATTTTGAAATATAGAATATTTCCAATACCCCGATGTCTTCGCCTGGGCTGCCATATTACCATGGCCTGAGTGGTGTAAACAACAGAAGTTTGTTTTTCCACAGCTCTGGAGGCTGGAAATCTGAGACTGGGGTGCCACGTGATGGGTTCTGGTGAGGGCCCTCTCTCTTCCTGGCTCATAGGTGGCCACCATCCCTAGTGTGCTCACGTGTACTTTCTGGGTGAATGTGTGTGTGGAGTGGGGGTAGGAGATAGAGGAAGCAGCTTTCTGGTGTCTCTTCTTAGTAGTGTACCAGTCCCATCTTGAGGATGCCCTCTTCATGACCTCCTCTAAACCTAATTACCTCCCAGAGACCACTTCTCAATATATTTTCACGTTAGGACTTCAGCATAATGACTTTTATGGGCTTCCCTGATAGCTCAGTTGGTAAAGAATCCGCCTGCAATGCGGGAGACCTGAATTCAATCTCCTGGGAAGATCCCCTGGAGAAGGGAAGGGCTGCCCCCTCCAGTATTCTGGCCTGGAGAATTCCATGGTCCGTGGTTGTCTCAGAGTCAGACACGACTGAGTGCCTTTCACAGTGACTTTTGGAGGGACGCGTTTCAGTCTGCGCTGACAGGAGAGTTCTGTTGTCCTTCCTCCCAGTCATTCCCTGTTCCCCTTAACCGCGCACCCGCACCCCGCCCCCATAACCAGTGTTCTGATTTCTAGCACCATAGATTAGTTTTTTCTGTCTTAAAATCCATGGAAATGGAATCATGAAATATGTCCTTTTTGGTATGTGGCTGCTGTAGTTCCATTTATCCCTGTTCCATGTAGCTGTGGTTTGATCTTTTCCAGTGCTGTGTGATATGCTGGCATATGAATATACCACCATGAAAAACCCAAATGGTATAATTCTGAATTATACAGTGTTTTAAGATTATTTGGGGCGGAGTGAGAAGGGGACTCAGACTTCTGTTAGAATCTGGTAACAGCTGTAGTGCTTTTCTTGTATATTTTTTAAGATGCATGCATATATTTCCAGAGGTTCCGGGTGCCTTTGATGTTAGTGTAGTAGCCCTCAGGACAAGAAGCCTTCTTTAGTTTCCTGCAAGGTTTCTCAGCCTTGACACTGTTGATATTTTAGGCTGAATAATTCTTTGTTGTGGAAGCTGTGCTGTGCGTTGCACCCCTGGCCTCGGCCATCTAGATGTCAGTAGCATGTGGTCTCTTTCTCAGTTGTGACAACCAGAAATGCCTCTCCATAGTGCCAGAGCTCCTCAGGGGGCAAAGCCGCCCCCAGCTGAGAATCCTTAGTTTAGAGAGGAGAGCCAAAGCCTTTTTGGTGTAGGCTTGGTGATCTGCCCTGGTTTATGTTCCCAAGATTCTACATACAGATACTTTTCATCACCACTGAGTTGGGGCTGCTCCTTCCAAGAACACGTTCATTGGGTTTCAGTCAGTCCAGTTGCTCAGGCATGTCTAACTCTTTGCAGCCCCATGGACTGCAGCACACCAGGCTTCCCTGTCCGTCACCAACTCCTGGAGCTTGCTCAAACTCATGTCCATCAAGTCAGGGACGCCATCCAACCATCTCATCCTCTGTTTAGAGACAATTAAAATATCTCACATCTGTAGATTCTTCATGGTGGGCAAGACCTTAGAGATCACCCAAGCCAACCCCTTCATCTCATTGGTGGTGAAGCTGGGATCCGGAGGTGAGGAAGGGCAGATCCCAGGGTCAGAGGGCTGATGTGGGGCAAAGCCAGGATGGGGTCTACGTTCTACCCCAAGCCTTCCACTGTGAGAGTGTGTCAGGAAGTGGGCCGTGTGGGTATTTGGTTTCTGCTTCTCTTGGCTCCTTGAAATGAAATAATACAAGTGTTATTTTATGTATCAGGAAAGCTGACACTACACACTCCTGACTGAGTCATCCAGGCCCATACTTGTAATGAATCACCAGGTCTTTAATTTCTCTTCTGTCTGGGGTAATTTATTTTAGTTCTTTCTCCAGTGTCTACCTTCTGAATAATGATTAGGTCTAACTCTTTTACTTCGTTTCACAAGACTATAAAAAATTATCTGAAAACAGTTTTTTAATCATTTTTTTCCTAGTCTTCTAGAGGTGTCGGGTGTAATTTTCTTTTGGCTATTGTTGTAATTGACAGCTGACAGAGCATAAAGCGGAGTGCTGTTGTCATTTAACCATAGTTTATGTATTCGGAAGAAGAGGACAGAGCCAGTCTTCAACTTTTGACACTTCCTGTGAGGCTTTCCTCATTAATCTTGGTGTTGAACATTGAACACTGTTCTTGTGTTTTAATCCTACTGCAGTCTAATAAGAAGGTTTAAGGGCAAGATTTCCACTTCAAATTCAATGCTAAATTTCATTTGAGTCACACTTTCATTGTAGAAATTTGGATTTATAATTAAAACCATATTTGATAGTGGGGAATTTAAAAATTGTACATGTAAAAATTGCGGCTGTCTCCCAGAAGTTCTTGCTGAATGATAAGAAGCTGTGGTTAAATAAGTCATAATTTAGTATCATATATTTACTAGATTTTTTTGAAGCAGAGATGTTTGCAATTGACAAAATATTGCCAAATTGGCAACTTTGGAAAGAAGCTAAAATACCATTTTATAATGACATAAACCACAAGAGTTAATAAAAATACTTCCTGTGTGTCATCAGCTCTTTGAAATAGGTAGGCATTGTCCTCTCCCCTTTAGAGATGAGGAAATTGTGGGGGAGATTGGGATTCTATCCCAGGGTAGGTCAACCCCCCTTCAGCTAGTAAGTGAACCTTCTAGATTTGAACCAGGTGTGTGGGCTCAAAGTTCAGTCTTCTCCTGTTTACCAGTTCCTTTCAAAATATTTTTTTTATTACTGTCAAAACTTTTAAAAATAATCGAAAGAAGTAATAATATTGTTATTGTATATTTTAGAGAAAAAAGGTATAAACTGCAGCATCAGTTATTTCCCCTCATGTATATGAAATCCTCCTTTGACAACATCCAGAAAATGTATAGCAGTGCTAAATGTGCGTTTATATTAGATTGCAGGATCTTTGTAGTTGAAAGAGATAATATTTGGGTGTATGGTAAAATTAGAATTCCATGGTGAGTGCTAATAAAGTATTGTTTGAGTACTTTGACATTCTGCAGGGAAAGTAGCTGGCATCATCTCCCCATGCACCTCACTGAATTGAGAGTCCTTTAATGCTGAAATAAAAATGGATGGCCTTGTCTTTATCCTTTCATCTCTTTCTCAGCCCTTGGTGTTTCTTGGATAGCTAGGCTGTTTGGATTGTGGGTTATAAGGAAAAGGAAAAATTCACTTGGGTCGTTCAGTATGTTGCCGTATACCTGAACAGGGCAGTGCGTTCCCACTAGCACTATGTAGTCGGTCAGAACACATTCTGTGTGTTTTTACTGGACACAACTCGTCATTTACAAAACAGATTTCTTCTCCCAGATGTACTCTCCAAACACACAGCTTAAAGAGGGAAGGGAAGGGACAGCAGGCCAGTTGTGTCACTCAGTCTCTGTGTAACTATTGTCCCTGCTGAGGCCTAGGGAGGGGAGGTCTGGCAGGACACTGAAGCAGGCCAGTAAGCACTTAGCAGGTCTAGCTCAAATATCCTCGGCAAACTAGGGGTTGGCAAACTCCTAGCTATGGGCCAAAGAAACTGAGAAGAGTTTTTATTTTTTATGTCTTTAAGTCATTGTGGGGGAAGAAATCTAAAGACTATTTCATGACATGTGAAAATTTTATAAAATTCATATTCAAGTGGCCGTGATTAAAGTTTTATTAGAGCACCTCCATACTTATTTACCTGTTAACTGCTTTAAAGTGGAGCTGAGTAGCTGCAAGGGTTGTTGTTGTTTAGTCACTAAGTCATGTCCGACTCTTAGCGATCCTATGCACTACAGCACACCAGACTTCCCAGTCTCCCCCGAGTTTGCTCAGACTCATGTCCATTGAGTTGGTGATGCCATCCAACCTTCTCATCCTCTATCACCCCCTTCTCCTCCTACCCTTAATCTTTCCTAGATTGTTATCTGTACTTATGACCAACTGGCTACAGATCAGAGGCTCTTGTATCCGCCACCCCCACCTCTAGGTTTAACTGGTTCACTAGAGCAGTTCACAGAAATCAGAGAAACATTTATTTAACGCTCACCAGTTTGTCATGAAGGATGAATGGCCAAGTGCAGAGGTACATAAGATGGGGTCCAGATGAGTCTTTAGCCCAGGAGCTTTTGTCTCTGTGGAACCTGGGTACCATTCCTGTTCCCCTGGAACCATTGTCCCAGCATGTAGGTGATTCACCAACCCAGAAACTCAGCAAATCTCATTGTTCAGGAGTTTCTATAGAGCTTAATCTGCAGCCCTTGCTTCCCCTTGCCAGAGGTTGGTCAGTAGGGCCGAAAGTTCCAACCTGGTCTTCCTGGTGACTGGCCCCATCCTGAGGCCGCCTAGAATAGCATCTCCAAGTTACCTCATTTGCATAAATTCAGGTGTGCTTAAAAGGGTTCATTGTGAGTTACAGAAGACTCAGAACTTCAGGACATTCCAGGGGTTATAGAAGCTTTGTGCCGGGAACTTGGGGACAAAGACCAAATGTATGTATTATACTACGCTACTATTTTCTGACTTGATTAAATATTTAACATGGTTATATTATGTGGAAATGACCATATTTTTCATAATTAAGACACATGTTAATAGCAAGTAGACCAAAATTATTTGATGCATTTTTGCTTTACCCTTTTTTTTTAAAAGTTTATTTCATCCTATATGCAATTTGGAGATTTTTTTTTTCTCTTTGTTAAGAATGTTTATGTGCATAGAAGGGGCATTTTTTTGGACACTGAAGGACAGGTGAATGCTAACTAATTTGAGGAAATGGAAATCTGCCCAGTCCTTGGCTTTAGCTCTGAATAGGAGCTGTCTCTCTAAAGCTGCAGGCTTTAATTTTTTCCTCTAGTTAATTTTCTCAGCATCTTCTAGGTGTGGTGAAGAGGTCTGAACTGGGGAACTTCCACTTAAGAAGCATTCACCAGTGGGTCATTGCCTTTCGTTTTGGAGGGGAACTTTTTACTCAAGTGTGATGCACAATCAGAATGTGCGTAAACGATGAGTCTTGCTCAAATTGAACACACTATTAAGCAGCACCAAGTGTAAGAAAATTACCAACCCCCAGAAGCCTCCTTTCTCCCTACCCCTGCCCCGCAAAGGGCAACCAGTCTTGCCTTCTGACAGCAGTGATAAGTTTGCCCTTCATTTTAAACTTCACCGGGTATTTGAGGAAGTCGTTGGAGGACTTCTTCCCAGAGGCACAGAGAGCAGGTTGTTGCTCAGAGCCCTCGTACCCTGCTGTGCTCTCTGAAGGGCCTTTCAGTGTTTCCAGGGGCCCTCGCAGTCAGGCACGGAGTCCTATGACAGAGAGGGGCCCCAGTGCCATGAGCTGTCCTTGCTGGTCTTCTCCCATCCAGCCCCGGTTTTGCTGCCTTGGCTGTGCCACAGCCCACATGTGTGGGTTCTCAGTGGCTTCTTCCCGTGGAGTGGCTCCCTCCTCCACAGCTTCCCGCCATGCAGCTGACATCCAGTCTCTGCGTGTGTCCTGACCAGATTTCCCCAACACAGAGCTTGGACTTCACCCTGACAACTCCCTCTTCCCCATCCCATTTTAGTTCTCTCTGTTGGACTAAGCTTGTGAGGTTATTTTCCTGATCAGTTTTCAATATCTTGGATCAAATGATACCGATATTTAACCCCTTATATTTTGTGACTAATTTGATATTTATTTTTGCACAAAGGTTAAAAATTGTCTTTAAACTTGTTAAATTAACCATGCATTTAAAAATTTTAATGAAACAGGATGATGACTGCATAAAAGTATAGACTTGGAAACTTTAATAGCATTTTTTGATAAATCAGTTTCCATTGGTTGAGTTATAATGCAGGACAAATCCAGTTTTTCCCAAATATAGTATTGTATACATTACTGTCTTCTTTCAGACAGACATGAAACAAGCTTATTTTCTACTCTGAAGTTGTATAGCACAATTCTATGTATTATTTGCTTAGTTTGGAATTTGTTCACCTGAAAACTGGGCTATTTCTTCTAAAATACCACTGGGTTTTTGTCTGGGTATTTAGAGGGAAAGCACTTGTCTGGACCAAGTGTGATCTGAATTCATGCCATTTATACTGTCACTGCCTTATGCTGTGCAGCCTCGGAAATGTTAAGTATCAGTTGGTAGTTGGAAGAGAATGTTTTTGCTCTGGTCTGTGCTTGCCAGTGGATTTGGCAAGAACGTACAGGAAGTCTTCAAGAAAAACAGTCTCCATAAATGGAAGAACAAAACTCCTACTATTCATTCAACAGATGAGCACCTACTATGTGCCAGGCACTGTTCTAGGGACTGGGTGAACCTCAGTGAACAAAACAGGCAAAAATCGCCGTCCTTGTGCGGTTTACATTGTGGCTGGGATGACAGACCATAGGGAGATGGGGGAGCGCTCAGGGTGGTAGCAGGCTGCACTCTTAAATATTTTGTCCTATGAAATGAAGTGAAGTGAAAGTCTCTCAGTTGTGTCTGACTTTTTGTGACCCCATGCACTGTAGCCTGCCAGGCTCCTCTGTCCATGGAATTCTCCAGGCAAAAATACCGCAGTGAATAGCTGTTCCCTTCTCCAGGGGATCTTCCCAACCAAGGGATCAAACCAAGGTCTCCCACCCTGCAGGTGATTCTTTACCATCTGAGCCACCAGGGAAGCCCAGGTTGGCATCAAAGGCACGGTGACAGTCGAGAGAGCTAAGGTACAGAAAAAGGACAGGATGGTGTTTGACTCATAGGGGAGCAGCACGGAGGCCCGGAATGAGTGGGGTGCAGAAAAGGAGGAGGGATGGGGCTGGAGACGAGTCTCAGAGGAGAAAAGAGGTGGGTTGCTTCACTGAGCTTCACTCTGTGTTAACACAAGAGTTTTAAACAGAGGATGGATGTGATCAGACCTTTAAAGGACCACTAGTTGTCAGGTTGAGAGTGCAGGAGTCAAGGGCTTAAGCCAGGGAGCCAAGTCCAGGTGACTTGGATGGGGAAGGTGGTGGGAAGAGGTAGATCCTGGGTGCACTTTGAAGGTAGATTGAAAGGCTTTGTTGGCCTATCTCATGTGGGATGTGAATTGGGGAGAGCTTTAAGGACTTTTAGAGAAGACTCTTGAGAGTCACTTGAACTGCAAGGAGATCCAACCTAAAGGAGATCAGTCCTGGGTGTTCTTTGGAAGGACTGATGCTAAAGCTGAAACTCCAATACTTTGGCCACCTCATGCAAAAAGTTGACTCATTGGAAAAGACTCTAATGCTGGGAGGGATTGGGGGCAGGAGGAGAAGGGGACGACAGAGGGTGAGATGGCTGGATGGCATCACCGACTTGATGGACATGAGTTTGGGTAAACTCTGGGAGTTGGTGGTGGACAGGGATGCCTGGCGTGCTGCAATTCATGGGGTCGCAAAGAGTCAGACACGACTGAGCAATGAACTGAACTTAAGGATTTTGACCCAAGTGACTGATGGGGTCTCCACACTGAGAAGGCCAGGGAGCAGGTTTTATAGACGAGAGGTTAAAGCTCAGTTTGGGGCATGTTAAGTTTAGGATGGCAGAAAGCGAAGAACTACTAAAGAGCATCTTCGTGAAGTGAAAGAGGAGAGTTTAAAAGCTGGCTTAAAACTCAGCATTCAGAAAACTAAGATCATGGCATCTGGTTCCATCACTTCATGGCAAATAGATGGGGAAACAGTGGCAGACTTTATTTTCTTGGGCTCCAAAATCACTGCAGATGGTGACTGCAGCCGTGAAATTAAAACATGCTTGCTCCTTGGAAGAAAAGCTATGACCAACCTAGACAGCATATTAAAAAGCAGAGACATTACTTTGCCGACAAACGTCTGTCTAGTCAAAGCTATGGTTTTTCCAGTAGTCACGTATGGATGTGAGAATTGGACCATAAAGAAAGCTGAGCACCGAAGAATTGATGCCTTTGAACTATGGTGTTGGAGAAGACTCTTGAGAGTCCCTTGAACTGCAAGGAGATCGGACCAGTCAATCCTAAAAGAAATCAGTCTGAGTATTCATTGGAAGGACTGATGCTAAAGCTGAAACTCCAGTACTTTGGCCACCTGATGCGAAGAACTGACTCATTGGAAAAGACCCTGATGCTGGGAAGGATCTAAGGCAAGAGGAGAAGGGGATGACAGAGGATGAGATGGTTGGGTGGCATCATTGACTCGATGGACATGAGTTTGAGTAAGCTCCAGGAGTTGGTGATAGACAGGAAGGCTTGGCGTGCTGCAGTCCACGGGGTCACAAAGAGTTGGATACGAATGAGTGACTGAACTGAATTGACTGAAGTTTAGGATGTTGTTTAGAGATTCAGCCTTTATTTTACTATGGTCAGAATAATTCTTCATTAACTTTGACGAATCATATTTATTGGACCATATTGAACTAAAGCATGACTTTTATTTTACATTTATTACTTACCCTCAAATGCATCACTTTAAGTCTTTGTATGGATAAGTCATTTGAGAGGTTGAACATTTCCTTTGTCTGAATTTCTCTGATATGGAAATGTTATGTGAGATATTGGATGTATTTTCTTCTCTCTGCTTTTTTTTAAACATAAAGTTTTGTTTCATTCAGTGTTTTATTCAAGGAGTTCCAAAATTTTCCTTATGAAGGAAAAAAAGTGTTTTCTTCTCCTTGGCTCTGTTTGACAAATTATTTTTATCTTAGAGTAAAAAAAATGTGGGGGAAGAGGCAGCATGTTTCTTTTCTTTCCTCTTTGTGGTGAGAGACCATGTTTCTGACACTTCATAGAATGTCATTGGCCTTGTAGGTTTCTGAAGGAAAAACATTTTTCCATCAGGCAGGAGCCGTTGTGTAATAATATTCTATTTCTTTATTCTTCTGTCCCAGAAAGTACCTCTTACTCTGTAATCTGCATTTTCCCACAGGTAGAGATGGCCAGTTACAGCCTGATTCCATTAGGTAAAAAAAACAAAAATCAAAAAACGACCACGAATATCTAGAAACTTTAGATAAAGAGTTATAGTGTACATGACTTTTCATCTAAATATTAAAGTCAGCTTGGCACTTCATAAAGAATATAGAAATGTTTCCATGTTTATTCCAGCTGAGCTGTTTTTGTTTTAACCCTGTGCCCTTGCCTTTAAAGTTAATGTCCTTTAATGTTCATTTTTAAAACTCCTTATTCTCTTGCTGTGGATTTATGGTGGAAACCATGCCCTTTTAACATTAACCTGAGCTTCATAGCTGAGACGAAATTGTATATTACATTAACATTGTAACTATACTTCTAGACCAAGGGATTTCAAAAGTACAATAGAGGCCAAGCCTTTGGAACAAAGAGGAAAATTATAATCAACAAAAGCTACTTTTGAAAGACTTGTTCTTTATTAATAAATAATAATTTTGTTAACCTTTTAGCAGTGAAATTTTTTTAAATGATGTTGATACTGTTTATCTTTGTTGATTTCAGTAGGGGTAGTAGTTAAAACTCCTTGGTCATGAACCTTATACTAGGATGGTGAAGTATATAGAAGATTAATAAATGTATAATGTGCATTAAATATCAACACTGTTCAAAGCGCTTTTCTCAGTTGTTGGAGAAACAGGTGATCTTACTAATAATATTCATCATCTAGAAGCCAGCTCCTATTGTATAATTATCAGTTGCAGTGGTATTTCTGAAAGTAGTAGATGTATTAACAAGTCTAATATTCTGAGTGTCATATATAACAAGCAGAGATGAATCTCTGCTCTCAGAGGTGAAGCTAAAAAAGAATGAGTGGAGACTTGGACATGAATTTTAAAACCCTGTCTTTTATGTTAGCAAAGGAGCAGGTGTGAGACTAACAGGGATCAGTCAGAAGCCTGTCTTCTTCTGGCCTCAGTTCTGCCTCGTTGCCGCAGAGACTGTTCTGGGCACAGGACTGAGCTCTGTGGACTGACGTTGCTTCTTTGTCTTCTCAAGATCCTCACAGTTGTTGGGAATCATATAAGGTAAGGGCCTAATTGCCCGGCCCTCTGCAGGCGGGGCGTTTTCCTGTCTCAAGCGGGCGGAAGGAGGCACAGGTGAGGGTTCTTTGGGCCTCTCAGAGGATGCCCATGGCTTCCATGCCCTGTCAGCTCTGAGTCTGTGGAGGGAGACAGGAATTCTAGTCTGTGCCTTAATATCTTTGCTTTTGTTCTGGTGGCAGAAATCAATCTTGGGGCTGTCAATTTGGACAGAAATGATCTATTTCTTCTCAGTCTGACTCATTTTCTGTCAGACCTGTTGTTCTTGGGCTACGTTCAGGAACAAACCCTGCTTGTTGAGGACCTGTCTCCTTGTCTGTTTTCAAAAAGTCCCAGTGTTTTGTTGAGCTTGTGACAGGTTCAGGCAGTGTGTGACGCCTATCCGTCCCTTGACTTGGGTCTCTTCTTTCTTCTCCCCCACCTAGGATCTGCATCCCCAATGGATACTGAGGGGTTTGGTGAGCTCCTTCAGCAAGCTGAACAGCTTGCCGCGGAGACCGAGGGCATCTCAGAGCTTCCCCATGTGGAACGGAACCTGCAGGAGATCCAGCAGGCGGGCGAGCGTCTGCGTTCCCGTACCCTCACACGCACGTCCCAGGAGACAGCAGATGTCAAGGCGTGAGTACTGCTGGGGAGGGAGCACTGGCACTGGGGAGCTCGGGGGCAGGATCTGTTTCTTCTTTCCTGCCTTGAATGTGGCTGCAGTCTGTAAAATTCAGATACATGCCAGATCCTCAGGAATTCGAGAGAGGTTTCGTAAACAGGTCAACAGCACCGCTTTGTCTCCCACCTTCCTGGCTTTTCCAGCCTGTCTGCCTGACCAAGCTGTGAGCCCCTGTCACAGGCAGAGATGATCAGGGTGAGAAAGGGTGTAGAGCTTTGCCGTGCAGAAGCGTCCCAGTCATTTTCCTGCTTGGGTTCACTGACTGTTGGGTCATAAATGGTTCACATAGTATATTGGTAAATGTGGGTCACACAGATAAGTGTTCCCTTAAAAGCCAGAGAGCATGAAGTGATGGGCACCATTTTTAAGAGCACTTGGAAGAAATTGATGAGCAGTTAGTGATGAGAAGCCATCCACATGAGTAGTGATTCTGTCTGCTTATTGTCGGTGACCCCATAGGCTGCTTCTAAAAGACCTTGGAAATGTAGTGCCTGCCAGTTGATTGTAGAAGAGGAAAGTGAATGAGCCCCGAGAAGGTGCAGCGGGGGAAAAGTGCAGATTGACTGTTGACCGGTGGCTGCTGCTGCCATGCAGCATGCATTGGGTTGTTGATTCTACAGACATATGTTTGGGATCCCCACTGTGCCAGGCCTGGACTCTCTCGGCTACAACCATGAATTAGACATGGTCCTTGCCCTCAAGGAGCTTATTCTTTAGTGAGGCAGAAAAAAAATCTTGCCATTTTCCATAACAAATGTGTTTATTGATTACTTACCGTACATCAGTAAGATTTTGCTTAGCTCTCACAATAAAATGGCAACCCACTCCAGTGTTCTTGCCTGGAGAATTCAATGGACAGAGGAGCCTGGCTGGCTGTAGTCCGTGGGGTCACAAAGAGTCGGACACGACTGAGTGACTAATACTTTCACTTTCACAATAAATAGTAGGACTGTGACCCCTGTATTACAGTTGAGCAGCTTAGGCTCAGAGAGGGCAATAACTCTCTCGGATCACACAGCTGGTGAGTAGTGAGTCAGCATTCAGACCCAGTGAGGTTGACTCCAGAGTGTGTGCTCCTTTAGGCCTGATGGAAGGGTCATGGGAGGATGGAGAGGTGTTGTTACTGGTGACCTTGCTGGGTCTGGAAAGTGGCTGAGATTCTCTGTGGAAAATGCATCATGGGAATTGTCAGTCATC
The DNA here is from genome assembly GCF_027580195.1 of Bos mutus. Classification (NCBI taxonomy): domain Eukaryota; kingdom Metazoa; phylum Chordata; class Mammalia; order Artiodactyla; family Bovidae; genus Bos; species Bos mutus. The sequence goes on along the minus strand of NC_091634.1, from coordinate 37,824,893 downwards.
TGCTCAGTCTTCATTCCTTAAACTTGAGAAAGACATAAGTGCCGGTATTAAGGTGGGGACATTGTTTGGATACATAGTGAATGTCACCAGGATGAGTATAACGGCCACATTTTCTTTTTTCAACTCATCTTGAGATCTGAATGTTTTGGGTGCCATGCTGAATTGGTAAGGATGTTGTAGAAATCCTTATGTAGGCCTCCCCAGAATTTTATTTTTTTAAAATACTAAGTTTTCTTGGTTCTGTTGGTATTGGTAAAGGCACATCAGGGGAACCCTGGTGGGGATTTTTTATTATCCATCCTTGCTCCCCTACACTATTGCCCAACACCCCAACCAGCCTTCAGACGTTTCCACTAACTTACCCTCCCTGCAGGCTCCTGCTGCTGCAGCTCCTGGCTGCCTGCAGTTACCCCGGGGCTCGAGCATGCAGGCTTTGCTTATGTGAAAAGATGCTGCTGGAGTGAAAGGACTGTGATGCCAGCTGAGTTGCTATAGTTATAATTTAATTGCATCAGCTTTACAGCCTATTAAGAGCGAAAAGGGAAAATGTTTTCTTGGTAACAATTATCAGTCATGCTCTCTTTCTTGTAAATTTCCATTCTTCCTCATTTCTTTCTACCTTAAATTCATCATTTTAGTGGGGAGGAATTTGGAACGTTGAAAGAATGGGTATAGGGTGGGGCAGGTGCTTAAAAAGAAACCAAAGGGCTGATGACTGTATTTTTCCATCTCTGTGATAGGCAGAGACATAAAGTGTGATGTGAATATTTTAGTACAGGATGAGGGCAGAGGAAAGAAGTGAATAGGGAAAATTTTCTTACATGAAATAAATTTTGAAAGAAATTTCTGTCTTCAAGATTTTAGTTAAGATTGGATTGTAGATTTAAGATTGAATTGTTCTGTGTTGAAATGCATTTGTTTAAATAAACTGTGTTGGATTTTTCATTTTAGGGAACAGATTTGATTGCTTTTTTGCATGTGTGTGTGATATTTTTAAATTGTTAAATTTCTTCACACATAAAAGAATATGCATAACGTATATGAAGGTATAAATCAGGGGTTGGCAGACTAAGACCCAGGAGCCAAATACAACTTGCTGCCTGTTAAAGTTTTGTTGGAACACAGCCACACGTACTTGTTTGTGTATTGTCTGTGCTGCCTTTGTGCTACAGTAGCCGAGTTGAGTAGTAATGACAGACTGTATGGCCGGCAAAGCCTGAAGTACTTGCTGTCTGCCTTTTACGGAGTTAAGTTTGCCGACTCATGGTGTAAATAGTAGTAAAGTGAATGAATACCGCTGTGCACATTGCGCAATTAAGACATAGAATGTTATCAGTAGCTGTGAACCCCAGTCTGGGTACACATCGTCAATTACATCCCCCTCTTTTCCCACGGGCGATGCCTCATTGAATTTTTCCATTCAGCTCAGAAACCAAACAACCTCGGATACAAAGAAAAAGTCGGCCATCACTCTCTCTGCCTAACTTTACCTACAAGGTGATCAGTGCCATTAACTTGCTTGTTCTTTCACAGTTTTCCCCATGATCAGGCAAAACATGTATACACTTTTATTTGCCCAGAGTTAAACAGCAGATTATAACATTTTCTGTGCTCATACTACTAACCTACCTTTTAAAGCACTTATTGTTTGTCAGACACTGTGCCAAGTACTTTATATGCATTATGTACTTTCCTGTGAAATAAAATAACCCTTTGAAATAAGTGTGACTGTCTCCTTTTTATATTGAGGAGTCAGAGAGCAGGTAATCACGCCAGAACTCCAACCCAGCTTGGGCAGTGCGAATCCCTCTTGTTTGTGAGGCATGTTCAGTTCCCGAAGGCTTATCATGGGCGTTCTCCCAACTGGTCTTCACAGCCCTGAGAGGTGAGAGAGGCAGGGCTTTCCTCTACATGTTAGCAGGAGAAAAAGGAAGCTTGGACAAGTGAGCTGTCCAGGATTTTCAGTCAGTATCTGACAGATGGGACTAACCCAGGCCTCTGGACTTTCTTCTGAGAACAGCTTTTGTCTTCTTGTTCTCCTGGGACTGGACTGTTTGACTCCAGCTTCTCTGGCTTTCTGCTCAGGAGAGGCTCTCTGGCTTGTAAAAATTGGGGCAGGGAACCTTTGGGTTTTTCCGCCCTGAGAAGGTGAAACAGCCTTTGTTGGTATTAGTAACATCATCCCTACCCCAGATTGCCTGCCTCCTTTATGGTCCCTCCCTCCACCCCCCACTCCCCACCCCAATCAGGGCTCCTGTGAATGCACTGCACAGTCCGTGAACTGCACACTTCCTCTGGGCACCAGCCACCTCGATGACTTTTCCTCATAATTTTCATAGCTAATTTTTAAATTTCAAGGTTCCCAACCCTGGTATGCCTTTAAATCTCTGGCCTCTGAATACATTCTCACGTATCACTGGTGGGGATAGAGTGCCGGTGGGACAGAATTTGGCAGTAGCTAGTGAATTTACTCTTGACCCAGCTGTCACACTTCTGAAGATCTCTCCCAAAGATACACTGGCAAAAGTACAAAAAGATGTGTGCACAAGGATATTCTTTGCAGCATTGGTTGTAATAGCAAAAGTTAGAAACAATTCCAGTATCCATCAATATGGGACTGGTTGAATAAATGTGGTGCATGTGCATAGCAGTAGCAGAAAGGAATGAGAATATACACTCATTGGATGGAGTGTCTCCAGGCCATGTTGCTAAGTAAAATAAACATGAAAGGTGGAGGAACGTGTATGCTGCTGCTGCTGCTGCTGCTGCTGCTGCTGCTGCTGCTAAGTTGCTTCAGTCGTGTCCAACTCTGTGCGACCCCATAGACAGCAGCCCACCAGGCTCCACCGTCCCTGGGATTCTCCAGGCACAAACACTGGAGTGGGTTGCCATTTCCTTCTCCAATGCATGAAAGTGAAAAGTCAAAGTGAAGTCACTTGGTCATGTCCGACTTTTCGGGACCCCATGGACTGCAGCCTACCAGGCTCTTCCGTCCACGGAATTTTCCAGGCAAGAGTACTGCAGTGGGGTGCCATTGCCTTCTCCGTTATTTAAGAAAGCAGGTGAAGGAAAGTCCATGTGTGTGGATTGGAAAACTTCATCTCATTAAGATGTTAACATTCCCCAAATTGATCTATGGATTAAGTGCAATTCCTATCAAAATCCCAGGTGGCTTTTTTGCAGCAACTTATAAATTGATCCTAAAATTTGTATAGAAATTCAAGGAACCTAGAATGGCCACAACAATCTTTTTTTTTAATTGAAGTATAATTGAGCTAGAGCACTTTGTTAATTCCAGGTATAACAGTGATTCGATATTTCTTTATAGAATGATCACATAAGTCTAGTTACCATCTCACCATACAAAGTTATTACAGTATTATTGACTGTATTTCCCATTCTGTGCATTTCATTCCAGTGACGCATTTATTTTATAATTGGAAGTTTGTACCTCCTGATCTCCCTCCCTGCATTTCACTCGTTCCCCCTACCTCCCTCCCCTCTGGCAACCACCTGTTCTTTGAATCTATGAGTCTGTTTCTGTTTTGTTATGTTTGTTCACTTGATTTGGTTTTGAGATTCTGCATATAAGTGAAATCATATGGTATTTGTCTTTAAAATTTTAAAACTCTTCGAAGAAAACAGGCATAAATCTTCCTGACCTTAGGTTGGACAGAGCCTTTTTGGATATGAAACCAAAAGCGCAAGTGACAGAATCAAAAATAAACTGAACTTCATCAAAATTAAAAAGCTTTTGTGATTTAAGGGACACTATCAGGGAAGAAAATAACCCACAGAATGGGGAGAAAATGTTTGTATATTATATATTGGATAAGGGACTTACATCCAGAATGTATTAAAATCTCTTACAACTCAATAATAAAAAGACAACTCTGTTTTGAAGTAGTATTGATTTACAATATTAGTTGCAGATGGACAGCATTGTGACTCAGTGTTTTTACAGGTTATCATCCATTGAAAGTTGTTAAAAGACAATGGCTATAATTCCCTGTGCTCTACAGTGTATCCTTGTTCCTTATCTGTTTTATGTGTAGTAGTTTGTGTCTCTTAATCCCGTATCTAATGTGCTCCTCCCCCTCTCCCTCTCCTCTCTGCTAACCATTTGTTTTCTCTGTCTGTCTGTCTGTTTCTGTTTTGCAGATACATTTGTTTGTATTATTTTTTAGATTATATTTGTATTATTTTTAATTACATTTGTATTATTTTTTAGATATCATATATAAGTGATGTCATACAGTATTTGTTTCTAATTTCACTAAGTATAATGCTTTCTCAGTCCGTCCATGTTGCTGCAAATGCAAATTTTCATTCTTTTTTATGAGTGAATAACAGTCCATTGTGTGTGTGTGTATATATATATATATACACACACACACATATACACCACATTTTCTTTATCATCTGTGGATGGCACTTGAGTTGCTTCCATATCTTGGCTACTGTGCTGCTATGAACATCGGATACATGTATCTTTTTGAATTAGTGTTTTCATTTTTGCCGAGTATATATTCCAAGTGAAGTCGCTGGATCATATGGTAGTTCTGTTTTAGCATTTTTCTTTTGAGAAACCTCCTTACTGTTTTACATAGTGGCTGCACCAGAAGACACCCCAGCTTTAAGATTAGCGGGTCTGAATAGGCGTTTCTCCAAAGGAGGTCTGTTCATGTCCAGTAAACAAATGAAAAGATATTCAGTTCACTAACCATCAGGGAGTTGCAGATCAAAACCACAGAAAGATACCACTTCACCCCCGCTAGGATGGCTGTAGTCAAAAAGATAGGTAATAACAAATGGAAAGAATGTGGAAAATATTGAAACCCTCATATACTGTCAGTAGGAATGTAAAGTGGTGCAGAGTTTACAAAACCGTCTAGCAGTTCCTCAAAAGGTTAAATATAGAGTTTCCATATACATGAGCAGTTCCACTCCCAGGCGTATACCCAGCAGGAAGGAAAACAGTGGTCCACACAGAAACCTGTACATGAGTGTTCATAGCAGCATTACTTGTAGTTGCCAAAAAGGGGAAACAATCCAAATGCCTAACGACTGAAAAATTGATAAATGAAAAGTGGTATATCCATATAATGGAATACTATCTGGCAATAAAAAAGAATAAACTACTAATACATACTCCACCATGGATGAACCTTGAAAAAACATGCTAAGTGAAAGAAGCCAGTCACAAAAGACTATATACTGTATAGTACCATTTACATGCAACGTGCAAGGTAGGCAAATACATAGAAACAGAGAGTAGATTAGAGGTTGTCAAGGGAGTGATAGATTAGGGGGCCTGGGGAGTGACTGCTCTGGGTAAGGAGTTTCTTTTCTGGGTAATGAAAAGATTTCTAAAATTAATTGTAGTGTTGGTTGCACAAATCTGTGAATATATTAAAAACCACTTTTTTTTTTTTTTTTTGAGATTTCCTCCCACCCACCCCATCACACTTCTTTTTAACCCTTTTATTATGAAAGTGTTAAAACATTCGTAAGAGTAGAGAAAACAGTATAGTAAACTCCCAGGTACCCATCACCCATCATATCAACATTCTGCCATTTTTTTAAATTTATTTTTAATTTTTACTTTATATTATAGTTGATTAAAAATGTTACTAGTTTCAGGAGTGCAGCAAAAGTGATTCAGTCATACATATACATGTGTCTGAATTACACGTTTTCAGTGGATGATTAAATAGTATGTGGATTATGTCTCAGTAAAACTGTTTGCAAAAAGTAGAAAACACAAATGTATATAAGTATTTGACTCTTGAGAGTCCCTTGGACTGCAAGGAGATCCAACCAGTCCATTATAAAGGAGATCAGCCCTGGGTGTTCTTTGGAAGGAATGATGCTAAAGCTGAAACTCCAGTACTTTGACCACCTCATGCGAAGAGTTGACTCATTGGAAAAGACTCTGATGCTGGGAGGGATTGGGGGCAGGAGGAGAAGGGGACGACAGAGGATGAGATGGCTGGATGGCATCACCGACTCGATGGACGTGAGTTTGAGTGAACTCCGGGAGTTGGTGATGGACAGGGAGGCCTGGCCTGCAATTCATGAGGTTGCAAAGAGTCGGACACGACTGAGTGAACTGAACTGAACTGAAGGTTTGCTATAATAAAGTATGGTAAGACATGAAGACAGGGATATGACTGTCATGAGGGAAGAAGTTTCTACTCACATTTTTCCAGAAACAGGAGGCAGAGCATGCTATGCAGGGCCACTGAGGAAGCACTGAGGTCAGTCGGGGCAAATGAAGTAAGGGGAACACGTGGGCAAAAGCCTTTACTGTGGTTTCTGTAAGAAGGCATGATGAGCAGGCTTAGGATTGGCTAGTTTGAATCACTTCAGTGGGCTCTAGGGTAAAAGTAAAAGTGCTGTCTCTGGTTGTTTGGTACCTAGCCCTGAGATGATTAGGGAAGAGGATAGTGTCCCAGTGAAGGAGGTGGTTGAGGTATGGGCTCTGGATTGATTAGTATGCATATGTTATATGTGCTTGCAGGCCTCTAGGATTAGCAAACCTGAGAGAGGCAGTCCCTCCAGTATCAGCAAGACCCCAGATGTCAAAGCAGCAAATAACAGAAAGTAAAAAGATGTGATTAACACAGACGGTTACCTATAGGAAAAGGGAAAAAATAAGATGGAGAAGACAGGGACTTTTTTTTTGGACTTTGGAATGGTTTAAATATTTTGCATAACTGTAAAACAAATCTCAAAAAATTCCTACAGAAGAAAAATAAATGCTCATTCAGTTGATGACACAACCATTCAGAGAGGAACATTTCCAAGTAATATCTTAATCAGTCGTCAATAATGATACTGTTGGTGGAGGGATTAATACTGTTGTTTTGAGATTGTTGTGTATATAGCGTAGGATAAAGCAAGTAGATAGTTAAGGTGGTGATGTTGAGAACTAGGACTTTTGGTATAAGAGAAGGGAGAGATGCAGATAGAAAATCTATGCTGCTGCTGCTGCTAAGTCGCTTCAGTCGTGTCCAACTCTGTGCAACCCCGTAGACGGCAGCCCACGAGGCTCCCCCATCCCTGGGATTCTCCAGGCAAGAACACTGGAGTGGGTTGCCATTTCCTTCTCCAATGCATGAAAGTGAAAAGTGAAAGTGAAGTCGCTGAGTCTTGTCTGACTCTTAGCGACCCCATGGACTGTGGCCCACTAGGCTCCTCCGTCTATGAGCTTAACCCAAAACTGTAGGTTTTTAATTTTGAATTTAAAGCGTCAGTATGAACTCATGATATAATTTATCTTAAGGAAGCTGAAACAAAATTAAAAACTCTGTTTCTAGCTCTGCCTGTTGAAGGCTTAGAAACAGTGTAGCAGTCCTAGTGCCCAGAGAGTATGCTCTAAAAATCCATTTCTTAATAAAAAGTAACTGGGGCTCTTTGGAGAGTTGACCAATTCCAGGTCTGTGTAAGATGAACTTATACCAGATGGCAAGGAAGTTATGAAGGTCCACTTGAGTCATGTGAAAAGATCTCAGAAACCAACTTGAAAAGACTTCTATTAACCACAGATGAGATGATTTTGAGCATGATAAAGATAATAACTGCGTGGAGTGAAACACATCAAATATGCTTAAATTCATGAGTTCATAATGATACTAAAGCAAGACTCATCAGTCACCTTTGGAGGATGCTAGAGAATCAACTCGTTATTCAGAGTAACCACACAGTTGATGAAGAGCGTCTCTGAGGGGAAATATTCCAGCTAATAAAGATAGAATACCACCATTTTGCAACCTCTGAGGAATTAATGAATCTCAGCAGTGATCATCAGCGTCTGGTAACATTCCAAAAAGAGGTAATCAGACGTTACATACCTCTTGATAAAAGTCTGAAGTAATCGAACCAAAAAAATAAAATAATGCCACATGAATCTGATCCGACTGTCAGCACTTACCTTCAATTTACAGGAAATTGGATAGGAGAGGCCAAAGGACCCTGCTAAATTACATCATGGGGATGCAGTCAGTAAAACCTTTATGTGGGGAACTACATCCTTGCTACTCTGAGTGTGGCCCATAGATCAACAGCATAAGCATCAGCCGTGAGCTTTTTAGAAATGGAGACGCTCATACTCTCTCTCAGACCTGCTGAAACAATCTGCATATTAACAAGTTTCCCAGGTGATTCACATGCACGTTTCAAGTTTGAGTAGTGTTGCTCTACGGGACAAATGAACTAGAGTCTCCAAACAAAGCAATTGTAAGAAAAAAAATGAGACGGGGCAGCCTATCTGGATGAAAAGACACTTGGAGGCATATCAGTTATTTGCAAGTAGAGAACTAATTTGTGTTCTATTCAAACAAACACAAATCTTAAAAATAATTTTAAGTAATTGGAGAAATATCTTGAATTTCTTTTGAAATAATCTGGGTGGTAGCGAGAGGAAAGTGGGTGGGGATGTAGATGAAATAAACTTTCCTACGACATGCTAATTTTTGAAGCAGTAATAGGTACCAGTATTTTGGTCACCTGATGCAAACAGCTGACTCATTCGAAAAGTCCCTGATGCTGGAAAAGATTGAGAGCAGATGGAGAAGGGGGCGTCAAAGGATGAGATGGCTGGATGGTACTGCCGATGGAACAGACATGAACTTGGGCAAACTCCGGGAGATGGTGAGGGACAGGGAGGCCTGGCATGCTACAGTCCATGGGGTGGCAAAGAGTTGGATATGGCTTGGCAACTGAACAACAGCAATATGTACAAGGTTTGTTATTTTATAATAAAATATTAAGATTTTTCCTGTAATAGTTTAAAAGGGGGAGTTCACTAAGATGGCTGCAATCAAAAAGGTAATAACAGGTATTGGCAAAAGATATGGAAAAAGTTGGAACCCTCGTACATTGCTTATGGGAATATGAAATAGTGTAACTGCTTTGGAAAATAGTCTGACAGTTCTTCAGAAGGTTAAACAAGGAGTTAATATATAATCTAGCAGTTCCGCTCCTAGGTATATACTCACGAGAAATGAAAACATAAATTAATGTAAAAACTTGTACAAGGATTTCCGTGATGGTCCAGCGACTAAGACTCTGTGCTCCCAGTGCAGGGAGCCTGGGTTCAATCCCTGGTCAGGGAACTAAATCCCACATGCTACAACTAAGATAACCAAGACCCAGTGCAGCCAAATAAATATTAAAAAAAAAAAAAAAAAAGAATTTTGTACGTGAATGTTCATGGCAGCATTTTTATAAAAGCCAAAAGTAGAAACAACCTAGCTGTCCTTCAACTGATGAATGGATATGTTCATAACTATAAGATATAGCATATTCATATAATGGAGTACTGTACAATAATAAAAGGAAATAAAGTACTGATACATGCTGCAACATGGATCAACCTTGAAAATATGCTAAGTGGAAGAAGCCAGTCACAAACAGCTACATATTTTATAATTCCATTTATAGAAAATGTCCAGAATAGGAGAAGTTAGAGAGATGGAAAATAAATTACTGGTTGCCAGAGGCTGGGGAGAGATTTGTAGAGACATGGGCATCTTACATTCCCATGACTGCTGATGGGTTGTTGGAAAATTAGGAGGGGGGAGGGGGATGAAAATGTTCTAAAATAAATTGTGGTGATGGATGTACAACCCTGTGAATACACGGAAACCCATGAAATTATACACTTAAGTGGGTGAATTGTGTGATATATGAATAATATCTCAGTAAAGCTGTTACTAAAAAAGGAAGGAGAGCATTATATTGATACCCAGTCTCCAGTCTTCACCCAGCGTTATCAGAATCACTGGGAGGGAAGTTGTCTAGGTGATTCTAATGTGCAACCAAGACTGGGAACCAGTGTATTAGGAAGTTAGCTGTCAAGGATTGTTAGAAGAGAGAGGCAAGATTATCTGTTTGAAATGACAGCCTGGAGGGCAGGCCAGGGATGGCATCAGAGCTGACCATTCTGATAGAAGAGACAAAAATCTACAGTGGGGAGTCCTCTGGGTGCACATCATCTGTTAGTAGCACTTAGTACCATTAGTGGTACTTAGTACAGTGGAAATAGGCTTGAGAAGTCCTTTCATTTCTCCAATAAGTGTGTTCAGAGTTGGTCTTCTTCAGTGTAACACCCATAGGTATTAGGGTTACTTGTGCTGCCAGGTGGTCTCACTTCTTCTGAATTACTCAGAATGAGGAGAGACTTTGTCAGTGGAATGTTGAGGTATTAAACCGTAATCCAAAAGTAACAGTCTAAACAACTTAATCTTCCTAGGTTTCTTTCTTCTAGAAAGTGTTCTGGATATTAGTGAGACTCTATAATTATTTTTGGTCTCCATTGTCACATTACTCAAGTGAGTAGACATAAATCCAGCTGTATTATTCTCATTTCTCTTGAAAAGCATTTATTAGTCACGTGTTAGACTGGGCAACAGAGGGGGAACTTGAAGATGCACTTTACATGATGTTTGGCTTTTGAAGAGAATCTTTGGAGAATTGGCCTTGAATTCTGGTTTTACTGCCCTTTGCAGGTTATTGATTGCCCTGGACTTTTAGTTTCCTTAATGAATGAAGTTTGAACTAGGTTACTCCTTAAGCTTCTAAAATTTTGAGGTTCACTACATCTGTCTGTACAGAGGCTGTAAATATAGCGTGCTGGTTAAGAGTTTGTGCTGTGGAGTTTGGTGACCTGGCTCTGCTGTTTCCTGGCTTTGTGATTTTGAATAAGTTGGTTAACCTCTTTGCACTTTGGTCCCCCCATCTGGAAAATGGTGATTGAGAATAATACCCACCTCACAGTTTTCTTCACTGTAAAATATTTGAAGCAGTTTAGCCTATGATTTTATTGATATGCTATCATTTTATCCTATATAGGTCCCTCACTCTAATTTAGGCATGATCAGAACTCTTACTAAAAAATGCAACGTTGTATCTGTTATACCAGGTGGTAGATGTTTTTGGAAAGGTATAAAGCAACCATACAAAGTATTCATGCAGCGTATAAGATGTTTTATACTAAAAATACTCTTTAATATTTTAGGAAGTACATTAGATGTCCTAATTCTTTTTTTCTCCCTGCCCTGTATCCTCATATAGGTCAGTTCTCCTTGGGTCTCGGGGACTTGACATATCCCACATCTCACAGCGATTGGAGAGTCTGAGTGCAGCCACCACTTTCGAGCCTCTTGAGCCTGTGAAGGATACAGACATTCAGGTAAGGGATGCCAGGCACCAGGACTGGTGCAGTGAAACCCTGAGCATGCAACCCCAGCTGAAGGCCCTGACCCTTTGTTCACCAGCTGGTTTAGTAATTCCATATTTCTTTGTTAATTTTCTTCTTCAAATATTAAGAGAATGAGAGGCTCAGATTTGGAGGAACATTGGATTATTTTCACAGTGCTCTGCAAGACTGAATTTAGGGAAGCAGTTCCGACCTGCACTTTTTAAATTATTGTAATTACGAGCACAGATTTGTCTTCCTTCTTTGGGCTTAATCCAAGGGACAGAGACATTAGTTGTAAGTTTCTCTTGCTTTCTTTGCTAGATCTCAAATAATTTTACTATTCCTCTTCCACATTTCTTTTCTGCATCTTGCTTGTATGCATTGGCAAAGAGCTGGGAAAAACTTAAGTACTATTTACTGAAACCCACTTATCGATTTCTAGGAAGTATTTGGCTCCATTAGTGGCACCAGGAAATGGCCTAATAGAGCACTCCAGTCTCATTTAACCTAGCATGCCACTGGCACAATTGATTGCTATTTTAATCTAATCAGAAACTAGTGGCTGTGTGAGTGTGTGTCCAAAATTGTTAAGAAAAAATCTTGTGATCCATTTAGTTTTGAGGAATTGGAGCACTGATTTGTGTTAGAGTGAAGGGATGGTAGGATACCATTTTTGTCATTGACTTACCTTTGAGATAAAAGGATGCAGGTCCTACAGAGGCAAATCCTAGTATGAATGGATCTATTATTATTTGGGCTCAATTTGAAACACTTCACCCCACCATCCTTCTCAAGAACTGTTTTAATCCATCTAATGGCCACAGTGCTACTGCATTTATTCCACTTCAGAAACCTAAAACCCTAGACTTTTGAGTTGAGAGTTGAATAACTACAGATGTTCGTTATTTTCTGTGTTATTGATATGTTCCCAGACTATGAAAATTCAGTTTTTCCCAGTTTTATATGCTAAATTATATTTGCCTCTCACGTTACAGATGCTTTCTTATTTCCATGTAATTTTAAAATGGCATGTATAATTGCCTCTTTTTTTTAAGTTTTAACTGTTCCTCTCTCCACCTTCTATTTTGCTTGATGCCCTGTAAACAAATATTGGGGGTGGCCAAAAAGATCATTCGGGTTTTCCCATAACATCTATGGAAATGCCCAAATGAGCTCTTTGACCAACCCAGTACTTACAACAGGATCAAGGTGGTTGAATGGGATATAGTTCAAATAATTTGAATAATCACCATGTATTTAGGGGAGTATCCAAATAGTGTGGAAAGAGATGGCACTTACTGAAAGGTTGTTATTTGAGTTGTTTTTAATGTTTAAGATGCCAGATAAGTTGTTTATTTTAAAAACTGCTTTTTTGACTTTCTTTGGCATATTTGTAATGCATATTTGGAATACCCAGCAATGTTTAGTGAGGCAGTTCATGAATTCCCTTTGATGTGTTACATTTTTTGCTCTGAGGGATTAATGACAGGTTTACAGATGTATTAGGTAATAATGATTTATTCTGACCTTCTACTTTATGTGTGAACACTGTCCTTCAACAGCCCCATTAGGTGGCTTCCTAGCAGTGCATGCTTGGTCACATCAGAGAAAGTTTCTTAATTTGGAATAAGCATGGCTAAGAGTTTTGGTCCTGCCCCTGCTGTGAACCTTTGAACTTTGAGAGGAAGGATGCTTCCATTTTGGAATTTAACCTCTCAGTTGAGCTATTCTGGAATATTTTTAAAAATGTGAGTTGGTTGCTCTAAGATAAGTTTTGATTATTTGGGAATTGATCATCTAGACCTGCAAAGACTAACTAGTTTTAAGACAAAGATTTAAGACTAACTAGTTTCAAAATAAAATCCTCTGTTGACTTCATCTTCTTGCCAGCAAAGCCTTTTAAAGAAGAAAATTTAACTTTCAAAGGACTGAGTCTTTGGCCTAATTTGAGCTAGTGGTTGATAGAGATTTGAAGTCTTAAGTTGCATTGTGTGGCTCCGTTGACCTATGCCTTAACTTCCTGTGCACGATATAGTATCATGTCCTTTTCTGACTTCCTGTGTAGTAATCAGATATAGGAGCCAAGCCAGCCTCCCCCCTTCACAGGAGTGATCCTCCTTTTAATTCTTCTCTTCATGTATTGATTATCCAGGAAGAGTTAATTTGGACATTTTAAGTTTGAAAAACCAGATATACTTTTTGATGGACACTTTCTTCTCACTTATTTTTCTTACCAGCTTTATTGAAATGATTCACATAGTATAAATCTGATCAGTTTTTGTATATGAATGTCATGTTTTCCAACTATGCAGTTCTGAGATAAGAACACACCCTAATCTCATATACTGAGTATCAGTCAGAGTGAATTTATTATGTCAGTATATATTTTCATAAAAGGAAATGCTGAAGGAGCCTTTGGTAGATTCTGCCCAAGACTTTGTATTGTCCAATGTTTGCATTACTTATAAGCTTGAAAAGGCATTTTCCCATGAATAGATTGTCCTTTTCTGTTTGGTAAACATTGATTGTATTTCCTTCTCTTTCTAATGGAGCTTGAAATTAATACAAGTTTTTTGTTGTTTATCATAATCAGTGATCTTGGCATGCACTGAGAATGCATTTTTAAATTGCTGTGGCCAGCAAAGGTAACATATTTAAATAAACCCACTTAAATATATGTTTGAATGATACTAGTGAAATTTTTAAAAATGTGTATTGACTTAATTTTTGGAAATGTTCATAAAGAAGGCCTACACATTTGCTGTAATAGAGATGAAGAGCAATAATTGTTAACAGGATGTGGTACTAAAGCAGCTACTGCTCTATTCTGAGTGACTTTGTGGTGCTTGTAAGTACTGTTCCTCTCACAGAGATCCTCTTGCTCACTTCTGTCTTTGGAAGAAAAAGTACTGAGGGTAGACTGCACATTTTTACTGTGGTCTGAACAGACCTAATGTACCATGGATGATATGTATTATATAGTAATAAAGTACACAGTTACACAGTTCAGTTGTGTTCTGGGCTTTTTCACTAGATTACATGTATTTTTTAAGAAAGCTGTGCAGAAATAACCTGGGCTGGCCATAAAAATGGGAGCTGCAGTTTCTTGGCATTAGCCTGCAATATTTCCAAATGGCAATAGACCAAAATATAATATTATTGCTAAACTTACTTAGATTCGTATTGCTGCCATAACAAATTACCACAAACTTAGTGGCCTAAAACATTAGAAATTCATTCTCTCACTGTTCTGGAGCTCAGAACTTTGAAATCAGGGTGTTGGCAAGGCCCTCCGAAGGCACTAGGGGAGACTCCTTCCTCTTCTAGCTTCTGGTGGCTCCTGACTCCCCTTGACCTGTGACAGCAGAGGCGCAGTCTGCCTCCATCTTCATAGGTTTTTTTTCTTTCTTTCCTCATGTGTGTCAATCCACTTCTCCCTTCTAAGAACACCAGCCATTGGATTTAGGGCCCAGCCTAAATCCAAGATGATCTCAGCTAGAGATCCTTATCGTAATTACATTTGCAGAGACCCCATTTCCAAATAGGATCACATTCACTGGTACCAGGAGTTAGGACTTAGACATAGCTATTTTAACCCACTGTATTAACAGTGCCAGAAAATGTAAAACTATAAATTAACTGAAATGAAACATTCTGTGTTTCACAACTGGACGGAGTGTCAGGATAAGGCGTCTATTGCTAGTTGTTCCAGGGACTGCAAAGCTCAATCAAGTATCTGATCTCACCCTCAGCTCTCTTTTAGGCCTTTGAAAGGTGAGGCTGACTGCTAGAAACAGCCTGATTTTTTAAAATAGTTTTAAGTACTTTAGTTTTCGGGGTAAGGACAGGTAGCATTAAATCTAGGAGGGGAGGGAGTACTGGGGGTGAGAAAGAGGTTTCTCCTTCGGCCAACCAGGCTACCAACCGCCCTGCTTTCCGTTTATACTTTAGGCCTTTGCTCACCACCATGCTTTAGCGTGGAGTAGCACCTCTGAAAATGTCTGAGCCCCCTTTCAGTCTGACACTCTTAAGGCCTTCCTTAGATGCTACCTCTTTCATAGTCTCAGATCTCTCTTCCCATGGCCTCCAAATGTAGCATGTTGGCTTTACTGCTTAGGAAAAAAACAAAACTTTCTGAATGGTCCCCCACAAAGTAAACAGCAACCTAGATTATGTTACTGGAATTGACTTAGCAGCCAGTTTAAATCTTGATAAATGAAAATACAGCCCCTTCTATACACAAGAAACCCTATACAGAACTAAAGATCTTCATAGTCTGCTAAATTTCCAAATGGAAATCTGTCCTGTATAAGTAAAGAGAAAAAAAAGTCCTAAAAAGAGAGGAAAATAGCTGTAAGAAAATGAGTCAGGGAACTGATGTATCACATATAAAACTAATGATGCAATAATAATTGATTTGTTAAAAACTTGTTCTGCTTACCACACTGTATCTATAGTAAAATATTCATTATGTCCTTCCTTTTTCTGTCCTTGGAAATGTAGAGTTATGCTCAAACCACTGTTAGCTTATCTTGTAAATAACCAGAAGAAACTAAATGGCTTTGGTTAAGTATAAAACAAATCACTGGTGTTATAATCCCATATCACCTAAATTGTTATTTTCGAGGTTTATCTTTTAATTTTATACCTTCAGAATTAAGGTACTGCTGATTAAATGCAGCTATATATAACAGCTAAGAGGAAAAGTGGTTGAATGCTATTAATAATTGTGTGTTTGTAGTACTGGCAAGTTGTTGGTAGGGAATTGGTTCCAGAAATCCTATGGCAGTTTGTTGAAAAGAGGGTCAGACTTGCCTAGAATGATTAGTATGCTAATAGCAGTTCTTCAGGATTAGTACTGGCAAAATATTAATACTGAGGGGAGAATGCAGTAAGCTTTTCCTAGCTTGAATTAGTTGAGAGAAGGGGCATTCTGAATGGGCGAACAGTATCTTCAGTCAGTTCAGCCGCTCAGTCGTGTCCGACGCTTTGCCACCCCATAGACTGCAGCACACCATGCTTCCCTGTCCATCACCAGCTCCCAAAGCCTGCTCAAACTCATGTTCATCGAGTCGGTGATGCCATCTAACCGTCTCATCCTCTGTTGTCCCCTTCTCCTCCTGCCTTCAATCTTTCTCAGCATCAGGGTCTTTTCCAATGAGTCAGTTCTTCACATCAGGTGGCCAAAGTATTGGAGTTTCAGCTTCAACATCAGTCCTTCCAGTGAATATTCAGAACTGATTTCCTTTAGGATTGACTGGTTTGATCTCCTTGCAGCCCAAGGGACTCTCAAGAGTCTTCTCCAACTCCACAGTTCAAAAGTGTCAGTTCTTGGGCACTCAGCTTTCTTTATAGTCCAACTCTCACATCCATACATGACTACTGGAAAAACCATAGCCTTGACTAGACGGACGTTTGTCGGCAAAGTAATGTCTCTGCTTTTTAATATGCTGTCTAGGTTGGTCATAGCTTTTCTTCCAAGGAGCAAGCATCTTTTAATTTCATGGATTCAGTCACCATCTGCAGTGATTTTGGAGCCCAAAAAAATAAAGTCACTCACTGTTTCCATCGTTTCTCCATCTATTTGCCATGAAGTGATGGGGCTGGATGCCATGATCTTAGTTTTCTGAATGTTGAGTTTTAAGCCAACTTTTTCACTCTCTTTCACTTTCATCAAGAGGCTCTTTAGTTCTTCACTTTCTGCCATAAAGGTGGTGTCATCTGCATATCTGAGGTTATTGATATTTCTCCTGGCATCTTGATTCCAGCTTGTGCTTCATCCAGCCTGGCATTTCACATGATGTACTCTGCATATAAGTTAAATAAGCAGGGTGACAATATACAACCTTGACTCCTTTTCCTATTTGAAACCAGTCTGCTGTTCCATGTTCGGTTCTAAATGCTGCTGCTTGACCTGCATACAGATTTCTCAGGAGACAGGTAAAGTGGTCTGGTATTCCCATCTCTTTAAGAATTTTCCATGGTTGGTTGTGATTCACACCGTCAAAGGCTTTGGCATAGTCAATAAAGCAGAAATAGATGTTTTTCTGAAACTCTCTTGCTTTTTGATGATCCAGCAGATGTTGGCAATTTGATCTCTTGTTCCTCTGACTTTTCTGAATCCGCCTTGAACATCTGGAATTTCATGGTTCATGTACTATTGAAGCCTGGCTTGGAGAATTTTGAGCATTATTTTGCTAGCGTGTAAGATTAGTGCAGTTGTGCGGTAGTTTGAGCATTCTTTGGCATTGCCTTTCTTAGGGATTGGAATGAAAACTGACCTTTTCCAGTCCTGGGGCCACTGCTGAGTTTTCCAAATTTGCTGGCATATTGAGTGCAGCACTT
This sequence comes from Bos mutus, assembly GCF_027580195.1. Taxonomy (NCBI): domain Eukaryota; kingdom Metazoa; phylum Chordata; class Mammalia; order Artiodactyla; family Bovidae; genus Bos; species Bos mutus. The sequence goes on along the minus strand of NC_091634.1, from coordinate 37,807,342 downwards.
TCACAGCATCATCTTTTAGGATTTGAAATAGCTCAGCGGGAGGTTCATCACCTCCAGTAGCTTTGTTCATAGTGATGCTTTCTGAGGCCCACTTGACTTCACATTCCAGGATATCTGGCTCTAGGTGAGTGATCACACCATTGTGGTTATCTGGGTCATGAAGATCTTTTTTGTATAGTTCTTCTGTGTATTCTTGCCACCTCATCTTAATATCTTCTGCTTCTGTTAGGTCCATACCATTTCCATCCTTTATTGTGCCCATCTTTGCATGAAATGTTCCCTTGGTATCACTGATTTTCTTGAAGAGATATCTAGTCTTTCCCATTCTGTTGTTTTCCTCTCTTTTCTTTGAATTGATCACTGAGAAAGGCTTTCTTATCTCTCTCTGTTCTTTGGAACTCTGCATTCAAATGGGTATACCTTTCCTTTTCTCCTTTGCCCTTTGCTTCTCTTCTTTCCTCAGCTATATTTAAGGCCTCCTCAGACAACCATTTCGCCTTTTTGCATTTCTTTTTCTTGGGGATGGTCTTGATCACTGCCTCCTGTACAATGTCACAGTATCATGAACCTCCGTCCATAGTTCCTCAGGCACTCTGTCAGATCTAATCTCTTGAATCTATTTGTGACTTCCACTGTATAATCGTAAGGGATTTGATTTAGGTCATACCTGAATGGTGTCAGAGAAGGCGATGGCACCCCACTCCAGTACTCTTGCCTGGAAAATCCCATGGACAGAGGAGCCTGGTGGGCTGTAGTCCATGGGGTCGCTAAGAGTCAGACACAACTGAGCGACTTCACTTTGACTTTTCATTTTCATGCATTGGAAAAGGAAATGGCAACCCACTCCAGTGTTCTTGCCTGGAGAATCCCAGGGACGGGGGAGCCTGGTGGGCTGCCGTCTATGGGGTTGCAGAGTCAGACACGACTGAAGCGACTTAGCATACCTGAATGGTCTAGTGGTTTTCCCTACTTTCTTCAATTTAAGTTTGAATTTTGCAATAAGGAGTTCATGATCTGAGCCACAGTCAGTCCCAGTCTTTTCTTTTTTTTTTTTTTTTTTTTTACTGTATAGAGCTATTCCGCCTTGGCTGCAAAGAATACAATCAATCTGATTTCGGTATTGACCATCTGGTGATGTCCATGTGTAGAGTCGTCTTTTGTGTTGTTGGAAGAGGGTGTTTGCTATGACCAGTGCATTCTCTTGGCAGAACTCTGTTAGCCTTTGCCCTGCTTCATTGTTTACTCCAAGGCCAAATTTGCCTGTTACTCCAGGTATCTCTTGACTTCCTTTAAATCTGGAATTATTTTTAAAGAAATGTAAATCATTGTCATTTGCATCGTTCTAGAAATTGAAACTGCTAAGTGCGTGTACCAAAGAGTTCAGTTCAGTTCAGTCGCTCAGTCGTGTCCGACTCTGCAACCCCATGAATCGCAGCACTCCAGGCCTCCCTGTCCATCACCAACTCCCGGAGTTCACTGAGACTCACGTCCATCAAGTCGGTGATGCCATCCAGCCATCTCATCCTCTGTCGTCCCCTTCTCCTCCTGCCCCCAATCCCTCCCAGCATCAGAGTCTTTTCCAATGAGTCAACTCTTTGCATGAGGTGGCCAAAGTACTGGAGTTTCAGCTTTAGCATCATTCCTTCAGAGGTCTTACCAAAACTGCTTTAGTAAATTAAGGAAGAGATGAGGTTCATTCATAAGAGTTGCATCTGTTTGCATACTGAAATTTGTATAACAATTCTAAGAAATGGTTTAAAGTAGACAAAACATAACCTACCTGCATTATTGTTTCTGCTCTTAAATATACTTGAGCAGTCTTTTCTGCACATAATGGTGATCTTGCCCAATATTGGATGATTCAGAATTTTGAATTGATGGACTCTGAGGGAATAAGACTTTGCTCTTAAATGTTTTCACATAATATTAATATAAAAATGTAAGAGACCATTGCATGGAATCTGACAGTGTGAAGATATTTATTTAGTTAAGCATTTGTGTTTATTAACCTTTGTTATATTCCTCTTGTTCCTAAGAGAGTCAGTGGGACGTTCACGCTAACCTTTCTTTTGAATTTTTAGAGGACTTTAATGGATATTTGAATCTTGCCCTTTCCACCTTATAACAACTCTCTGTCCTGGACTTGAAACAACCTATGGGTAATACTCTTGGGTTCACTAGCAAATGAATCCAATTCCCACTGGATCCAAAGCCTGTTAGTAGAGAGAGAAACTCTTTCCTAGAACAAATACCGGGTATATTTTAGGCTAAAATTCAGTTGTAGGGGCCGAGGTACATGTGGACCAGGTGCGTCTCTCCCTGTGCTCTTGTTCAAGGCGGTAGCACTGCTAGGCTTCGTCTCGTGGAAACACTGCAGCGCCCACATCACCCCCACTTAATGAGCATATTTGCTGTTCCTTGTCAGTAAACCCTGACCCGGAATAAATCTCAGAGCTGGTAAAAGCCGGTAAACATGTAAAAAGGAAAAAATAGTGTCTTTGCAGAGGCAGGTTAACGTGCCATCCTGTTTTGTGTTTATAATTAGGTGGGCTAATGCAGAGTGCTGTGGGAAGTACTGAAATGACTTAATTTTCCTGCCTGTTTTTGATAAGGGGAAAGGTAGACATCATGGTCTGGTGGCAAAGTATGCAATTATATTAAAGTGTCCTGTAAATGGAATTAAAAATGGTAATAAAAGTGGGTGTTAGAAGCATCATCTGTGGAAAATGTGAAAAACTGCTTTTATGTTAGCCAGGGATATAAGATTTCAGCCTTTTTACTTATCCATTCACACTTACTCCTGAATGCAGGGCTTTCAGAACAAACAAGTAAATGGATGCTGAATGCATTCTGAACAGGGAGGAAACGACAGGCTTTTTTGTCTTCTCAGAGGTTTCTTATATCCTGTAGTGAGCAGAGGAATATCAATTACCAACTTAAAGAAGAAAGAAGTTGGAATGGTTCTGTAAGAGTATTTTGGAAGAAGCCCATGGCTAAAATATTTATCTAACAATTTAATAGAGCACTTCAAGTGTTGGCCAGGCACTGGTGCCTTTGAACTGGAATTGAGTCATCTCCTCCCTCTTTACCACCTTCTCTTAACCTGCCGATACCTATTGATGCCAGAACTCTGGAGGTAGGAAACATATATTGTCATCTTCAGTCTGGTATCTTTAAATTGCTTGGTTTCAGGAACTAGAAACGGGCTGAACTGTTTGATTTAAATGGGGGTTAAAACCTAGTCAGATACTGAACACACTTACTGTAGACCAGCCTGTCGTTCTCAGATGGCACATCTTGACCCTGGGCGCCACTCGGATCTGCTTGCCACAGCGCCCTGTGATCTCTTATTTCCATTTCAGAATGTTCAATCCGAGGCTTTCCAGGCCGGCAGTGTGATCTGGCCCCTTCCATTGGTGGTGGTTGCAAAATGTGGCTTCCCTAGTCATTGAACTTCCGGGCCAGGTTCTCCCCGTCTCCACTAAAATTCCGCATCTGAGACAGAGTCCCGTGGTTTTGCTTCTGTCTGTTTTTTGGCGGGGACCAGGAAAAGAAGCGGGGGGGTAGGATGGGCATCATCCTCTGCTGACGAGACCTGTACTTAGAATTTCTTTTGCTGCAGAGCTCTCAGAACCAGTGTGTATTGCTTTTTTTCGGGGGAGGGGAGCATTTTCCGGTCTCTCAAATGGTTGGCTTCCATCTTGCACTTCAGATGTGGAGAGGTTGGGTGCGTCCCCCACTCTCCTGGTCTGCGACACTAACGATCGGCAGCAGTGCACGTGCGGCTTTAATTATCTTGGAGGACAGAAAGGCTTCTCACCATGGAGTGGCGGTGAGGCTGAGATGCCATCAGCAGAATCCTGCCTGTGCTTTTCAGAAAGCCGCAGCACTTGAAGCACTGCGGCAGAATCAGCTGAGCAGGGCTGGGCGTGACACAGCTTCCAAGAAACTGTACAAAAAAACCTCTTGTCTTACAAAACACATTTACAACTAGCCCCAACCATTCATTTAGTTTATAACACAAAGCGGAGGATTAGGTCAGCAGAATGTAAGTGGGAGTATGGATCCACTGGCTGATTTTTATTATTGCTACCTGATTTGATTTATTTCTTTGAATGGCACAAGTGCAAGGATATGGGGCACAGTTTTCTCCATTCCTCCTTTTTCTAATGAAAAAAAGATTGTCTATTTAGAAAAGCTGTTGCTCTCTTAGGGACAGGTGGAAGCTTGATTTGCTCAAGGTACCGAAATATACGTGTATGATATTATCTGGGAGTGCTTTCTCATTTCTTATTAGGTTCTCTGTTATCCACAGAACGTGTCCGTCTTTCTCAGCAGAAGCAGTCTCTAACGGAGCAGTGCTGGGTGGGTCCTTGAAGGTTTAAGGCCTTCACTAGTCGCACTTGGTTCTGTGATGAGGTCCCACATGCGCTTGTTTTGAAGGAATAGAGTGATGGGTGTTGTACTGAAAAGGTGCTAATAGAATCCATGCTTCTCAACTTTCTTTTTTCTTCTTTCCCAATTTATCCCAGACTGAGATAAAATAAGTTATATGAATTACTAGAAAAAGTGAAGTAAAAGACATACAGAATATGAGACTTAGGTTTTGGTTTTATGTTTGTTTTGCGTTTTTTGGCCACTCCATGCAGCTTCTGGGATCTTAGTTCCCTGACCGAGGATTGAACCCAGGCCCTCGGCAGTGAAAGGCACGGAGTCCTAACCAGTGGACTGCTAGACCAAGGAATTCCTGGAAGCCTTGGTTGTTTTGTTTTTGTTTTTGTTTTTTTTTAATTAAAGTCAGTAGACATAAAGCTACTCTTGTCAGGTTCCTATAAAAATTTCTAAATGCTAATTCTCAGTTTTTGTAGTTATCTGCTACAGACTGGGAGCTGTGGACGGGCGCTTCTTCAGCTGTACTTGGGCAGTTTTGGTTTCAGTGGGTGTGTTTTCTTCTTTCCGCCTTTCCTGCCTCCCTTCCTTCCTTTAGTTTTAAGCGTTCCTTGCTGTACGGTAAAACATGGCACCAAAGACAAGTTTGAACTTCTGTCTTGTTTTATCCCAGCTAAAGTCAAGGAGGCAGAGCTGAAGACTAACTAAACGTGTATTGTGTTCAGATACTGTACTGAGCAGTTTCTGGGTTTCCTCATTCAGTCCTTCCAGTAACCCTCTGAGGTGGTGACATTAACCCCATTTCACCAAGGAAGAGCCTGAGGCCTAAGAGGCTGTGTGTGCCAGACTTGTACTCCCTTCTGTCAGTTTGAGTTCAGTCCTTGCCCTTATTCCATGAGATTTCAAATTTCATTTGTAGACTAAGGCTCTTTTAGCATAGGAGTGAATTTTCAGGGTATTTTGAAGACTATTCGTGGTAGAAATAGGAAATAGTATAACTGAGTGCTCATTTAGAGCAAAATAAAGAGTGTAAAGCTCATAGAGAATGGATATGGTGGGCATCTCTCTTATTTAGATAAGCTCAGTAGTAAAATAATGTTGATTGAGGGAGAAGCTAGAATGTGCTTTCTAAACTGTAATACAAACCCCTGCTGGTTTGGGGGGGGGGGTTGAGTTTTCAGGAAGGCCAAACCTGCTTCCTCCATTTATCTCCAGGTGCTGGCTTTTTTGCCATAGTTTTCTGCTTGCTGAGCTGTCAGTTTAATTTACTGTCCAAAGCCCAGCCTGTTATTTCTCAGGTTTGCTGCCCTACAGGTACACTGTAAAGGATTTCTGTGAAATCCTGGAGCAGCTTTTAGTTTTAAAATGCCAGCGCTTTGTGCTTGTGAAAATAGGTTGTGTTCAGCTTCTTGCTTGATCATCTTTGTTTTGTTTTGCTTCTGAAGCTGAGCTGGAGTTAGAAGGATGATGCTAGAAGCAATTTAAAGGGCACATCAGATTTTTACTGTAGTCCTGAACTATTGATTGTTGACTTCTTTGTAGGTTTAATGCAGACCCATTTCCTTACTTAGCGTCTGACTGGCCATTAAGTTCTGGCAGTGTGCCGGAATGTTGAAATCTTACATCTCGTAATATGATTTGGCTGTCTAAGGGTATTATGTGTGTTTGGTCTTTAAAGACACAGGCAAAGCCCTCCACTTGGTATGTGTGCTCCAGAATACGGGAAAGAATTTCTGCATAGCAAAATCAGGCTTTTCTAGGAGTCAACACAAAAGTGAGGAGTTGACATTCACCTGAAGTCATGCAAATTGATACCCTCTGGACTAACCGGTTCTTAGAAATAAACGCCGACTAGCATAACAGAATCTTGATGAGAAGACCAGCAGGGAACTGGGCGGGCATGGTGGTGCACCAGAGTGGGTCCCAGCTAAGCAGGCGCTTCCTTGTGAGTGGTCCTCAGCACGTGTCCAGTGCCACTCTCCCCATGCAAAGTTGAAAATAGAGTATAGCTGAGAGGCGGTTACAGTGTCTTGCTTATGGAGGAAGCTGGGCTCACAATGGTTGGAAGAGAAGTAGTCAATGTCTGTGAAAGACTTTTACCCTCCTTTTCATAACCTGAACACCTCTTGACTGGAATTGAGGGTAAATGAGGGCTGAGGGAATTAGATGACAAGAAACCATTAAATTTGGGATTTTAAGGGTATGAATGAGAACTCAGTGGCATTAAAAGGGGAAATGGACTTTTCCATCTAATTACAAAAGCAAAATGTGCTTAGTTCAGACTACTTGGGAAATGGCTCCATAGTGCACTTTCTTGACTGCCACTGTTTGGGGAGTGTTGAATTGTTTGGACCAGGTACTTGAAGCTGTGAAACATCTTTGAAAATGACAAGGAAAATTGATTTATTTTAACAGGGCAGTGAGGAATTGTTTCATGAAACATGTTAGAGGTAGACTATAAGAATGGCCCTCATCAGGCCATTGGTCAATTCCTATAAAGTAATATACAGTCTTTTCCTTTATTCTGTGACAGAAAAGGTTTTCTATTGTGTGAATAGAGATCTGATACAGATTTCATGAATGATCGTTATGTCATTTCACTGTCCCTCTCAAACCATTGGGAAAAATAGTTATTGAGAAGTCTTATGACTTTGTCCTGATTTGGAAGATCAAGGGGGAAGTAGCGGACTAGTAATTTTATGTGAGCTTTGAGGGACACAGCACAACAATCCTTCCATTCGTATAATACTTTGCAATGGGCTTTGTCCATCACTGTCTTATTCCTTTCTGCCGTGTTTGAGGTGAGGTGAATGGATGTTGGCATCATCTTTATTTAGAAAGGGAAGAAATCAAGATCAGGATTGATTAGTTACTATCAAAGGTGGAACTTGAATCCAGATGCTTCATATCATGCCTTGCTGAGGAAAGCCTCAAGGGATGGATGATTGGGTAAATTCCACATTATCATTATTATTATTTTATTTTTCTGCAAAATGTTAAGCTAGTTCTTTTGCCACTGGTCAAATTTCTTGATGTTTTGGTTCTGTCTTTCCCCCTGGACTTTTTTTTACTTGCTTTCTTTGAAGTGACATTTCCATGTATTCCTTTCCACATGAAAGATTTGCTGGTTAACTAAATCAGTTGTAGAGACAAAAATGCTACTTAGAAGAGCAATACTATAGACTGGTGACAAACCTCACTGCTTCCATCTGAGGTATACTTTGAAAGAAGAAGTGGTACTGAACAGAAGAGTAACTGCTGCTGACATAGTTTATAGATGCCCTTTGTGTGAAACGGCCCAGGGATTCTTGAGATTTGTTGCACTAGAGCCTGTCAGCCTGGTTTGTGCTGTCTGAGTAGGTCACTGGTGCCAAGCAAATGCTAAGTGGCAAACCGGAGCAAAAGTTGTATTTGGAACTTTAGCTGGACTAGATGGTCAGGGTTCAGAACAAGTCAAGGGAGAAATTTTTAGTTTTTGCCAGTTTTTGCTTTCTGGTTCACCCTCCCTGCTTCTTTCCTTCCTCTGGACTATTGTCTCTTCTTCCATTCTTTTTGTCTGTTCTTTTTGTCTTTTCTCCTTTCTTCCTTCCATTCTTGCTTTTTTCCTTCTGTCCTTTGCATCTCTCTTTCTCTGTCTACACCCCACCCCCGGCCTTTTGGACTGGCTGGCATCCGGAGCAGCCATTGCTAATGGGAGCGTACCTCCTTTTTTCCAGTCAAGTAGCAGCTGTGAAATCATGGCTGTTAGAATGGTTCCTGCAGCCTGGCAGCGTGCACCCACCCACGCCATGTGCTCTGTAGAGTGAGTCTGGGTGTGGGGTTGAGCTGGTGTGGAGAAGCTGGTTCTGTGGGAGCCAGGCCTTGCTCTTCCTCATGTGCTATCATTACTTGGGTTTTCTGCGTTCGCAAACCCCAAAGAGGTGGAGTGGAGTTTATCCATCTGGCTAACCTGTTCTTATTTTGCTCTGTTAATGGATGCTGTAAAGCGCTAAAGCCTCTGCTAATCTACTTTTTCTTTCTGTCTTTTTTTTTTTTTCTTTTGGTGCCTAACTCAGCTTGATATTGAAGATGTATACAAGTTTTCTGTTACAGTACATAGCTGTTTTGGGTAAGGCTATTACAACTTCCTTGTGTTTTGAGGATTGATCATGCATTAAAGCCAAATCCTAGAGGGAAGGATGGGGAAGAAAATGACCAAGGAAAAGGGCATATTTGATTTTGTTTCACATGTTTTAGGAATGGAGTTATAAATTAATCTAGTTCTCAGCTTCATATGTGTTCCTCACCATGTGTTAACTTATCCATCCTGCTATCTCATATTTTGGGGAGAGGGAATGTTGTGGAAATGGGGTTTATTTTGGAGCCTCAGACATTGAAGAGCCCTTTAGGCCTCCAGGTTTTTCACTAGGGGTTAGGAAGGGAAAGGAGCTGCATATCTCATCTTTGTATTTGTATTAATCTTCTCCCTCAGGTTCTAATTTCCTTCTCTGTTCCTCTCATGCCCTTAATGCATTTGGCAACAGGAAAGAAGCTCTTGGTCAGTGATTCTAAAGTGTGGTGTCCAGACCAACAGCTTCAGCATCACCTAGGAACTTGTTAGAAATGTTCACTCTTAGGTCCCACCGCAGACCTAAGGAATCCAGATCTTTGGAGGTGGGCCCCAGAATCTGTTCTAACAAGCCCTCCAGCTTGAGATCCACTGGGTTATGCTATTACAGAAGCCTAGAATAAGTGACCCCTTCTTTTCTAGCCATCTCTGCCAACTGTTACACTTAGTCCACCTGTGGACTAACCCTGAACTTTCAGCCTGCAAAGCAGTATATTTATCATCTAAGTGTTTGAGACCATAAAGAATTAGAAATCACCATTGGGTTTTTTGTTTGTTTGTTTTTGTTTGTTCTTTTTAAAAAAAAATTATTTATTTATGACTGTGGTGGGTCTGTTTTGCTGTATGGCGGGCTTTCTGTAGTTGCGATGAGCAGGGAATACTCTCCGTCGCAGAGCACAGGCTCTAGGTGCACGGGCTCAGTAGTCGCAGCATGTGGGCTCTCTAGTTGTGGCTCCTGGGCTCTGGAGCACGGGCTCAGTAGTTGTGGTGCCCAGCCCAGTTGCTTCTCAGCATGTGGGTGGGATCTTCCTGGACCAGGGGTCACATCCATGTTCCTTGCATTGCAAGGTGGATTCTTAACCACTGGCCCTCCACCCTTGGAAGCCCCATCACCCTTGTTTTTATTCTTGTTCTATGAAGGGCACAGTGGTCAATAAAATATGTTTAAAAACTTATATATGTTAAAAGTCTATTACTTGTAATCGGTCATTCATTATTTTTTCACCGTGAAGGAATTAACTCTGATTCCGAAGCTGTAGCTTAATATACACTGCCTAAAAAGCAGTGAGAGTGCAGTGGGGGATGAAGAAGAGACGGGGATGGAGGAACAGGAAGTGGAGGGATTAATAATCCTGTCTTGGTTAATCATCACTTTTCCTCTGTGATCGCTGTGAGCGGATGTGCTATTGCTTCTGCTAACGTTAATAATTCATGGATGGACTATACCAAAGGGAGGCCTTAAATCTGGTCTCTCAGCAGATTAAATACACCGTCTGCCATCAGTAGGAGCTAGGAGAGATGAAAGATGGACTTCTTGTTTATACTCATTAACCTGATTTTCTCTGCCTTTCACCTCAGCTTCTTTCATCCTCATTTTATTTACCTTTTCATTTGTTTCTCTCTGTGAGCCCCTCCTGCATTGAGTGAGTGCTGAAGATCTTCGGTTGACTGTTAATGACATTAGATTTTACTTTTCCTTAGCTGCTAGTAACAACAGATGCCATGAAAGAAAGCAGAGTCAGAATAAGTATTTCCTTGGAAATGTCTAAATCAGTCTGCATATTTTAAAAATATATTAAAATTTGCAGCCTGGGTGTCTTAGAAATCATTTGAAACATCTTCTCTTTGCTTTGAAGAATAATCCTCTTGTATTAGCTGGTGAAGATAAACATACTGTTCATCATATAGGTTTGGTGGCATTTTCCCATTTTACAAATGAGGAAACTGAGGCATGATGTGAATAAGTAGTGTAGGGTTACTTAGAACACAGTTCTTTTGACTCCAACTTCAGAATGCTTTCCACTAGATTTAGGAAATCCTCTGTAGGTAGCTTTACAGGGCATTTAACCCATAAGGCTTAACTAGATTAAGTTAGAATAATATACAGGTAGCTTCACAGGAACACTTCATTTTGTTGTTATTTTGCATGTAATTTTCAACTCTGGTTATTTTCTTATAAAATTTTTCTTAGATTTCAGGACTAATATTTTATATGTCAGTAGATTTTGAAACTCAGACCAGATAATGAAATACTTAAATGTTGCCTTGTTGGAATCCTTGAGGACTGAGTAATTTTAGTAATCCTTTTCTTTCTATTGAGGAGTGTTTTTTTTTTTAAATCAGTTTCTGGCCTCATCAGTGTTTTCCAGTTAATAACAGAAACAGTAAATATATACAGCAAAAAAAAAAAACTGCATGAAAATTGAGGTTGTAATGTCTTTTATCTAAAATAATAGTAATATGATGGGCCCTGCTTTAGTAAGCAAATCCAAAATCTGAATATCTGCATTTATTAAAGAACTCTTGGGGTGATACTTAGCTTTAGTATTCCTTGAGATAACAGCTTCCCTACTGAATTTAAAATAGAAGTTGTTTAAAAGAATTCTATTTACAATCAACCTGGTAAGAAATACATCTGTTGTGTAAAGTACGTTGGTAACAAGAACTAGCAAGCCAGAAGCTGTTCTTTTGTATCCACCATCATCGTCCATGGAAGAACTTCAGATTCCCTGAGGTCGGATTTCATCAAGCACACCCCTCACCAGGTTGTGTTGATACGGTGTCATAGTGCAGTGTAGAGAACCCTGAGAGCGAGGAGCTCGGGCCTGAACCCAGGGCCTGGACCTGTGACGCTCTGTTTCCTTGTTTTCTTAATCTATGCCACAGGGAAATGAACTGCCCCTGAAATTTCATGACTGTGATGAAGATAAGTTTTTATTTATTATTTCATTTGTTGTTATTGAGGTAGAACTTCTTCAAATAATCTCCAAGTTCTTGCCAGAATCACTTGTTCCCTTTATCTGAATACTAAGACTTGATTAGATGCTGGGAATGTGTTTGTGTGTGTGTGTGTTTATGAGACAGACAGAGAGCCAGACCCAAACTGACAAGAGAACTCCCATTCTGAATTTCTGGAACTTGGGATTGCAGTGAATTTTCCCGGAGGTATATTTGAGGAGAGATGCTGCCTCCTCCCACTTCAGCCCCTTCCCATTAATAACCACACTTACTGAGAAACTGCTTCCTTAAAACGTACTTAAAGTGGAAGCCTAGCTTCTGAAATTACCTTCACCTACCTGCCTTGAGTTTCTGGCCCAGTCCTAACTTTGTCCCCTTGGTAAGCTTAGGGAGGCAGAACCCTGCTGTGGGGCAATAGAAAGGAGAGCTTTCTTTTTCCTGTTGTTTCTTGAGCCCTAGGCAGACAAGTTTGCATATGAACAAGAGATAATGAACCTTATTTTCCTGCTAAATAAGATGAGCAGAGATCCTCTGATTCTTTAATGACTGCCTAAATCTAGTAGTCTGCACTTGATACTCAAGGTGAAATGTCATTGATAAAATTAGCAGATTGCTTTTTCATTCTCAGCTGATTTGTCAGGACAGATCAGCTGTGAATGCCACACCACTGACTTTGGGCCAGGACCATCTCATTTTCCCGGAACCTCCTTGGCTCTGGATGCAACTGAGAAGGAAGCCGACTTTGGGGATTGAACACTGTTGATAATATTGCTTAGTCACAAAGACGAGTTTGGTGCCTCTGCACATTGGCCAAGAACCATCTCAGCATCTGTCTTAGTACCTAAGGCTGCAATTATCTCAGGGAGCTGAAGAGATTTAAAAGAACGAACAATAAGTAAAGTAATATTTAGCTCCCCTTTAAGTAGATACCTCCATCTCCCTGGGTGGGGCCTAGTGAACACTAATAAAAATCAATGAAGTGGTTTTGTTGAGTGCCCATTAAGGACTGCCGTATGGTAGGCACTGATGACAATTAGAATAAACCTAAATTCTGGATGCTTCCCTCTGGAAGCTCATTGTTCTCTACCTGGAGAGCCAAGACTAACATTCCTATTATAGGGTCAAACTGTCCAAGACCGTGTAAAATGACTGGCAAAACTAAATAGGAATCACATAAGACTCTAAATGCCATAGGGAGCTCAGAGGAGAGAAAAGGGGTAATGATGAATGAATTCTAGGGTGATTGGGGAAGATCCCCTGGAACAGTCACGATCTCAGTAGGCCTTGCAAGATTAAATGGGCTTAGCTCGTGGAAGTGAAAGAGGATATCAAAGTAATAACCTGAACAAAGTCAGGGAGGTGAGAATAGAAGCTATGTGCTAAAAAATAAACTCTGTCAGTGTAGGAGGAACAGATGTGAAAGGGGTGACTACCAAGCAGCAGAGTGTCGGCAGTACATGCTGTTGAAAGTTTTGGAGCAGGTAAGTGTCAACAGGAAAGGAGGGAAGGTGTGGAAACACTTGTGGAAGTTGGCTGGGCGAGGGGAAGGATACCTGCTGCAGTGTTGTTCAGAGGTGATTGCAGCAATCCAGGCACAGTGATGGTGGCCAGGACCAGGTTGGTGGCCGAAAAAACAGAGAGGAAAAGGTGTGTGAGAAACATCTGGAATAAAACATCTGATGGGCTTAAGAAGGATGTTCAGAAATCACTTGAGGTTTGTGGCACAAGAAGGATGGGCACTATTGGTCAAGGCTGAGAAATTAGGAAAGTTAACTAGATTGGGAGCTGAGATTTGATTTCAGTTTTTGATGTTCTGGCAAGGCATCTTCATGGAAATGCCCCTGAAACATTTGAAGATAGGATAAGAAACACTGCTCAGAAACTTACTCCAGCCAGAATTTTCCAAAGTCACTGGTCTAGAGGTAAGAGTTGTGGCAGTACAAGCTACTGTACAGAAGGGGAAACGTATAGCATGGGGCCAGGGACCAAGGTCTCAGCAGGGAGGGGGAGCCGGGAGGAGGTCGGTGGGGGCGGCCAGGAAGGGAACTGGGAGCCTGTGCGCCTCAGAAGGCTAGAATCGGGGACAGTGCTTGCCTGACCTCACATGGTCTCTCATTTTTAACTCTTAAAAGCACTTGCCCTCCAGTGATATTACTTGATCTTCCCAGCAGCCCAGTAGAAGGGAGAACAGAGCTCATCAGGATTCTGTAATAGTTTGATTTCTGCGTGAAACCCTACATGTTGTTAATGTACTTTAAAGCATTACAGTTGTATGCTTGAACATGATAATTTCACTGAGTGATTATCATAATTCTAATTGAACCACAGAATTTCAGTGGCTTCCTTTTTCTGTTCTGTAATTTTCTTTATTAATGGTAACAGGTTTAAAAAAAAAAAAAAGGCGTACTAATGCCACCTCTTAAAAAAAAGTCTCCTCATCCTTCTTGTGTTTCAAACACAGGCCTAAGGAAATTAGAGCTACTTTTTCCCTCCTTTTTATTTTTTATTTTTTCCTACTCAGATCTTTAAAACCAGTTAACTGCATGAGGGAGAAAATCAGAGACTTTGGAATATGGCTATCTGAGGTTGGAGGAAGTGTTGCTACTATTTTTGGAAATTTTCTTCTCTCTTTCTTGGTCCTGTACCTGTACTTTGCTAAGAAGTTACTTAATGGACTAACTGGGAGAATCTATAGAGAGATGGAAATAAAAACAATGAACTCGAAACTTTTCTATTAAAGATTCTCATTACAGTGAATTCTAAGGAACTATCTGAAGGCATACTTCATTGGAAATTTGTATGGAATAGTGTTTAAAAATTTGAGCCCTCACCAGAAATTTGGAGATCTTTCAAATGCATAAAGACCTGAATGCACTTTGGTCATTGTGGTAGTAAGATCCATCTGTTTTTACATTTTGGGTTGTCTGCATTTTTCACACAGAGTGTATGTGTATCTGATGTACAAGTTAGGTGCCATTGTATTTCAGAATGTTGCAGTATACAGAGGATTTTGAAAAGATCATATCGATCCCCTTTGGTAGGAAGAATCCTACATCGTCTCTGCATTTGTGAAATAAGCACGCCCATTTACGACTGTTGTATTAATAAGTACTGAGTCCACTAGTTGTCTACCATTTTCTCTTTTAGTTTTTATGCTGAGGGCTGTATAAAGCCAAAACACAGAATTAAACAGTGGACTACCAAATAGGCATTTAGGAATGGATTACTTCATCTACTGACACAGCAGTTGGAAAAGTACTTCCTTTGTCAGGGGTCGTCTTTTCAGTGTTTTAGCGACCTCCCCATACTTACATGGGCTTGGGGTCTGAGGCAGATCACTTAACATTTCTCAGTAGTCTCTACTCTGAGGTCCTTTGCATTCAAGATACCGTGCAGCTCATCTGGTCTCCTTGGGATACTCACAGATTGAGGCTGAGCTGGCTCACAGTTTACTCTAGCAACAAGGTGTATCCTCTTAGTTTATTTCTTTGGCCACAGTGGCATGGAAAAATGTGGCTCTAATGACGTGGGGTTTTTTAAGTAATGAAGGGGGTTTTCTCAGTCTCCTGTAGTGAACTTTAGATGTCTCCCTCAGGAATAGGTTTTAACCATCAGTGAAATGGTTTGACTGTAACCACACTGGGGTCTCTGAGTTCTTTTTTTCTCTTGCCCCTTCCATCCCCAGGCAGAGACTCCTCTTGCTGCATATCCACTATGCTCCAATGCTGTATTTATTTGATCAGAAACAAAAGAGTTTGCTTCTTGCACTGGTTCAGAGAGAGGTCCCCCAGGATTGTCTTTTGTTCAGTAATTGGAGCATAAGCTGAGCCTGGTTAATTTCAAAGCTACCCCCAACACACGTTCCCTCTCTCCCCCGCTCCTTGCTTATGTGGTTTCTGAGCCGTTAGTGGTACCTTGTATTGGGTCTGAAACAAAAAACCTTGAATTGTTGAATGTTAGCTACAACTACTGTGACATCTGCTATGGCACCAAATAGCGTTGTTGGTACAGTTAATTTTAAGTTGGGAGAAGAAACAGAACTAGAAAGCTCTTCAGTTTTACAGCTCTTGTTAACACATGCACCTCCAAATTATGCATTTGGTGCTATCACAATGAATAAAACAAAGGAAATCATGGGTTCGTTTTTATGTTAGTAACATAAGTTCTTTCATTGTTATTCACTGTGCAGACACCAGTGTGTTCTTATGTTCATTCTTTTTCCGTTTAGTTTTCTTTTTTTCAAGGCAGAAACGTCTGAAACACCTTAACTCTGAGCATTTAATTGGCAAAAGTTCTGATGTAAGAAATACAAGTTGATTATATTAGTTGTTTTTCTTTTAAAAAACAAAGTCTGTAACTTGGTTCTGCTTTTTTAAAATACCGAAATGATTGTTACAGATGAATAAGAACCTTAAGTAGCCAAATTCTAGATGCTAAGTAGCCAAGTTAATATTTGTATAAAAATGTTGTAAAATTGGCAAATCATGTGTCTGTCCTTCACATTCTGCAGTATAGGTATTAGTTTTGCAGCCAACACAGTTGCAGTCGTAGGGTTTGTGGGTTTTGTTTTTGAAGGTGGAAGGATCTTTCTCTTGCAGAAAAGAAGGATTTTTCTTTTGCAATCTGCACTGTAATGATGGTCCACTACCTTACTGGCCTCTCGTGCCTGGTTCTCAGTGCAGTTTCATCTCTGCTTTTGCACAAGCTTTCCTGTAATTGCACAGTTGTTTGCTGCATTAAATTTCTTTTAGTGACAATAAAAAACACGTTAGTATTTTGAGATAGTCTTTAAGTCTCAGATAATACATTAAAACCTAAGGAGGAAAAAAATCCCTTTCTGAGAAACATTTAAAAAAAACCATTATGGTAGTATGGAAATATTCATTATTTACACATCATATATTTTCCCCTAAATGTTGTACAGAGAAGTGACAGTTGAGCTGAGCATATGTTAATAAAAGGTCTGCATTTTCCTGTGTCACTGACAGTTTCTTTGGCTGTATATTCCTGAAATGCAAATAACCTCGGTTCTGTTCAAAGCTATAATTAATCTGAATAGTTATTTAAACAGTATTGAAATCTTTTAACTACTGAGAGGCCAAACATATAAGATGGTGAATTTACCGTTCTGTTTGAAGGACAGTGCAATTGATGAGGGCGCAGTGAGCTGAGATGCTTGTGGAGGTAGAAACTACACGTTCTGCAGGCTAAAATGGCAGAATCTGCCTGCTACTGTATAAAAGCTTTTAACTACCATTTATTTTAGCATCATGGCATGTGCAAATTCCTGCTGCTCAGTTAAGGGACCAGCTTCACAACTGGTGTTACAATCTGTGGCCACAGCACTGCATCACAATGCAGCAAATGCATTTTCCACATTAACCAAACATGACAGCTGAAGCGAGTATTAACCATGCAAGATGTCGGAAGTCATCAAAAATTCACATCAGAGTAATTGCAGTGGCTTGGGTCAAAAAAAAAAAAAAAAGTATCATAACATTCCTTGCCTACATGTTGTCTCTCCCCCTCTTAAATCTTAACTTGGTACAGTCCGTTAACAATAAAATACCCTTCTGTAACCTATAAACTGTTACTCCCATCAGTTTGTGCTTTCAAACTGATAGCTGACTTCTCTGAATTTGTGTGGGGCAACACGGGTGATGATGCTCTGCCCCGGGGACTGCGAGCACCCTTTTTAAGGGGACCCTGCAATCTCATTGTCTAATTAGACTCTTCAGTGCTTCAGTCATATCAGCATTTGCAGGGTGCTATCCTTTCCTTTTTCTTCGTACTCTCTCTTCTTTCTCTCTTCCCTGTGTCTCGCTCTCCTCTCCTCCCCCTGCTCATTTCTGGCTGTTTGGAGTGGGGAAAACTTGAGCACTGGTTCCGACAGAGCTCATCCCACATAGAAGGTATGGAAGAGCTGCAGTGACCAACAATGTCGACCGGTCTCCTTAAATTGGAGAAACTCCTTAAATTGGAGAGCTGCAGGTAGGATTGCCTGTGTTTCATAGAGAAATTAAGATTAATGCACCTTAAAAAAAGATTAATGTGCCATAGTAAATACATTAATAGCATGTTGTTGCAATACCTCTGAAAGATAAGATCTTGGTTTGTTTAAATTTTTGAGATGAATTCAGAAGCATTTAACTCATTTGATAGAAAAAGTACTTGATTCTCCTGGGAATTATTCAGATTTGTGCCTTGTCATTCTAACGTTTTTCTTTAAAAAAAAAAATCTGTTGGGTGGGGCAGATAAGCATTCACTTAAAGATTTAAATAGTCGATTATTTAGGATTTTTGCAGACTTCATCTTTAAGTAGTAAGTAGTGTGGACTTTAGGATTTTTTTGAAAAGATGCATGTGAAGTGTAGAATTCTTACATGAGATAAAATAATTAAAATAGAATTTTTCTATGCTAAAATCAAATCATTTGGGTTTGTAGATGAGAGAGAGAGTGTGTGGGGGGGGGGGCATGGTTTACCAAGGAATTCAGTCATTTATATTTTGTTATAGGGAAAAAGTACTATTCAAGGTATCTGGAATTATCTCACAAGTAGTGCTTTGGCATAAGACTTTAAATGAAAATTAAATACAGCGTCAAAGATGTGGATTCTTAAGTGTTATCAAATGTAGGTGATTTGAATTGAGATAGTGACTTTTCCTATCCCAAATTTGTCCTCAGAAGAGTGTGATATGAACACTTCAAGTATATTTCCAATTTTTGGTGCAGAGATCATGATTTGTATAAGTGAAATGAAAAACTTTCCGAGTCCTCTAAGCCTTATCTGGAGGGTGGTAAAACCATAAAGGTTTGTTGCTTGTACCACTGTTAATACCTTGACTAATATCAGAGATAAAATGCTTTTGATTCAGCATTAAAAAGCAGCTTGATTGTCTTGTCTTCCCTTAAAAACAACCCCCCACCACCACCACCAAAAAAGAAAGCCAACAATACACAGCTTTTTATCCCAAGGAATGTATTTGTGTCATGGGACCCATAGGGTCTGGACTTCTTTGCAAAGCATGGACTTGGAAATTGCTCACCTAGTTAAGAGATTTAGCTCCCTTCAGAGGTGTGGGACTTTCTGTACTCTTAACAATAGGAAGACTTGAGGCACTGTCAAGTGAGGAATAGAAGAGAACAGCTCAGGGAAGAGAGGAACTGTGAGAATTTCACTTGTCTCGGTGTTGGAGGTGTAGATTTACCCAGGACTAAGATTGCTTTAAAACTGTGACCCAGTGCAGCATTGCAATGAATTGATTTCTGGGATGAGACAATGAGCTGTGGTTTGCATTTTGTAAAGATGGAGGAAACCTCTAACACTGACCCAGTATAGGAAATGACTCAATTATCCGTGCCTTGGTACAGTTGCAAATTATTTTCCTTTGTCTGAAGTGGGAGGATGCCAGTGCCTTCATCAGAGCTCCTTAATTTAATGTATGGAAAATGTCTCAGCCACCATTTTTAACAATTAGCTGTATCATGGTTGAGGTGAGCTGAGTTCTGAAGGCAGCTGCAGGGCCATTTCATTTACATTAGGTTCTGTGGCATGCGAGCTTTGTTACTGTAAAAGTCAAAAAATGCAATTGCACACTGCACAGAAGAGTTCTGTAGGAGGGTGGAGAGCATTCCCAGAAAGAAAATGGAATCCTTTTGTCTACAGTAAGTATTTCTCATACTCATTTAGCAGTGAGAAGTTGAAAATTTGTCTTTGGTTGAATGGACAAAATAGACTTTAAAATGAACACTGCAAATATTAAAGGTATAAAACAGAGATTGTTGGGTGTATTTTTTATGTATGTGTTGGAAACCAAGGGTGATATATATTGATATATATGTGTACTTGAAATATAGGTTTTGTAAGTGGTTTTAATACATGCTTTTAATTAAGTATTCATTGGTAATTTAAGTTAATGAGAGTTCCGGCTTCTTTTCACTGTCTTTTACAATTGGTTTTCCATTTATGAAGAAAATTGCTGGATTTTAGGGGTTTTATTGTTGGTTGGTTGTTTTTTTTTTTTTTTTTTTTTTCTTCTTTAAGAAAATGCTTCCAATGTTAATGATCTATAATGGTTGATTAAAATATATAGGGAAAATGTTTTAACAAAAGAAGATTTTGTCCTTAAAAGATCAGTAGATGATGGAGGGCTTTCACTCCCATTAATGGGGACAATTTTTAGTGCCTTCTGTTTAATTAATAGTTGACTTCAAAGCTACTTGTGGAAAACTCTTGTTTGTGATTATAAGCTTAGAAATCTTGATTCTTAAAATTAATTGGATTTGACTCGGCTTTTCCTTTGTTCCTTTATGCTGTTACTAAGAGGAAACAAGTGGATTTTAACTTTGATTTGTGTGTTTATGTTTTCAAAGGCACTTAACCCTGAAGAATTTATAGTAAGTGTATTTTATAGTAAACTGTGCCATGAAGAATTTGTTCAGAATACTTTAGTAGCTGTTTCAGGAGTTGAATCTTCACAGAACTAGGTATCTTTTAACTTGATACCAAATTTATAAAGCCAGCTGTTCTTCCAAGTCTTGTTGCAGTAGCTGTTGTTCATCTTCTTCACTGAATGCTGTTTTCTCTAATTAGGAGATGTTTTTGAAACTAGGGGAGAGGAGGATTTTTACATCAGTCTTTTCATTGAAATTGGAAGGCTCAGTTTTCCTAAGCCCTCTTTAGAATCCCATAAAGATTCCGTAAATCTTGCATTAATCTTATGCTTGTCGCGTAAGAGCCTAGATCTCAATATAATTTTACTAACCCTGAAAGAGACATTTAATATATTAATTGTTTACTGTATATAGTAGAATGCAAAGGGATTCTTTTCCTTTGGTTTTTACAAGGCTTGCACTTTGAAATAAAAGACTTGGAGGACAGCAAATTAGAACTCCTCTTAACTGCATCTTTGCCTGCATAAATGTTTGGTTGGATGACATAAAGGGTATCACAAAGCCTTCCCTTGACATTTTTAAAGTAAAACTTGGTTAAAGATGCTGGTCTTATTTTCTTTCCCTGGCTTTATGTAAGCTGTGTACCAGGTACTCTGAGGACATAGCAGAGACCCAGCTGCTTTCCATTTTCTTTACCTTCACCATGGTCTGCTCCATGGTCTACTCAAGAGTGGCTACTGGGGAGAGGCTTGCATTTCTGGTACTTGTAAGCGATTCCTAAATCTCTTTAATGTGGAAATTTTAGCCTGGCTGGTAGTAGAGAGTCAGAGGCTGTTCTTTCTGCTGCAAAAAATATGTTTCTATCAAACCTTTGAATGCTCTGGCAGTGCCATAATGTAGATAAGCTAGCTTGTCGGCCAGCCCGCTAAGAGACGTTTGTGGCACTAAGATGGCAGTGAGGAAGGAGGAAAATGGCGTCCCCAGGAGCCCTGTGAGAAGAGGTGGGCCGCACGGGTCATCTTCGTTCAGTCAAGTCTGAAGATAGCTCTAGCAGCACTACCTTGCCAGTTTACAGTTACTTTTTACTCTGTTAAACGGTAGAAATTTTGAGATTTTCCTGAAGTAAAGACTTAATTAGCACTTGTATCTAGATAGCTTCCGATTGCTGCTTTTAAGAAATTGGTAGCAAATATGGATAAAACAAAAATTTAAATAAGTATTTTGTTAAGACTTCTGAATTTCCTTGCTTTGTGCTTTCTTCTTTTTTTTAATTGGGAAAATGTACTCCTTTCAGTATAGGATGGTTTTTCAGAAAACAAGACAGTATGCTTCTCCTTTATGGCAAGATGAAACTGGCATTCCTGTGGAAAAAACGTTATTTGTCTTTGATTCTGATTTTCTTTCTAGCTCTCTGTGGGCTTTGATTAGTTTAAGTATGAAATGTATGTCAACTGCCTTCGAAAACGAAGTTTGCTGTATTTCTTTTGTAGTTTAAGGTATGGATTATTTTGGAAGTGAGCTACAGTCATGACGATGCCAATTTCTTACCTGTTCCCACCTTTCATGGAGTTAGAATTTCTGGAACTGGCTTTAGAGTTTATGTACTATAATCAGCTCATCCTTACAGTTAAGTAAAACAAGGTTGACTGCCATTAAACAACTTGCTCAAGGTCATACGTCTGGAAAGCAGTCAATTTTGCCTGAATCCAGGCCATCAGACTCATAATCTATGCTGTGCATCTGCCTGCGTTTGACTGTTTCTCTTGTGGGCTTACTGGTTGGTGATGGATCTAATGGATTGAGCTTGCAGCAAAGCAACCTTCTCCCAGAGATGTTCCTTCTCGGTCTCGTCGGAAATAGCTTTATGGAGCTCTGCTTGGAGTCCTCCGATCCTTTGATGTAGACGATACACATTTATAAACAAACAGTTAAAACAAGGTAAATCCTACAGGTTGAGCTTTTAGGTACATTCTGTTGATTTGGCATGCAGGGTGAAGTACTTGTCTCCTGGCATGGGCACGGGCATTCTGATGTATCCTCCCAGAAGATCACTTCTTGTTCTCCAGGTGTGAGGGGTACCATGGGGCAGGGTTGCCCCTCTTCTCCTAGTATGCATAGGCTGGGTGAAAGGTTTTACCTCCCTGTCTATTTCAGGCAATTTGTGTTTGAAGAATGGTCTTGCTCTCTCCCCTCCTGTTTGCTCGCATTTGCCGTTTTAGCTAAGCAGTGTTTGGTGTTTTCTGTACCCGCAGTGACAATGGTGAGTGCATCCTGCAGTATTCCCTCAGGTCTGACAGGGTAAAGTCAAAACGCTTCCAAACTTAAGGTTTTAGAGAGTGTGTGAAACCCTAAGTACTGGAGGCAAATGGGGTACCATGACAGATTCCATCTAAGGCAATGGGAAGTTATAAAAGAGAAAGTCTGTTAGTGGTTTCCCAACAAATACATTTTTGAAAAAGAATTTCTGAATGAGAAGAAACTGCAGCAGAACCAAACCTCCCTTCTCTGTGACAGCCATGATGATCAGCGCTCCAATCCCATCAGCATAAGCAGTGCTGCATAGCAGGAGGAGCTGGGATTTTCGACTGCAGTGTGAATGACTGACACCGTGTACCAGCAGGGAATTAATATGACACGTGGTTCCCAAACATTGTCTTCGCTAAGGGTGCTCCTTGCACTTGCTAAGTAGAACTCAGACTTAATCTTGAGCACAGTGGAAACTAGCCTGGCAAACACTACTCAGCTCCCACCTGACTGCCTCAGAGACACACCCTCTGCTGCCTGTCCTTCTCATAGCCCCCGAGCCTTACTTTGTTGCCAAGGGGAAAAGACACTAGATCTGACAAAGCAGGCAACCTGTATTTTTTTATATATATAATACAGGATTCTTTTAATAAGTTCTTTTAAGTTTGGGTTGGGAGCGGGAGGACAGTGGGAAGGGACTTTGGCCATGATAAAGGCCATGACTGATACATTCCCATTTCATACTGCAGAGCAGTTTTAGTACCTAAAGTTCTTTGAACGTGGACTAATCCATCTCCAAGATGGAAATCCGTTCCCCAAAGACACATTAAAACATTTTTATCATCCTTTAATATATCCTCCTTATCTTATCTTTCCATCACCTAAGAGTGGCTATGGGATTAATATTTTTTAGATCTAGTCTTTGGGTGAGGAGAGGGTTCTTCAGCTGGGCATACTTTGGCACACAGTTTATTCCACTCACAAAGCTAGATTGAAAAGTTTCCTCTTTAGAATCCTCCCTGTTCTTGTGACTTCGAAGGGTTGCTCTAACAGGTATGCTGGTTTGGAGCCAGGGTCCGGGTTTGAGGGGCAGGCAGAGGAGAGAACCTGCTCAGAGCTGCTGTCCTTACTCTCTCCCATGGGGCCACCTCCGAGTCTGAGAGCACTTGGCTGGCTGGCCTCCCCGCTCCCTCCCTGCCTTGGTTTTTAGTGTTCTTACTTTTCGGCCCCCTCCTTCCCAGGAGTGGAGGTGGGGGCGCAGCAGAGGCCCAGCGACTACTGCAGGGCATATCCTGCGGCATCGCTGAGGTGCGGGCTCTGGCTTGTTTTCTGGAAGCAGTGAGATGTGGGAATCTGCGCCAAGCAAGTCACATCCTCTCCACAGGCCTCCTGTGACCAGCCGGGGAGAGCTGCTTACACAACCCTGAAAGGTTATTGCAGGGCTCTGCTGCATTTGGGAGGAGAGGGGATTTCTGCTGAAAAACATTTCCCCCCTAGCTGACTAAATGGCCATCATGTTTTATTTCACTCGTTCATATTATGCCCTTACTGCTTGCCCCCCACCCCAGAGAGTCTCCCAGTACCTGGCCTGGACGCTTCCCTTTCCCGGATGACCAGAGGTAGATAACGGGATGGCTTGGGCCCCCTAAAAGGGACAGAACTGGTTTTGAAGCAGGAGCACAAGAGACTTACATGGCTCTCACTGGAATGCAGACCTTAACCTTGGCCTTATCCTCCAAGTACAGCAACCAGATGTGCCAATAAGCAGCCCCAGCTTGAAGCCTTGGTGCAGAACCATAAGAGGCGTCTAGAGTAGTTGCCTGCCTACGCTTTGTTGGCAAGGAAAGTGTGCCTACGCTTTGTTGGCAAGGAAAGTGTGCAAGCATCCGTGCACCCCTCACTAGTGCCCCGCAGGAATGCCGTGTCTCCTTCTCAGAGGTGACTTCCCTTCTGGATCAGAGTGAGTCCTACCTCTCACATGCTTTCTTTACCCAGTGCTGAATATCTCGGAAGTTGGGTGTTTGTTTTATGATAGTTATTTCTGCCTCCTCCTCTGCCCTTCCTTCCTCCCCCTCCTCCCCTTCCTCCCCCTCTTCCCCTTTCCCTTCTCCTTTTCTTCCACCCCCACCTCTCCCTTCTTCCCTTCCTCCTCCATTTTTCCCCTTGCCCATCGTTCCTCCTCCCTCTCCTGAAACAGGAAGGCTAATTCTTGAAGGCGGTAGGCCTGAGGGCCTCATTCCTTTTCCTCCCTCAACTCCCCTTCCTGTTCCCCCTCTCTCTCCCTTTCCACCTCCTCCCTCTTCTTTCTGTTCTCTTGTGCAATGGATAGGGTAATAGGGAAGGAGCCACAAAAAAGCTATTAGACAGACTTATATGAGTGGTTCTCTCAGAGGCCTGTGACTCTTCCAGAGGACACAGGTGAGATGGATTTGTGTCACAGTGATACTGACATGCCTGAAAGAGACCAGGCCAGCCAGTACATTTGCATCAGAGTGCTGCCATAAGGCCCCAAGTGGGCCCAGGAGGAAGCATGCTCAGAGCTGTGTATTCTTGGGTTTACAGTCTCTCTGCACATGTTGAGTTCTCTTCAGCCTGTGAGAACTTGTAGACCATCTTGTAAAACAATTTGAATTACATGGGAGCAAGTGATTTGCTTCGCCTTCATGGACCCAAATCCAGCACATAGTTGTGTGACCCTTTGTTTAGCCCAGCAGCAGAAACCATGTACGAAATGGGACCCTGCAGCCTAAGGAGTGACAGATGGCCTGGTGCTCACACAGCACCGAGGTCTGCCACCTGTGGCTGCAGAGCTGCCTGTGGGCCAGTGGGTCTGCTGATCTGGCAAATGGGGGAACAAACACCAGAGCCACTCTTGCAGCATCTGCTGCTACCTGCTGAATGAGGGTGGCTAGGCTTTTGCATAAATGCACAGTGAGAAATCATACAACAGCATTAAAAATGTATTACAGTTGACAGTGGCAGATCTTAGCACTGTTTCTGCAGGGGTATTTCTTGGAAAAACAAATATATGTACATATATGTATTTCTTTTTAATGCGATCTGAAAAATATATATTTAATACAATTTGTGAACAATTTAAAATATTAAATTTTTTGTAGAAAACAAGCGGTGAAACCTACTGTAAATATCTGAATTGGTGAATAAAGCTTGGATTTGCTGTTTAGTCTGTATTTCTTACAAAAGGAGTTTGGTCTCTCGTGGGCTTTTATATCTTCTTGTTTTAATGCATTAAATATTGATCTCCTAAAATAACCAACCATGCTATAAAACAAAATGAAAGTTCCCCAAATTTTGAAAAATGCCCCCCATTTCAAATTTCTCTGTTCGTCTTTTGGACTTTATCAGTAGTGAATATCTCTTTGCACCTGAAAAATTCCTTGAGGCGTTCTCTGTAGGCACCACAAAGGGAGCTAATGAAAAGCGTGTCCACACCATCTGATAAGCCCAGCGGCAGAGTGCTGGCAGGGTTTCTGCTGCTTGTCTGAAAACAGTATCTTGCTTTGTCCTTCCTCACTTTCTCCTTAAGTAACAGTTTTGCCTTTGTAAAAATTTTACAAGAGAAGACTTCAGAAGAGATCATTCATTCAGAAATTGGCAAGAAGGTTTGGGAGAGGTTAAGGGAGTGATATTTTGTTCAGAATGAGCTGAAGCAAAATAATGGGTACAGCTGTCTTGACAGAAAGTGGACACGTTTCCATTTCACTATCCAAAGTTCTCAGGAATACTTGTAGTGCTTATTGAAATTCTTGTTTCATCTTGGAATAGACTCTCTTGATTATTCTGTTTCTTAAGTTTATTTTTTGCCCTGCTTATTTTTCTTTCCTTCTCCATTGCCTTCCTAGCTCTTGCTTGTATCTTGGCAATGTTTTTTTCCAACCACAGTGACCATTAAGTATGGTCACTGCTTAATTGTGTTAATATTATTTGGATTTGGGATGTTGGTTATTGACTTCCTTTAACTTTGTATGTATTCCATGAGAGAAGAGAGATTTTTTGTAGCACTCATCAGTGTGTGTCTCGTGTCAGATACCTTCTGATAGAAAACCAGGCCTGCTGTGGCTGCCTCACTTTACATTCTGACCGGAGATTGCCAGTCGGTCTGTTGAAGGGAGAGAGGCCTAGAGTGGTCTTTCATGTTTTGAGCACCATGTAAACTGGCTTTTGTTTTGTGGGGCCAACTTAGACTAATTATTTTCTTTTTTGTTTTATTTTTTAATGATCAGGAAATCTGTGTGTTCTTTACTTCAAACCGTTTACGTAACTCTTCGACAAACCACTTACTTGTTGGTGGGAAGCAAAGGCCTGTGAAGGCATCAACGCAAGCTCTTTTTTTGCTGTCACATTTCCCTGGCTAAAGGGGATACTAAAATTTTTCTCACAGAGACCCTTATTTCTTAACCGTTTTACTTTTGGAAAGCAAATAAATGAAGAGAATTTGGCCACTTGACAAAAACAAACATCCTTTGCCCACTTGCTTTTTCGACAGTCATTTATATTCTGAAACCCAGAGTCTGCGTGGTGATTAAAATAAGGCAGTTTTTCATGCTTGTCTTTTTCAACCTGAGCCATTTAAAAGCCAGTTTGGCCTGCCAGGTCCCTGAGATGTGACTACACTTTTGATAGGAGACTTGGCTTACCTTGCAGCAGCATTCTAGATTGTTCTCAGCCAGTATATGTTGCAACACAGCCCACGTCCTCTGTTAAAGATGGAGCACGTGGCTGGAGATACTACTCGTGCAGATGTACAGTGGTTATTGTTCCACAGCAATAAAAGCAGTATTTTGGGACACTATACCGTGGGCAGTCTAGAACGGTGATTTCTCCATCTTTTATTTGTCTGTGATCCATAGTGAGAAATACATGTAACACCATGACCCCTTCTACATACAAATAAGTATATATCATTGAAAGCTTCACAAGACAGCATCTATCCATACCATATATCTCTGTTGCATTTTATTTCATTTTTAAAATGCTAGTTAATTTCATAACCCAATTAAGAGTTTTGACGCATGTTTTGAAAAACACTATTCTAAAGAAATGCCCCAAACTTGACATTTATTGTTTCATTCCTCACCTGTGTGAGGTAGGGAAGGGGAAGGGTAAATATGCAAGCATAAAATAGCTGTTTATCTCATCCTAACTTGCATGGTAGAGTGGAAAAAGGTAGAAAAGGGGTCAGAAAATTTGGATTCCGAGTCTGAACTTGACTCCTTACGAACGAGGTTATCTTAATATGGAACCGTAATGTTTCAGAGTTGATGGAAGCTCTGGAAACCATCTCAAAAGCCCTTTCAACTTTTAAACCTATATTAAGAACATATTGATACTTTATAGGATTATCCAGTTAAGTACTATTGAGAGTCATTTGAGCATTGGGTTAAAAGTGAAGACTAGAACCAAATATGTGCAGCACACACTTAGGACAGAGTAATAACCATACCCATGTAAGTGTTTGCTCTCACTAGTAACTGGTGTAAGAATTGGTATTCTCAAAGCCTTTAACTTCATCATCTATAAAGGGGAATTGGTAATTGATGAAGGAAACAAATACAAGGATATTTTGCTCCCCTCCTGGACTCCATCCTTTTAGAGATAAAAGGAAATTTTATTTTTATTTTCTAAATTTTAGAAGTATTCCCTCAGTATTTCAGAAGCAGTTGGTCTTTTGAGAGTTTGAGCTGTGTTTGAATTCTTCCCCTGCCTTTTCTTGGTTGGGAACCCTTTATCAGTGTTAGTTGAATGCTGAAATCTGTTACCTGTAAAATGTGGTTGGGAAGGGAGGGAGAATGGATGTCTATTCTTTCATATTGTTAAAAGATTAGCAATAATGTCTTTGAATTGCTTGGAGCAGTGTCTGGCCCCTAATTGCTTCCTGAATAGAAGCTATTATATGTTACAGAAAGCTTGAAACCAAAACCCATTCAAGGAGCCAGTTAGAAAAGGGTCTGTTTCCAGGACTCTGGCAGAGAGGAGCATATATAGATGGGAAGTCAGGAGTAGTTATCTTACTTAGCAGGCCTGCAGATGTTTATGGAATGTTCTTTATTGAGGGGGTCAGCAGTAGAAGGGTTGGAGACTATGAGCAATTAAAAAAGCACTTGTTGACAAAAAGAGGGGAAATTAATGATGAGAATCTCTGAGGGTTCCAGTTACACAGCTGGCGTCTCCAAGTAGGAAGTGAGCTGTCGGGCCTTCTCTTTGACCAGGAATCTTCAGTGTGGCAGGGAGCTCCGCCCGTGGAGAGAAGGCATCTCCTAGTGACACTGTTCACGCCCCAGCTCACCTCTGTAGAAAAGCCATTTTCTGATAAGCTTTAGAAATATATCTCTGAAAGGTGCCTCACGGGAGCAGGAAACACGCACATGGAAAAGGGAGGTGGAAGAAGAGACCCATGGAAACTTGGACTGAGGCAGGTGTTTTCTTGCCCAACTTATTAGTTCTTTAATTTGTTATTTTTCCTTAAGACATATGTTCTTTACAAGAATCTAACTGCCACTAGATGGCGCACAGATCCCAGCACTATTCTGACTGGGTAATCGTTTAAGATTCTTTTCAAAAGTTAGGTCACTGATACATTGTTTTTAAAAATAAAATATATTAAAATATTTTAACATTTCATTTTAGAAGTGAATAAAGGATGAAAAAATAAAATTCAAAATCCGTGTATTTTGTAAACTTGGCTCAACAGCCCCTATTGTTGAGGTTCATCGTGGCTCGTGGTCTTTGTTCATATGTAGGTGGTATCTGTAATTTGATTCTCACGCACAAATGCTTCATTTAATTTATTTAGTGAGATTTTTGGAAGATAGGGTTATAAGAAGAGAGTAATCTGCACCCCCTCCAATAATGCCTTTTTTTCCTTCTTTTTTGTTTCTTAACCACTACTTGAAATTTCATTTCTTAGAAGTTTTGAAATTGTGTTTCTTACGGACTATTATGTTGCTTTTAAACAAATGTCTGATTATTGCTTTGCATTTGTGTTTGAATTGTGTGTATGTGGGTTATAGACAGACATGGATGCAGCTGAAAGAATGAGATGGCTGGTCACTGGGAAGAGCAGAGAAGCCCAGAGAGGAGGTGGGGCAGCTGGCACAGCCCCTCCCACCCCAACCAAAAAGAAAAAATTGAAACCAGGCCTGTCAGGCAGTGGTTATCACCACCACCCTGATCATTAGCAGCATGAAACAGTGCAACAAAGCACAAACCATGCCTGCCCTTTGTTCAAAACAGCAATCAAAGATAATAGTTCTATAGCTTTGTTTATAAACTGTGACACTAAAGCCTTTGGCTGTTGCCATTGAAGACCGTCTCAGAAAAAGGGAATCATAATAAAGATTTGTTTACTTGATATAATCATTCACTGTGAAGGGTATGAACAAGGTCCATTAAAATCCTTCCCATCATTTCACGTCTGGCTCCCTTGCAATGGTCAGAAACAAGCATGTGATGACAAGCTGCCCTCTCCTGAATGGATTCCATGGGGTGCCAGGTTGTACGTGCTCTGGCTTACTGAGGCCATTATATTAGTAGGCAAGTGGCCAATGCTTCCTTCTCTCTACCCGACCACCTCCCCCAAATGTCAGTGTAGATGTTTGGAGCAGCCTGAGTGCTGCCTCGGGACTGCCTGCCCTGGAGACGCCAACAAGAGAACTGCTCCCAGATCTGCTGGCCGTTGTCCATTCCAGTGCTTAGCCCAGGTTGGGATGTGACGACAGATGTGGAGAATTGTACAAAGATCAGTCATATTTTATTTAAATATATGTCTCCAGTCTTATCTAGCCCCCACCCCTGTTTTGTTTTTGTTTTTTTCTTAATTTAAGAATCATAGCCTTGTATCTGGGACTGTTTGAACAAAATATATTAAAACATTACAATTGTTGAGATATAAATAAGTGATCAGTAAATCAATCACGACAGTAAGTTTTCAAGAAAACTATCAATGTTTTAAAATTTAGCATGAAACTTTTAGCTTAATTCTGTTTTGTATTATAGTTCCCCAAAGAGTTCCCAAAATAAGAACAGTAAAAGCACGATTCTGAAAAAAAAAGAAACATGATTTTGAACACATAAATACACCCACAGTGTTGTTAATGCGCAGGTGCCTTGAATTCCATAGTACAGGTGGACCTAATGTATAGGATGATGGCAGTTCTTTCATTACAACTAAAGCTTTGATCTCCAACTATTAGTTAATGGATTGTCTTCCTTGTTCCTCCTTGGCCCCCACATCCCAGCTGTGAGGTTCACTCCTCTGTGAAGGGCCAGGTACTAGCCTAGAGATCAGCATGGAAGCCCACTGTGTCTGCAGCTCTCCCTTCTCCTCCCCAGGATCTCAGGTTGAGCAATGAAGACAGTAGCGGCAAGGAAGTCACCCTGGGCATCTTGCTTTAATGTCACCAGCAGATCTAGATCTAATCCGTCCTAATGCTAGAACTACATGTTTTGAGCCTTGGGCAAAGCACTTGATTACATTATCTCCTTTAATTTTCATTTTACATCTGAGTAAACTACAGCTTAGAGAATCTGGGTGACTTGTCTAAAATCAAGTCACCCATGCAAGTAGTAAATAGGGGGAGCACAATGTAAAACTAGGTCTCTTATGTTACCGTGAAGTTGTATTTTACAAACATTTCACCCTGTGCATGTAAAACCAGCCTTGTGGGTCAGCTCCCCTTCCCCCCAGCTGTGTTAAACAAACAGTATATGTCATCTGGCCTGAAATAGGGGGCACACGTAGCATAACCCCAGAAGAAGTGTGTAAATAAATGGTTTTGCAAGTATCCCAACCACTGATAAACAAGTGAAAAACACCCAAACAGAAGGATGGCTGATGGCGTCCTCAATATTAGGAAGAAATTGTAGACCAGAACAGTTACAGGCACTGTGACCGGCTGCATAGCCAAAACTGTAGTGTAACATTTTCCAGTTGAAAGCATTTGTTGAGGGTGAAGGTAAGCAGGGTAATAGATGTCCCTATGGTTGTTTTTTTTTCTTCTTCTTCCTGCAGTGTGCTTTTGATTCTTTAAAGGTTAATTTCATTAATTTTGACCTAAGTTGTATCATTTCTCTCCTCCTTCCCAGGGCTTCCTAAAGAATGAAAAGGACAATGCCCTGCTGTCTGCCATCGAAGAGTCCCGGAAGAGGGTAAGACATGCATAGATGTATGCTGTTGTGAGGGCAGCATGTATGCTGGGGTGTACAGGTTCTAGAAGCTGGATTCTCTGTCCCAGGCCCAGCGCTCCTGGTAGTTCACCAGGGGGAGTTTTACAGTAACCATTTTTGAGGAAAATACCATGCTTGTAACTCTGGTGTATACAGTGACTGCATCTGAAACATTGGGCTGGGCAGTTGACCATTAAGTTAATCTTGAAATGGGAGAACAAGATAGTTCTTTGGTCTCATTGTTATAGTATAAATGGCATTTTGGTTTCTACTGAACCAGCAATTCAGAAAAGCAGTTATGATCCTTGATAATTTTCCCTAATTTATTTTCCTTTTGTCGTAAAATTTGACCTTCTACAACACCTTTTAAATTAGCAATTTCTCCAAACTCTTTTGAACAAGCAAAAACATCTTGATGTTCAAGAGGATAGTACAAAAGTCAGCCAGAACACCCATGACATGGGCAGCAATATTTTGCAACGAGCATTCCCACAAGATACTCAAAGATCATTTACTTTACTAACATATGAGTTATCTTCAATTGTTTAACAAGGATGAAAAGATCAAAACCTTTCCAAAACCTTCCATTATGGAGTAAGAGATTTTCAAGCCCCTGGGTCTTTTGGGGAAGGAGGAAGCAGCAGCTTAGTGAGTATGTGAAGTTGGTTCTAAAGATGCAACTTTTCCCAGGAAGGAGGCTGGGGGTTTCGGGTTAGTCTGAAAGCAGTCTCTGTATCTGCAAGGACGAGTAGGAGTGAAGGGACCTCTGTTCTGCTGTTTACTTCTGTAGCCCATAGATCACATGAAGTACATTTGTGTATTTATATGGTTCAAAAAATAAGAGAGTAAAAAAAAATTGCTGCTTCTCGGTATGCTTTATTAAATACTCCATACAGGTGTAAGTGTCTCATTAGGGCTGATGTGAGTGAGACAGGGCAGCACGGGGGCTTTCCAGCTCTAATTGATAAGAATATGTTTCAAAGACATTATTTGAATGACTGGTATGCTTAATTATCAGAGTAAAATTCCCTAAAATTTAATTAATTATATTGTTGGCAATAGTACTTATTCCTAGAAATAGACAGATTCACTTGATCCAGAATTGAAAAAAAAATTTTTTAAGGTTTTTTTCCTTTTTGTTCACACTTGGAATGAGTTACTCACCAACATTGATTTCTCCTGCTGTACAGGACCAATGAAATTAAATTAGGATTGTTGAATGCCACCGAGCCTTATTAATCCTTTTACCCTGCGGAATGTGTTTCTGAAATTGGCAGTCTCTGAACGTTGTGCCATACTGAGACTAAATGTGCAGCCAGCCAAAACATTTAAGTGACATACCACAGTGCAAAATGTGTGCATATGTGTTTGTGAGGGAGGTGTTCTGGTGTTGGGAGCTGGCCCTGAGGGGGGACCTTTCACCTGTCTGGATACAGGGAGGCTGCCACTGAGCAAGAATCATTTTCAAACAAAAGGTGAGCCGCTTCCTGGCATTTTGGTGGTAATTTCACATTTGAATAACTTGCCAATGTCCTGCTGAAATGCCAAGAAAACAAGCTACAAAACCACAAATGTGTCCTATCTTTTCCCATTTGGTGCATCCCAGCAAAAACAGAACAACATTATCAGAACATATGTAGAGTTTCTAAAAGCCAGCAACAGCTCAATAATAAGCGGGTGTGAAGTCAAAGCATATTGCCCTCTTCCCTTTATGAAAATGGGGCTCGAGTGCTCCCCACCTGTTCTTAATTCAGTTGCCCAGTTCTTTCCGTGCCTGCCTTTCTTAACCGTGTTTGAAGAGATCTATTTCCCCACATAACTTGAAAGATTCAGATCTGGTTTGTAACAGTTTCTCCCTGCTTTGTCATTTTCTGTGGTTTGTCTTCCCTTTTAATTTGTAGACCTCTGCATACCCTTCCATACCCTTCCTTATCCCTCTTCTCTTCCCTTGAGTTTCTTTCCTTCTTGTCTCTCACCTCACTTCAGACCCTCCCTGTCCTCCTTCCTCTTAGTTCTTAGCTCTGTTGATTCTCTCTGATTAGCTCTCTTAGTTGACATTCTTCTTTGCACCTAATCCAGTGGTCAGATGTGAGTCTAAAGGGAATAGGCTGGAAGAGGGCAGATGGGCGGCTGATCATCCCTGATTAGCCCACAAATTGGATGTTCCATTATCTCTAATGTAATTAAGATAAGCTGGGGGTGGCATGGTCAAGAGAAGAGAATTTTAATGTTGGGCCATTTATTTTTATTTGAAGCTCCTTATCACACTAATGATGAATGGAATGACAGTGCTGTTTGTTCAGGTTGTGGGGCTGTTTCTAAATGAGTAGCCTGGCGTACTTCTCATACATATTCTGAGGACTGGAGCCCAGAAAGCTGCCAATTTTCAGAGTACTTCCTGTGTTCCTGAAGCAGTTCTTGGCACACAGGTGGGCAGCTTGATTAACATGGGATGGTTGATTCCCACTGTTATGGCTCTGACCCTTACATGATGCTGGAAGTCTGCCCCTGCCGTCCTCATCAACAGTGTCTCTGAGACAGATTGTGTTCCCTTCAGTTGTCTTTACTGCTTTGCCATCCTTCACCAGCCGGAGGACTTAGCCTTAAAAAATATGCATGTGATGCCCTAGTGTGTTGGGTCAGTGCCACAGCTTAGTCAGCGCTTCACTTGCTTCACTTCCTGTTGCAAATTTGGAAAGCTGTATGGTATGCCAGCTCGCCACCTCTTTATTTCAGCCCACCCTGGTCCACCTGCCGCATAGCTCTCTGTTTTCCCTTACTCCGACAGGTGCAAGGTTGAGGAGGTGGTTGATCGCTAAACAGGAAGAGGTTTAGAAGAAATGTGGTTCAACACGTACAGCATTTCTGGGTAGCCCCTTCCCCTCCCCTCTCCCCCATCTTTCTGTCTAACATCCTTCTCTCTGTTCAAAAAGCATAGCTTTCATGTTTAAGGTCCCTAATGTAGCAAGAGAAAATGATTTTTCTCTAGGTATTTTTTTTTCAATCCAGGCTAGCTGGAATGGTCTTTTCTTCCTGACTCTCAGAAGAAAACCAAGTGAAAGTCTATTTTTAAAGTTTTTGATTATCATTTCTTCTGTCTTCAGAGTACATGTTAGGAATACACTGATAGATGGACCAAATCAAATTTGCAGGATGTGCCAACCCTCTTCCTAATCATTTTTGTGGCTGTCTGCTGTCTTTTTCATGTTTTAATAAATACTGATCCATATGCAAACATCACATTTGTAAAAAGAGTATACGATTTTTCGTAGAGTTTCCCAGAGCTCATATATATGGATATTATCAGTATATAAATTATCTTTGTTGCCAGAAATAAAGCAGGCATTACTAATACTCATTCCCTCGGTGCTGCCTAACTGGATGCCAATCTGATTGTAAATGAAATGGCTTTTTGAAAAGTGGGCTCAAGCTTATGGGAAACCTGGTTTGCCAATTAAAGAATCATAGGCTAAGAATGGTTATGATTCAGTATGTCCCTATAAGTTGCTTTAGTCTCCCCCTCAGAGGGTTTTGTTTTAGTTTTCAAGGGGTTTTTTTTTTCTTTTTTTCGGAGGGGGGTTGTTGTTGCTGCTTGTTTTTCCCTTCCTTTCTCCCTCCCTTCTTTTCTGTTTTCCTTCTTTTTTTTTTTTTTTTCCCTGAGTGCATTTGCTTTGGCAACCTGCAATGTCACTAGCAAATAGGAGTGAGGTTTGCCAGAGATTTCAAGAGTGACTTTGAGTAGACTCATGCAGACGCTTTAGCCTCTGAGCCACCAGGGAAGCCCAAGTAGACTGATAGGAAACCTAATTGTAGATGGCTCTAGGTGTGTGTGTGTGTGTGTGTGTGTTTTCTTTACTGATTTGCTTCCTCCTGTGAAAATATTACTGTTTCTTTAAAAAAGATAAGACATTGAGAAAATCTTTTGTTTCTGTCTCATCTTAGAGGCTCATTAAATCTTAAGATACCATTGACTTACAATCCGTCATTATTTTATGTACTGCACAGAAAAAGTACTTTAAAAAACAGTACTTCGATTTAAGCTTTTGACATGCTATCAATCGTAATATGTAGCCTGATTTCAGAGGGTTAAGGTTTTAAGAAGATATTTATCTTAATAAGCACATAAGAAAAAAATTCAGCATTACTGCTCATTAGAGGAAATGCAGATCAAAACCAGGAGTTATCACCTCACACCCATTAGCATGGCTACAATCAAAAAAACCAGAAAATGATATTGGAGAGGATGTAGAGAAATTGGAACTATTGTGCACTGTTGGTGGGAATGAAAAAGTGTAGCCTCATTGAAAACATATGCAGTCGCTCAAAAAATTAAACATAGGATGACCATGTGATCCAGCAATTTCATTTCTGGACATGTATCCCAAAGAATTGAAAGCAGGAACTTGAAGAGATATTTGTACACCCAGTTTCACAAAAGCATGATTCATATTAACCAAAAGTTGGCAGCAACTCCCGTGTGCATGGATAGAGGCATGGATAAACAAAATGTGGTGTATATGTACAGTGGAGTATTATTCAGCCTTAACACGGAAGGAGGCTGCATACACTACAACATAGATGAACCTGAGGCAATATGCTAAGTGAAATAAGCCAGACACAAAAAGACAAATACTGTGTGATTGCACTTCTATGAGGTACCTAGATGTGTCAGAATCCTAGAGACAGAAGTAGAATGGTGGTTGCCTGTGTCTGGGAAATGATGGGAATGGAGGTATTGTTTAATGGGTGCAGAATTTCATTTTTGCACAATGAGCATTCTGGAGATACATGGTGGTGATGTTTGCACAGCCATATGAATGAACTTAACGCCATTGAACTGCACGGTAAAGTGGTTAAAATCTTAAGCTTTATGGTTAAGTACGTTTTACCACAATTAAAAAACTGGTTTTCATGTGTTAGACTTGATGAAATAGGGCATGTTTGCACACAGCTCTCAGTTCTTTAAGGATAATTTGAAATAGCTTGCCTTTGCTCTGATTGTGGAAAGATGGCAGATCTAGCGGGTTTTGAATTTCTGTTGCACATTAAGGGAAACTGTGTTCTTTGTTTTCTCACTCGGGTCCTCTCTCTCTTCTTCTCTCCCCCAGACCTTTGGTATGGCTGAGGAGTACCATCGAGAGTCAATGCTGGTCGAGTGGGAACAAGTGAAGCAGCGAATTCTCCACACCCTGCTGGCATCAGGAGAAGATGCCCTTGACTTTACTCAAGAAAGCGAAGTGAGTTGAATCCAGAAAATAAACCATTATTCAAAATGTGAGGTCAGAAAATGCTTATCTGCTTGACCGCTGGCTGGCCTGGAACAGCTGGTCCCTGTCTTCCTCTGGAAGCCCTTTCTTCATCGCCTTCTAGATGCCCACATTTGCCTGGATTCCTCCAGCATGGCTGGCTGCTTCTGCTCAACCTCTTGTGCTGAATTGTCCTCAAACTCCTGTCCCAGGGCTCCGTCCTTGACGTGTTCCTGATTCTTCATTAATCACTGCCCTGTTGGTCTCTTCTGGGCTTATGTATTAAATACCTTCTCTGTACTTGAAGACTCAAATTCACATCACCGCTCCAAATCCTCCCAGACTCATTTGTTCTAGTGGCCTTCTTGGCTACTCAGGTGTCTCAGAGCCATCAAGCTTAACATGTTTAGAATTGAGTCGTGGTAGCAACTGCCTCCAACTCCCTCCCCGCTTTTCTCAACAGAGTTTATCATCTTTATAAAGGGCAGTTCCAGTTTTTCACTTGCTGAGATCCAACACCTCAGATTCATTTTTATCCTACCCTTCTCTTACCTAGACTCTCAGACATGGTGACAAATCCACTTAACCCTCCTCTCAGTATATACCCAGAGTTCAACCACTTTTTAAAAAAATTTATTTATTTTAATTGGAGGCTAATTACTTTACAATATTGTGGAGGTTTTTGCCATACATTAACATGAATCAGCCACGGGTATACATATGTCCCCCCTCCCATCCCGAATCCCCCTCCCCAACCACTTCTTACCACCTCTGCTTTTAGCATTTGGGGCCAAGTCAACCAGCATCTCTTGTTCAGATTATTGGACCGATCTCCTAACTAGTTTTTCCATTATCTGTTGCTGTGTAATCAATCAGTCCAAACCATAGTAGCTGAAAACAAGTGTTTAGCTTAGCTGAGTGTTTCTGGTTTGGGATGTCCTGGCCTTGATGGTCAGGATATTGGCTAAGGCTACACTCCTCGCAGGGCTCAACTCGAAGAGGATCCAGTCCCAGGCTCACTCATGTGCTTCCTGACAAGCCTCAGGTCCTGTCTGGCTCTTGGCTAGGGGTGTGAGTTCCTTGTTGTGTGGGTCTCTTTTGTGCTGCTCACAGCATGGTAGTGTTCCTCTCCTGGGGCAAGAGTGAAGGATCCAAGGAAGAGTTCAAGGGCCCCTGAGAGAAACTACAGTCTTTCCATGACTTAATCTTGAAAGTTATATTCTGTCGCCTCTCTGATCAAAGTAAATTACTAAAATCAGCCTACACTCAAGGAGAGAGGATTAAATGAGAACTTGGATCCCAGGGCGTGGGGATTACTGGGAGCCATCTTAGAGGCTGTCAACCACACTGGTCTCCCTGCTTCTGCCCTCGTGCAGTCTTCTCAGTAGCCAGAGCGATGCTGTTAAACCCAGACTAGATCATGTCAGACCTCTTCTCAGGGTCCTCCAGTGACACTCGTCTTATTTGGAGTGAAAGCCAGAGTCTTCGCCCTGACTTCCCAATCCGTCTCTGACCTGGTCTTGCTGCCTCTCCCAGCTCACATTATTCTGCTCTCCCCATTGCTCTTGCTGCTTCTGCCTTAGATCATCTGGGTTTCCTGTTCCTTGTGCCTAAAAGGCTCTTCCCCAAAATCACTGCATGCCTGTCCTCCTCACTTCCTTCAAATATTACCCAGTGCCATCTCTGTGAGGCCTTCCAGGACCTTTACATCTGAAATCCAAACCAAGCTCTCCCCATTCAACCCTCCCTATATCCCCTTTTTCTTGCTATATTTTTATTTTTAGCACTTCCTCACTTTAAACCACTTAAAATCACTGTGTGTGTGTGTGTGATGTCTTTATATTGCTTATTGTCTGTTTCTCCCAGAAGAATTTAAGCTCCAGGAAGGTAAGGATTTTTGTTGCTGTATTTACTCATATCACCAATGCCTGGATGAATGCCTGGAACATATTCGATGCTCCAAAAATATTGGGTAAATAAATCCTTTGGCCTTAGCTAACTTTGTGCCAACCAGAGTATTAGGGATGTGTGATTTTAGAATGGGTATGTTACATGGGGTTTATCTCTTACTTATCCTGGAGATCTTTCCTGAGAGGGATTTTGAGGCTGCATCTTGGGATCAGCAGGAAAGTATGTCTTGCTTGATTAGTGATGTCTGCCCTTGGCCCGTGGGAACTGTGACCATATATTCACCACACCAGTGTTGGGGAGAGGATGACTTTGGGGTTCTAAACCTAGCTTCACCACTGACTAGTTCTGATATGGCATCCAAGTTATTACTTATATATTAAATATTCAAGTTATTTAACCCTGCAAACATTTAGTGTCTTCATTAGTAGAATGGGATTATTGGGAAGATTAGTGATAATGTAAAGCCCCTCTCCCATAATGACTGTCCTTTACTATTGATTAAAAGTTAAGTAATTTCAGGGCACTTCCATGATGCTTTTCAATGAAAGGGGTGCTGGTTCGATCCCTGGTTCCAGAGCTAAGATTCCATGTGTTTCAAGGCCAAAAAAAGCCATTACGTAAAACAGAAGCAGTATTGTAACAAATTCATAAAAGACTTTAAAAATGGTCCACATTAAAAAAAAAAACTCAAAAAGTAGTTTCAGATAGTTTGGATGTGCAAGTTAAAAATTATGTCAAAAAATTATTAAAACTTATAAAAATTATAGCATTAGACATTTCAAGCAATATTACCAGCGCTTCCTCCGAAGTTGTTTTGACTAGCTGACGTTCTTTTCTCATAAGAGATTGGATACCTAAGGCTCAGTGAAACTTGTGCTATGCTAGGTGAGACCGGGGACTGTTGACATTTGGACCATCGTTCTGTTGAGGTCTGGGTCAAAGGTGGGTAGCTTGGCAGTGTCATGCCTGCATGATAACGTTACACATCCTGTGTCTACAGATTTGCTCCTGGTTTAAAATCAAGTTTTTCTATTAAATTAGCCCCCAAATAAATAGATGCTAAAGTCATTTATCTTAGGAAATTACTCATTAAGGACCTTGTTCCACATTTCTTAGACTCAAAGACTTCAGAGAAGAGCAGAGTCTTGGGGAAAAAAAAAAGAGCTAATGTAGAAAATCCTTGGGCAGCCTGATGTTTCTCAATTTCTTATAAGTCTAGGCAGAGAAGTAGAACAGCTCATGGTTTTATAAACTTCATTTTTTAAAACTGTGTTAATAGGTTGTAGTCTGTATTGGGATTTGGAAGTAATTATAAGCTGCTAATGAGATATTCTTTCTTGATTGCTCTTGTCTTAAAAATAGACTAGTCTATTTAGTAGACACTTCTTCCTTGACCTCGAGTCCTCCCTCTTGAAAGGGAGGACTCCCTCTTATATTGATACTTCTGCTGCTCTCTGTGGTGACACCTAGCAGAGTGGATAGCTTTGCTGAAAAAGCTGGCAAATAATGCAGATGGTTCTCTCTTCAGGTTATCCAGGGAATTGCCATTTCTGGAACCCTCGTAGGTTTTATTGTTTGTTGCTGTTTTGAACTTTTCCCCTGAAGTATGACATACATATAGAAAAAAATGCACACATTCTAAGTATATCGCTCATGAGTTACCAAAAATGAAACACACCCGGATGAAGAAACCACACTGCCATCCCCCTAGCATCCCCGCCCCTCGTGCTTTTTCATTCACGACCCCTCACCACAACCACCAAGAGAAACACTGTCCTGACTTCTAATGCCATGGACTAATTTTGCCTGTTTTTAAACTCTGTGTAAGTGGAGTCATGCTGTATGTGCGCTTGTGTCTGGCTTCTTTTGCTTAACATTCTGTGTACCATTACATGTAGTTGAAAGCTGTTCATTCTCATGGCCAGATAGTATGACTGCAGTATTTATCCATTCTGATGTGGAGGCACGTTTGAATAGTTTACAGTTCTCAGCTTTTATACCGAGTGCTAGTGAGGGCATTCTCGGACCTGTCGGTGAACGTACATGTGCACACGCGTGGGGCACATGTGAGAGGGCGTTGCTGGCACACAGAGTGCACGTGTTCAGCCTCAGCGGATGCTGCCCAGCGGTTTTCCAGAATGGTGTCTCACGGTCCCTCCCACCAGCACTGTGAGAATTCTTTGTTCCTTATCTTTGCCACACTTGGTATTTTTTGCCTTTTTCAGTTCAACCATTCTGGTGGATGTGTGGAAGAACCATGTGTTTTTCCCATATAATTTTCTTCCAAAAGATGGAAAGGTGGTATTAGCTCCACTTGGGCAGGCACTTTCTCTGCCCTCTCTGTAGGAAACCACAGAGGCAGGCTTTGGAATTCAGCAGGTCTGAGTTCCCGGGCCTCCCCTGGGAACCACATTGTTCTCATCCTTGTTGTAAAAGGCCTCTCTTGAAGAATGGTTGGAAGGAACATAGTGCGTGTGTAAGGTACCTGGCCCAGAGCCTGCATAGAGCGCACGCTTAGCACATCCCAGCAGTGTTCATGGTGGTGGTTGGTATTTGGTAAGCTACCAGGTGGGACTAGTGGTAAAGACCTGCCTGCCAATGCAGGAGACTTAAGAGACATGGGTTCAGTTCCTGGGTTAGGAAGATCCCCTGGAGAGAGGGCATGGCAACCCACTCCAGTATTCTTGCCTGGAGAATCCCATGGACAGAGGAGCCTGGTGCACCACAGTCCATGGGGTTGCAGAGTCGGACATGACTGAAGCGACTTAGCACATATCCATGCACACATTGTTAAGTTTATTTTTATTATTCTAAAATGAATCTGTCCCTTTTTAACTGTCCCTTGATTTATGAAGTGTTTCTGAGAATGACAGATATCTCATAAGTACAGGAAATAATTAAAGTATGACTTGCCATCTAAACCATTCTTTTCTGGGTACTTTATTTTGAAGAATAAGATTGTTGGAATCTAGAGAGTCATTAGCTAAGAAGAGGCTTCCAGTCTTTTGGAGCTGACCTTACATTGCAGGAAAATGTCCAAATTTGGCTAATTTAATTTAATGTGAAAAGAGGCTTGAGGCTTTTTTTAATTTTTTAAACAAAAATGAACTAGGAGATGGTG
Source organism: Bos mutus (assembly GCF_027580195.1). Classification (NCBI taxonomy): domain Eukaryota; kingdom Metazoa; phylum Chordata; class Mammalia; order Artiodactyla; family Bovidae; genus Bos; species Bos mutus. The sequence continues at coordinate 37,765,784 of NC_091634.1, read as the reverse complement.
ATTCCTAAAACATTTTTCCCTCAAGCCTTCTGATAACAGAAGAGCAGCAACACATTAGTAATATCTGTTCCTGGCAAGTTTTAATAAGGAAAATCATGCTTCAATAGCAAAATTCAATTTGGGAAATTAATTTCTTTAGAATATCATTGAAGAAAAAGATATAATTTTTAAAGGAAGTAGGAATTGAAAGATTGTTAATAATGTTCCAAGTTTTGGTTTCAGTAAAAATGATAGGCTTTAAAGCAAGAAAGAGACTCCTGGCTAAGAACCCCCGTGCCCCAGACCTTTCGTTTGGCCTGTGGGGAAAAACACCCCCAGTCTGTGCTGCTTGCGTGACAGCACGCAGGCTGGGAGCAGTGTTGAGAATCCTTGATATGTCTCAGCCAACATTTAAAACAGTATTTAAAAGTTAGTTTTTATCTAGCCTCAGTGTGTCATGGCTGTATTGGTGTTAGACATAGTCAGTGGTTAGTGCTTTATTGTATTACATGGGAAATGACTCAGCTTCTCAAGCAGGAGCCTTGATAAAGCTGCTGTAGCTTAATCGTTACTGATAATGAATGGTATATGTTGAATGTAGTCTCTAATTTAGATAACTGACTTAATACCATCAGCTCCCAGCTACACATCTTTTCTATATTTTAGCATCTCTGAAATCAAGATGTGTCCTAAATCAATGGTATAGTTTAATTGTCAGCATTTTTCTTTCTTGCTGCTGCTGCTAAGTCACTTCAGTCGTGTCCGACTCTGTGCGACCCCATAGACAGCAGCCCACCAGGCTCCCCCGTCCCTGGGATTCTCCAGGCAAGAACACTGGAGTGGCTTGCCATTTCCTTCTCTAGTGCATGAAAGTGAAAAGTGAAAGTGAAGTCGCTCAGTCGTGTCCGACTCTTTGGGACCCCATGGACTACAGCCTACCAGGCTCCTCTGCCCATGGGATTTTCCAGGCAAGAGTTCTTTCTTAGTACATAAACATGATATCTTATAATAGATAGTTAGATTTGGTGGAATACAGCAAAAATATTGACTGTCAATGTTTGAATTTAAAAACCCCAAACTAGATGATTCCAAGCTGTATTGTATGGCTCCCTGGTAGTTTCCCAAAGGGCTGGTTTTGTTCCACATACTGGAATTTGAATAGAATTTCAAGTATGGAAAGTGCTCTGCTGCTCTTTAAAAAAGAAGTTTAAAGAACCAACTCATTTTAATATCAAGCCGTATCACACGTGCACATCTTCTTGCACAGCGTTCCAATGGTTGAATGTCCTTGTAAAAATTCAGCCGCTCTCCTCCACCCCAAACACAACATAACCTCTGATATTCTGTCCTTTCATTCCCTCTTACGTCTTTATGTGCACGTTTATACATATATGTCCATCCAATCAGTTTATTATCTTCTCCATAGATGGCAGCATTTTATATAATAGGTACTACAACTTAGCATTATGTTTTGTTTTTTAACTTATTTTGGAGCTTTTTCTTGGTTAGTATGTGTAGGTGCCTGCCGTTTTTTAGTGGCTGTAATGAATTTCATTGTATAAATGACCCAAGTGTTCCTCCCATTTTATCCATGAAGAGCTTTGCCCCAGAGAAGTTCGATGTCATTACCCAAAGTCACACAGTTGGGTTGCATTTAGAACCTGGGTCTTCTGGTCCCCAGTTGGTGTTTTTGTCCTAGTAGTACTGAGCTTCTATGTACAGAGTTTATAGCCAACTACTGTACATTAATTACTTTGGTTCTGTTTTGTTTATGTAAAGCCAAAACCTTCCACTTGGAAGTTAAAAACTCTCCTCCTTCAATAGTATCATCACGTTTTCTTTTTACTCTGTACTTATTTTGCTAAAAGTGAGTGCTAGTTATGTTCCTTTTTTTCTGTCTAGAATGTTCCCTCCTTGGAAAAAGAGGTTTATTTATCCCTGGATAGGTTATGTACAAAAATAGCTTCTTGATAAAAGCTTACAGTTAACCCCCTGCCACTCCAACCATATCCTCCCAGTTCTGGAATGCTCTCTTAGAAAATGGCTCTTTTATCGTATGACATCCCTTATATGTGGAACCTAAAAAGAAATGATACAAATGAACTCATTTACAAATCAGACTCAGAGTCTTAGAAAACAACTTATGGTTGCCAGAGGAGGGATAATGGGGGGAAGAGATAGGGAGTTTGGGATCAACATGTACACACTGCTTTATTTAGAATGGATAACCAGCAAGGATCTACTGTGTAGCACATGGAACTCTGCCCCATGTCATGCGGCAACCTGGATGGGAGGGGGGGTTTGGGGGAGAATGGATACTTGTATGTGTATAGCTGAGTCCCTTCACTGTTCACCTGAAAATACCACAGCATTGTAAATCAGCTATTCCCCAATACAAAATAAAGTTTAAAGTCTGATTTTAAAAAAGAAAAGAAAATGACTGTTTTGGGAACACCATGTACGCTGAGAAAACCCTTCTCATGTCTGTGCTCCCAGAGATGCTATTTCTCCGCAGTGTCTCCAGACTCCTAGGTGAACCCTTTGCTGTCGTCCTGGCCCTGCCCTCCCATCTTCCCCGCTTTCCTGGTCTCTAACTCCATGCTCCTGGTATCCCCACTGTGATCCAGTCAGGCAAACCTGAAAAGTTTGAAATGTTTCCCCACACAGCCACCGGAGTCCACTTTCCCAGCCCTCCAGCAACCCCTGGCTTTGAGATTCCTGTGAATGTTTGCTGGTTCCTCTCCTCAGGCACGTGCGTGTCCACATCCTGTTGGTGGATAATTGACTTTGTGTGTGGTGAAATAGAGGCTCCGCCAAGGGCAAATGAAGGAAAGCTATGTTTGAAAACAAGCATATTAAGCAAAATTCATTTAAATGGAAATTTGCGGACTGAAAACCAACTACTTTTTAAGTGGATAATTTTTAGAATTAGGTTTCTAGTAGTACCGGAAAATATTTCTCAAGGCTGTTTATGTATATTTAGCTGAAACAGTTGTGTCCTTGCAGAAGTATTTAGTGCCGTTTCTCCCTTTCATCCCTGTTTATTCCCCCCAGTTAGGTCACTGGAATTAACAACCTTAGTGCTCTGTTCTTTCAAAGACTTGGGGATCATCAGCTTTCAGAGAGTTAGTTCTGTTCCAGAAAGATGACTGTGTTATAGAACAGTCTTTGTCACAGTGTTGCTGGCAACACTCAGAAGTAGAAAATGAGCTAGTGGGAGTTCTGTTCATACAAGGAACACATGCTCATTGTAGAAAAATGAGATGAGAATTTCCAGCCAGCAGAAAGTACAATATTGTAGGTTATGTTTCTGTAGTGTCCATATCTATCCGTTGTTCAGTGTTGGGTTTATTCCCAGGTTCCTTGTGGTTTACTTTTTATTTAATGTGATAGCCGTTAGCGTTTACTGGTCAGATGTTGGACAGTGAGTTCTTTCTACTTGTTCCTACTTACTCCTTGTGAAGTAGGTAATGTTTTCTTCCCATTTAATCTTTTCATCTATAACGTAAATATCATTGCTTCCCCTGTATCATTGCTACAGCTAAAGAAGCCCAGGCCCCAAAGAATCAGTGTACTCAGTCAAGATCACGTAGCTAGTGAGCAGTGGGGCCAGGCTTTCTAAACCACTGCTGACGTGTTCTTCAGTGGCCATCCTTGGACAGTTGCCCCGGACTACCCTGGCAGGCAGCGTGGCCCCAGACTGTGGATGCACACCATGGCTTTGCTACTTCTTACTGGCATGTCCTCGGGCAAGTTGCTTTCTGTGCTCTTAGGTATCTTTCTCTGTAAAACTGACATCGTAAAAGTATGTCTTTCATAGGGTTGTGGAGTTAATACACGAAAATTAAGACTGCTTGGTGTATAGGAGTTGCTCAGAAAGTGTGGCTGTTGTCACTGTAACCTGATGGTTTTCAGTCATTTCAGATAGGAATGCATTCTGCTGTGAATAACTGAAAACTTGAGTTAATGTAGCTTGAAGAAGAATTTATTTTTCTCACCTAACAAGTCTGCAGGTGTGGAAAGAGTGGGCCTTAATTCACTTGCTCTGTGGTGCCATCAGAGACACGTCTTTGTCTCTGTACACCAACATTTTTTAGCACAGCTCCTTCAGGCTCACAAGATGATTGCCGCTGCTTTAGGCATGCTGTTTGCGTTCAGATTAGAATGCTAAAGGCCATGCCAGGCTCTTTTTCCCCTCTGTCAGGAAAAGCAGAAGCTACACTTTGCCTGAATGTACTGCCAGGCTGTGCTTCCACTTCACTGGCCAGAACCAGGGTGGTGCATGGCCACTCCCAGCTGCAGTGGAGGCTGGAAAGGGTAGTGTGTAGGGTTTAGCTCATGAGGACCTATTGTCAGATTTTCAGAAAATTTACTATCTAGTTGATATCACTTGGAATAGATTGAATTCTGCCAGCATGGGAGTATCTACACTAAAGAAACCAGCAAATGCTACAAATTAAGTCCCCTTCCCCAAGCCAGTTGTTAAACATTTACCAACACACAATTAGATATGTTATATCTAAAATGCCATATGCCAGAGGGGGAAGTGGCAGCGACTAGAGGTAAGAGGTAGGGATGTGAAATGTTCATTGAGTCAGCCAAGTGGCAGCATTTACTCAGCTTACCATCTGATAGGGAGAATTCGAGGCCAACATATGCAAGAGTTTCTTAGTCTTTTTTTAGAAAGAGCAAAGTTAACCTTTAGCTAAGTTTCGTCCCTACTGTAAATAAATATGGATCAAAATTAGGTGTGTTCTGCTAGGTGTTAGTTATATTCTTAAATTTCCAATATACTGGTTTTTGCTGTACTGTAGTGAGAACAAATTCAATATTTTGAATAGTAAGCCATTTATAGCTCCTTTAATCCTAGTGACTGCAGAAAATCTGAGCTGGGAGGACTTCTCGAGACTGTCTAGGACAGCCCCTTCATTGGTTTCTCAGATGAGAAACTGAGGCTCCAAAGGAATGTGCTTGGCCCTGGACCCCAAAACCAGGGAGTGGAGTGGTCCTCCTGGAACCCAGGTGTCCATTCCAGAAGCTGAAGCTTTACATCCCGCCTTTCTGCCTCCTGGCCCTCCTTCCTCCCTGTCCTACCCCAGCGTATGCTCACACTGGTAACCTTCTGCCAGCCTAGGTGGTGCTGGGAGGTTTTGCTGCTATCTTCCATCTGCTCCCACAAAGCCTACTTTAAAACTGCTTTGTTTTAGATTTTAGAGAATAGAGCATTGATTTTTTTTTTTTTTTTTTTTTTAATGAGAGAAGAATTTGATCTCTGCTGCAGTACAGTACAAACTAATTTGGAAGTTTAAGAATATGCCTGATGTACCTAATTGGAGCATATCTATTTTTGATCCATTTTTGTTTACAGTAGGGAATAAACTTAGCTAAAGATTAACTTTAATCTTTCTCTAAAAAGACTAATAAACCTTCCCATGTGTTGGTGTCTGACTTTCCCCATCAGAAGCTCTTTGTGGGCAGCCTCTGTGGGCTGTCTTCCTGTCATCCCTGTGGGGATGGGTGCGTTCATGCTGTGCATGTGGCAGGCAGACACTTAACAGATGTTTACTGAATGAATGAATAGATAAATAAATGACTCAACTTAGACTGACTTTGTATCTTCAGATACAGAAAGTTCATCAGTAGCTGTTGCCTTAGTGTGGACTCTAGATAGGAAATGTCTGAACCTCAGTATTGTGACCCTATAATCTCCATTTCCTCAGCTGTTTAATATGATTGATGGAAACAGGAGACCCACATACACCGCAGCCTCACTGGTATAAAGACATGGACGAGAAAGATGAGGTGAAGTGGGAGCTTGGGATTGAAACCAAATGTTTCAAAGACAGAAACAGTTATTGAGATGTCTGTGCAGCTTTGTCAGCCTCCTGTTATTGAGTTCATTGGGTCCTGTGCCTGCTCCCTTATGTGTTCATGATAAGAGAGTCTCCTTCTATTGAAACCCCCAAAATCACTGTTTTCAGGAAGTCTGACTAGGAAACAGACTCCTCACAGCTCCGTTAAAGACAAACAGATGTTTATGGTTTTTTTTTCCTTTGCATGATTGAATGCTGTTCTGAACCAATTCTGAATGTGTATTTCTCTGCAGCCAAGTTACATCAGTGATGCAGGACCCCCTGGTCGAAGCTCTCTAGACAGCATCGAAATGGCCTACGCCCGGCAGGTAAGCATGTTCTCAAGGAAGGTCAAATCCAGGAAAATCTTCCGTGAGCCCTCTGGAGAGTAAAAGAGAACACAGACTTCATGTGAAAGTCAGACCCTAAAAGCAAGTTGGGTTTTCATTCAGAGGACTTGTTAATATTTTACTATCTAGGTCCCTGGAGAAGTCTATGAAATTGGGTAATAGAATGACTCAGGTTTGATTTAGGGAAATTGAAATCTGCCTTACACACTGACCAAGCCATCTCATTTTGCATTTGGCAACAGTCCATGTACAGTAAAGCTCTGAGTAATTGCACTGCTGAGTAAATGGAGTTCTATATTAACTGATCACCTGGTTGGCAAATGGTATTATCAGAAACCCTGCTCCCTCCCTTGTTGTAGAAAGAAATTTCCTAAATATTTTTCTGCCTGGGTAAGCATAATGGTACCCACCATTACTGGATATTACTGTCCTGGAGAAGCTCGTAGTATTTGGGGTGTTGTGATTCTGGTTGTGTATCATGACCATGCGATAGTATAAATATAGATTGAGACACTTTGTTAAAGCACAGGGTGTAAAAACTACACGAAACTGCCCTCAAGACAGTACATACCTGGAATTGACCTTTTGAGTGAAGCTGTACCAGCCTTGTGTACTTTATTCTGGTTTGCTGATTTCCCGCACAAAGTATCATGAAGGAGAAACAGTCTTAAAAAAAAAAAAAAAAGAAACAGTCTTGTTTCTTGAATTGCAGGTGGTGGGCTTCCACCCCCTTTAATTGTCCTGCACCAGAAGTCATCAAGGAACATCTGTTCATTTGTGACCAACTTCCACAGTGCTATGAGGGGAGAATATGTTGGTGCCACTGTGGCCCTCCACCCACCCGACCTGAGACTCGGTGGAAGAAAGGAAGTGGGTAATGCTGAGGGCCACAGTGGCACCAACATATTCTTCCCTCAAAGCACTGTGCAAGTTGTGTCAGCTTTGCACACACAAGTCCACCTTCTTCCAACTCCCTCATGTTTTACTAATATTTATTCTCCAATTTTTAGATCTCCCACACTCCATCTACATTTTTTAAAATTTCACTTTGATTATATGACTGACTATCATTGTCATAGACATCTCCAGAATTCAGGCCTAATGAAATTACAGGCTTCTGAGGAGAGAAACCATGGGTCTTCTGTGTCTGTGAAGACTAAGCTTTATAAGACTAAGGTTTTCTAGCACTCAGGACTCCGTAATGTCATGTCTGTTTACATGGCAGTCCCCGCAGTGGAGAGAGAACCTTTATATCCCATGCTGAACACAGTACCCAAGGGAAGGCCCCTCAGAAATGCTCGTCGAGTGAATAAACACCACCTTGTCTTTATAATGCTCCAGAGGCTACGTGCTGCTCTCCCCCATTGAGAGCAGAGGGCAGGGTTCGACAGGGTCCTGTTTTGTCTAAAATCACTACCTAGTTCAGTCCTCAGCAGAGCAGGATTTCAGAATGCAAAGAGTAGAACTTACTAGTTTTCACCATCACTGTGTTGGTTCTTTAGAAACAAAGTCCAGAGTAATATTGGCTTTTCCATTCCTTAAACATCACATAGTTCCTTTTTCTTGAGAAAATTTTACTAAGGAGCCTAGATTCTCGATGAGAGAAATGGGTACTGCAAATGGGCAGAAGTGCTCTTCTAACACATGTGGAGGGCTGCAGCCTGGGCTGGGGCCATTCTGTCCTGTTGTCAGAAAGGTGACCAGACTCTGCTCAGATTCCTAGGAAACAGCAGCTAGAGACCTTCCGCTGTCCCGTCTTCCACTTTGGTCCTTGCTCTCTGGGCCCGAGGGTCTGCTGGGGCAGAGCAGCACAGAACTGCACGTGGTGCTCCTCCCCCAGGGCCACCCTGCTCCCGCTCCCCAGGTTAGGAGGGCTGGGGGAGCAGTTAGCTCTGGTGTGTGTTCATGCTGTTGCGCAAGACTCGGACACAGGACTGAGCAGCTAGCCAGAGGCCTTGCCCTCCAGGCAGTGTGGATAGTTCAGCCACCGTGAGGAAGGAAAGGTTGGCCAAAGCTTCTGACCACTGGGCAGAAGTTGGTTTCAGAACTCCTTCAAGGAGTTCTGAACAGGAGAGGTGAAAATGGAATTTGTGCCATTTACTCTGCTCTTTCTTTCAGATTTATATCTATAACGAGAAGATCGTAAATGGACACCTGCAGCCTAACCTCCTGGACCTCTGTGCTTCCGTCACAGAGCTGGATGATAAGGTAGCACCTATAGCCGGCCAGGGAGACACGTGGGGTCGGGTGTCTGATGGGATTAGCAGCTTGCTGATTTGGCAGAAGTGTGCTAGAGAGAAAGTCTATGCCTTGGAAGATGAAGTTAACTGTTCTTCAGAGTTTTATTTTAAGTAATTTTGAGGTGGTTTTTTTTTATGGCGTATATATATAAATTTATGTATCTTTAATGCATCTTCAAAAGGCCCAGCCAGGCTGTGTTTGCTTTGAAGTCCTGTCAGGCTCCAGCTCCACCCTGTCAGTTTCCGTGCTAAGACAGACAGGGCTCTTTCATGAGATGTGAAGTGTAAAGGTGATGTGATTTTTGTACTGTGAGCCCCTTGAACTTGACTCAGGTGGGGTCTTTACAAGAATTTTTCATATGCTGCTGGTTTTGTTTCTCTCTGACTCCCCCCTCTTCATTCCTGCCCCTCAATTCTTATTCTTGGCCCAGTTTCTCTCACTGCAGGGAAAAAATAAAAATCAAAAAAGGGGATGGATAGATTGGTAGGTGGCCAGGAAGAATGAGAAAAGGAAGGAAGTCTGTAACGGAAGCAAGCACTTAAACACATTTTTCCTTCACAGGGCAGCCAACTTTTTTTTTTTCCCCAATAATAAAGTGTAAGATTATAAAACCAATCTAAAGAAGAAATTAAGAATTTATCTACTCTCTCACCACCTAGAAAGAGTCACATTTAGATGGATTTTCTACAGTTTTTTAACATTTCCAAGAAACAATGAAAATGGGATTTTCTCTTTTTCTTTGGAAAAAGTGTATACCTGCTTTTTCTCCAACTGTTACTGCCTTCCAGAGATTCTTAACTTTCTAACATTGCAAAGGGTTCAGGGAGCACACTTTTAAGGCAAAGTTTACAACCAGGAGCGTTCTGGGATGTAAGAGTCCATCTGTACGGTGGTTACACACAGGCAAGCACACCCGTGCCTCTTCTAGAAGGCTGCACTGGAGGTGCCTTTTGAGGGGAGTGAGTAGGCAGGAAAATGAGAGGCCATGCTGCTGACAAAACAGGGTAAGAGCAGGGACCCCCTGGAGAGCCTCCGGGAGGACAAAACCTGTATTATTCAGGTTAAACTCTTATTTTAAGTCTTAAAAAACTCGAATGACCTTGTAAGGACTGACATGCAGCTATTTGAGTTTAAGATCCTAGAGCTCTGGACGATTATAAATGTGTTCACTCTCTCTTAAGGGATAACCCACTGAGATTTAGTGTTCTTGTTATATGTGGTCTCAATTATGTAGGTGGTTATGTCAGACCTGGAATAGTAATTGATCTGAAAACCCACTCAGGACGGGGGCTGCTTACGGGAAGATGAGAGCCTGGCCACTGGCCAGGCCAAGGCCCATCTTCTTTGCTGGGCTTGAGCCTGAGGGCTGCAGACAGGACGTTAACCTCAGCCCCCTCCATGTCAGAGCACCGCGAAGAACCAGGCTGCTTGCCCAGCCCCACAGCGTTGTCACATGCAGTGTCGTTTCTGTGCAGAACATCTCCGACATGTGGGCCATGGTGAAACAAATGACAGATGTGTTGCTGGTGCCAGCGACTGACGCCCTGAAGAGCCGCAACAGCGTGGAAGTGCGCATGGAGTTTGTCAGGCAGGCCTTGGGGTACCTGGAACAGAGGTGAGGCAGCGGCAGCACAGAGGCCGCCTTTAAAATCCCCTGAAGGCAGCCGTTCCCATTTGAAGTGGTCCTCTAGCTAAGTGCTCTGGAGCTGGTGTGATTTAAACAAGGTTGAGCAAGTCTGAGAGATGTTGTGCTGTTTTTAGGAGCACTTCTCTATGGGAACTGTCTCTGCACAGATGTAAAACCACGTGAGTGGGAGCCCTGAGCCCTGTTAGGCTTTTCTCTCTGTCTTTCTCCACCCTGCGTCCCTCAGTACAGACACAGGGTTATTAGGGCACAATGCCTTGGGTCAGGATCCTGGGCCCTCGCGGGGTTCAGCCATTACTCCTCAGGCTCTTGGTTTTCTCTCAACATTTTATTTTTCCCGCCCAGCATTTTACCACCTCCAAACCTTAGGAAAGCCCCTTGAGCCTTTGTTTTCCTTCCGGCTCTGTTTGGTTAATCCTGTGAGTTCAGATCCTTCCCAGCTGCTAATGCCTCTGATTTATGCCTAGGTTTTTGCCACCTCCTCACTAATTGGAGTTGGTCACAGAGGGGTTTGCGGCTGTGCCCTTGTGCCTTGACTGTTGTCCCCCTAGTTGGTAGGGCCCGTGCCATTCATCCATGCCCTGTGGACACTCCTAGCTCTGAATTGACCAGCAGGTATTGTCATGAGTATGCAGTAGACCCTCTTTATCTCAGAGACAGGGAGCTGGGCCTCTCTCTGTTGGCTGGAGAAGAGAAAGCCAAGCTGAATACACTTGCTCAATAGCAGCTTTTTGCCTCTGCACCCATGCAGCTGCCAGTGGCCTTGTTGTGTGGTCACCCTCTGTCAACAAAATAATACTCCATTAGGAAGTCAGAGTAATTCAAGACTTGGTATGGCAGAGAGAGAACAGATTTTTATACCAAATACTAAATTAATTATTTAATAGCTACACAAGATAAACACCGTCAGATACATTAAACTCACTAGCCTCCATTCTTTTGTTAAGAAAAATCTGAAACTCCAAATGGTCTTTCATTTTTTCTGGCACAGGCGCAAAGAGTTCATAAAGTATTATATCAGGCTTTCACTCAATTTTTATAATGTAAGTTTTGTTAAGTCTGCAGCCGTGAAAAAACTAATATATATAGTGGTATTTATTTGCTACAAGTTAGCAAAATATGAGTCAAAAAATTTCTCACAGTGTATAAAAAATATTAGGTTTTTTTTTTGTTTGTTTTTGTTTTAAGGATTAAGTATATGACTGCTTTTTCTTCAGTAAGCCTAATTCTCACTGTTGGTGCTTTACTTCACCAGAGGTACCAGGTTGCAGTTTGGGATTTTATATATGTAAGCCATCCCAATTCTTCTACTATTCTTTTCATTTCGTTTTTTTAGAATGATCTTGTTCCGTTAATTCCTTTAGCAGCACTTGGAGCTATTCGGGAGTTCCCTGTGTACAACTGTTGTATGCTTATTTTCTTTTTCTAACAGCATCTCTCTCTTGGCATCTTTTTTAAGGATTTGTTGTCCCTTTTGATAAAGGGATTATTTCAGATAACTGTACTCACTTAAAAAAATATTTTTGCTGGTACTAATCCACTGAGAGGATAACATACAGTATTTCTTTTCTTTTTTTTTTTTTAAGATTTTTTTGATGTGGACCATTTTAAACATCTTTATTGAATTTGTTACAGCATTGCTTCTGTTTTATGTTTTGGTTTTTTGGCCTCGAAGCATGTGGGGTCTTAGCTGCCCAGGGATTGATCCTGCACCCCTTTCATTGGAAGGCGAAGTCTTAACCACTGGACCACCAGGGGAATCCCAACATACAGTATTTCAAGTGATGTAATACACCAGATGGCAAAGCAGGCCTGGTCCCAAATTATTTTTTGAGTATTTCAAATTTGAAGCAAGGTAGCATTTCTTAGCTCTCAAGGAATTTAGGCTGTTTCTCAAGGAATCTAGGCCGTTTCCAGCATGTAGGTTGTCTTCATTCAAGTTGGAAGAGACATAGTGGGCATTGTTTGTCCCAGTTGCTACAGGGCTCTTCTCTAATCTCTTTTCCAACCTCTGCTTTTAAATACTCCCATGATAGAGAACTCATATTTGTTAAATGAAATTATGTTTATTTTTCATCATAAAAATACTACATGATTATTATAGAAATTTTGAAAGATGCCAAAAAGAGGACCTGAAAAAAGGAGCAGTCCCCCCTCTCACATGCAGGCGCTCCTGGTACCTTGTATTTCCTTACCGCCACCTCCACACCCACCCCCCACCGCCTTTTTGGGACTTATGAATATTTTGTTTGATATTTATCTTTTACACAGCTTATAATCCCAATGTGTACAATATATGGTTTTATATAGTTTGCTTGTAAAATTTTTTGTCAGTATCATTTTTTAAAACTACCTCAATTTCTGATGAGTCTGTTTTCTGTAATTGACATTTAGTCATTTTTCTCTGAGAAGTGTGTGTGTGTGTGTGTCTCAGTCTGCTATTATACTTAATCTGATGTTGAACATTTTAGTGCATATAAAGCACCTGAAAGTTTTTCATTATATTAACCCCATTTTTGAGTATCTGTAACTCGAACCATTTAATCCTAATACGAAAACAATGTAAAACGTTATAAAGGATTTTAAGCGTGCTAGCAAATAAAGAGGGAGTGATAGAAAATCGTTTGCAGACACCAGTGTGACAGTGGGCTCAGCAAAGACCATCAGTGGAAACTATGGGGTGAAAGATTGTTGGTGAACAGAATATTCACATGACCTCCAAGTGGTACCCCACAGAGTACTTACTAATTTCAGAGGGGAAAGAAGGTGCTTCAGCAGTGAAGTATGGCAGACCATACCTTTAACCAAGTGATCAAATTAAATGTTACCAAGAATGGAGCAAAATGGTGTTACCTGCCTCACTGTGGCAGTACCAGCATCAGCAAAAAAGCTGAACCTGGACCAAGTCATGAGAAACTATTCAGCTTGTGGGACATTACACCAGGTAGCTAGCCTAGATTCTTCTCAAAAGGTCAGTGTCATGAAAAAAAAGTAGAATTATCCTTGATTAAGGGAAATGAAAGTGGCATGACAACTTAATTTTATGCATTCCCTGGATTGGCTCCTGGATTTAAAAAAAAAACAAACTATAAGTGACATTAAGAAATGTGAATATGTGTTATATTTTAGACAGTAACAGTACATTAATGTTAAATTTCTTGATATCATGATAATATTGAAGTTAGGTAGGAGAATGTCCTAATTAGGAGGTACATGGCAAAATATTTACAGATGAAGTGGCCCCTGATTTCTGTATTTCTATAACATTTTCACATGGTTCAGATAAAATGTATGTGTGAGAGAGAGAAGAGCATGCATGTAATTAACAACTGATGAATGTAAGTAAAGGGCGTATGAGCACTCGTTGAACTGTTCTTTAGTTTTTTGTAGGTTTAAAATTTTTCAAAATAAAAAGTTTGAGAAGATCCCATTAGAGCATTAGGCTGTGAGCCAGAGCACTTATTTTTCTGCACAGCAGCCCTTTCTGCATTTGAAATCCACAATTATGTGGCTCCAGGAATTCTTTTGAGCATCCACAGTGATAAGTCTTCACGGAGATCCACCACCCACCAAATCAATAATGTAGCTTGTGTCATTAAGCATGCACTTCTGTTTCCTCTTCTGTGTTCAGTTGAAGTCCAGGCCCTGTCATGTGGAGTTCACAGTCTAATGTTGTGGGTATGGACACAGATACGTGTAATATGTGTTTTCAAACCCCCCTCCCTTTTTTGTGCCTTCAAATTTTTTCCAGTTATAAGAATTACACCCTTGTGACTGTCTTTGGAAACTTGCATCAGGCCCAGCTGGGCGGAGTGCCGGGGACTTACCAGTTGGTTCGAAGTTTCCTGAACATTAAACTTCCAGCTCCCTTGCCTGGCCTTCAGGTACTAGCACCTTTATGTGATCAGTTACTCCTCCAGATCAGCCTCTCAGATAGGCATTTTCAGCTGAAATGAGGCTGTGTGTGGAAACTGCTATATGAAGAAGAGACCCGAGGGGGCAGGAAGAGAAACTAGGAGACCTGGAAAGGCTGGTGGCTCCGGAGTCTGGGGGATGACGGTGGAGGAGGGTGCAGGGGGTTGATGTCATTGTTTTCTGGACATGTTTTGAAAGTGGACCCAGTAGGACTGTGGAAGAATTTGGCTATGGGTGTGAGCCACAGAGTCAGGGATGACTTCTGAGATTGTTGGCTCAAATAGCTGACAGAACAGAGTTAGATATGGTTCCTAGAAAGTACCTTTCTTCTCAGCTCAGTTCAGATACCTGCTGTGTGCAGAGTGCTGAACCAGATCTTTGTACCGAGGGTGGTGGAATACACAGGAGGCTGGCTTCCTGCGGGAAGTGAGGCTCACACTAGTGCTTGAAGAGTGGGGGCTCGCCAGCCAGCAGTCTCGGATAGGGTTTTCGAGGGGAGGGAGCAGCGAGAACAAACAGATCGAGGCAGGATGGAGCACTTGGCCCACTGGGTGTGTGTCAGGGCGGGGCCAGCTTGGGGAGCGCCAGGCTAAGAACTTAAGGTACAAACAGCTCATAGGGGTTTAAGTGAGGAAGTGACACAATCAGGTCTGAGTCTTAGAAGGAGTCCTGCTGAGGGGAGGGTGGAGGGGCCAAGAAGAGAAGTCTGAGGTCCACATTTCTGGAGGAGTCGGGGAGGAGAAGAGGGAGGAATAACCACAGGGCTGCTGCACAGTCTGGGGACACAGCCACTTTCAGGAGAGATGCTCTTGCTCAGAGGGTAGGATCAGACCTGCTTTCTACATCCCCAGTGCTAAGCACAGTGAAACTCTTAATATGACGATAGTCTCCTATTGGTAAGTGAATGGCTTTAGCCCTTACTTGTTGGGGTGGCAAGAGTGCATGTCTGTAAATCATCACAGAACATGTCACCCCTTCGCTGTGAATCCTGGGGTTCCATGGAGAACCCCCCATCTGGCTTTGATTCATGTGGAACACATGGTGCTGTACAGGAAAGGCTCTAGGCTAGACTGGCACTTACTAGCTTGCCATAGAAAAACTATTTAACAGCCCCATGCCTCAGTTTCCTGGTTTGTAAAACAGAGAGGAGGAAGCCATTCAGGGTCCCTACCTAGTGGAGTTGTGAGATTGAATGACTTAATACAAGAAGAGGCTTAGCTGAGGACCAGCACATCGAAAGCCATCAGTTAGCTTTTGTTTGCCTGTCTACTTGAGCACCTTTCCTTTTTAGGATGGAGAGGTGGAAGGCCATCCTGTGTGGGCGTTAATTTATTACTGCATGCGCTGCGGAGACCTGCTTGCCGCTTCACAGGTGGTCAACCGAGCCCAGCACCAACTGGGAGAGTTCAAAACTTGGTTCCAGGAGTACATGAACAGCAAGGACAGAAGGTACGGTGAATGAGGTGCCGGGTCCAGAAGAAGCCACATGGGATCAACAGGGTGGTCCGCTCTGGCGTTGCTCTGTCTTCCTTGCGCATGGCTCCAAATAAGTTTCTGCTTGGGAGAAAAATGAACTTTGGAAAGCATGAAGAATTCAAGAGCCCCATTCTGTAGACTTATAAAGTCCTAGGCACATCAGAAATGCTTTATAAAATGAAACTATTGTATTACACTTCACTTGTTCACTGTTGGTGGTTTTCTGGTTGATCCGGATGAAAATATGTTGTCATGCACCTTGTAGCTCGAAGGCCAGAATTAGACATTAGCACACTTGAGATATAACCATTGAATTACTTCACTAAGGTGTTTTTTGTTTTTGTTTTTTCCTCTTACATTAAGGAACTGCAAAGCATTAGTTTTTCTTTGGTTTTTGTTAATGTAGTTGGACTTAAATTCACATTCAGACCTAGTTTAAATATATGTGCATGTATATAGAAGAAATAGTGGTAGTTACCCCAGTTACACGTGTGGAAAACCAGGATTACTTTTTTAGCAGTGTCCATCTCCAGAGAGTGTGGTAAACATAAGTCCTGTCTTGCTCATATCAGAGTGTAAAGTAGGGACCATGTCCTAGGTTTACCAGGAGACCCCGAGGCAAGGATTTGAGTGCAGGAAGTTTATTTGGGAGGTGATGTCACAGGGTTAAGGGAGTGGAGAGGCCAGAGGGAGCTGAGGCAGTTAAAGGACTGACTCAGTCTTGTTCATCACTGTTTGGAGGCTACTGAGGGTGGGAGGCTGGGGGGTCAGTTCCACAGGCCTTCTGTCCTGAAGGCCACCACTGGAGGAAGCCAGCAGGCAGAGACGCAAGTCCTGGGAGCTGCAAGTCAGGTTAAAGTGATGGTCCCCGGGGATTTGGGTGGGACAGTGCCTGTTCCCCTCCATGGAGGAAGGCTTCATAACCTTGTTGTTGTGTGGTTGAACTGGTGCTTTCAGGTGCCTTTGAGGATCTTCAGCCTGTGTCTGTTCCCTTGTGTCTTCAGATTGTCCCCAGCTACGGAGAACAAGCTCCGACTGCATTACCGCAGGGCCCTCAGGAACAACACGGACCCCTACAAACGGGCCGTGTACTGTATCATCGGCAGATGCGACGTCACGGACAACCAGAGCGAGGTGGCCGACAAAACCGAGGACTACCTGTGGCTGAAGGCAGGCGTGCCCCCCTTGCCCAGCAGGGCGTTTGCCCCTTCCCCCTGCTTACGCTCTGCACACAGATTGTCCTGTTAATGTGTGATGCCAGGAAGCTGACTGCACTAGTGGTTTTTCTGTCTCCTGGCCCAGTTTTTATTGTGCACTATTCCCAACCAGTAACAGCCACTCGCATAGCCTTGAGCCTTGAGCTCAAACAGCTCTGAGTTCGCTCCTGGCTCAAGGTGAAAGTGAAAGTGAAGTCACTCAGTCCTATCCGACTCTTTGCGACCCAGTGGACTGTAGCCTACCAGGCTCCTCCATCCATGGGATTTCCCAGGCGAGAGTACTGGAGTGGGGTGCCGTTGGTACCAATGCCTGTGTTTCTTTTGGGGGTTTAGTTGAACCAGGTGTGTTTCGATGACGATGGCACCAGCTCCCCACAGGACAGGCTCACTCTCTCTCAGTTCCAGAAACAGCTGTTGGAAGACTATGGTAAGATCCCCTGAGCATAAATGCCTTCTGTCTGTCTCATCCACCTAAGGTTACTGGTTAGCTTCTTTCTGAGAAAATCCTTCATCTCTGAACTCTGTGTCTCCTTCAAAACCCCATGATCCTTCAAAACACAGCACAACAAAACAATTATTTCAGATTCGAGTAGAGGCCGCACCCATGGCCTTAGGTAGTGGACGTGGCTGACATAGTCACTGACAGTTCTTTGAACGGCTCTGGTGGACACCGGCTCAGGAAGAGACATAGGAGGACCTGGCTGCGGCTGCCTCAGGGACCTCAAAGTGACTGCATCTGAGCACTGATAGAAAGTTCCCACTGGTGGTCAGCAACGCTAAATGCCGTGAATCTGAGGAAACTGCAGCTTGGAAATCATTCCTCTCCTTATTGAGTGACTCATCAGGACACAGTATATAAACAGATCCTTTTGCATTCTGTTTTAAGGTCCTACTCTCTGTTTCTTTCCCACCTAATGCAAGTAGTCCAGGTTTTACAACATGGGCCCCCCACTCTCCAGTTGTGTTGGGAGGTCAGGAGGCTGGGGAAGCAGGGCAAAGCTGGAGTGGCGTCCGCTGTGTCCAGAGCCCAAGTCCATTCCGGCTCAGGCTGGTGCTTTCATCCCGCCCTCTGAGCACCGGGGCTGCCGGTCGGCTGCTCCTCCGACTCACTCCTTCTGAGTCAGCTCTCCCTCCTCTCCCTCAGGCGAGTCCCACTTCACGGTGAACCAGCAGCCCTTCCTCTACTTCCAAGTGCTGTTCCTGACGGCGCAGTTTGAAGCCGCCATTGCCTTTCTCTTCCGCATGGAGCGGCTGCGCTGCCACGCTGTCCACGTGGCGCTGGTGCTCTTTGAGCTGAAGCTGCTTTTAAAATCCTCAGGACAGAGTGCTCAGCTCCGTGAGTACTTGCTGGCCCTCACACCTCCACAACATGACACATCCCCCGTCAGGTGACAGTGAACGCAGAACTGCAACCGACAGGGATACAGCAAACAGCCAGTCGTTGTTAGAGTGTTGTAGACAGTTGGGCCTCTGGGATGATCAGTGTGAGGGGTCTTGCCTCTCCCTCCTCCATTCAGATTCCCTGGGGAGTTCAATGTATAAACCCAGTGAGACTGGTTCCCACTGGGGCTCTAGTTGGAGACACTGGAAGGCCCACCAGCCATCAGGTATGCCTGCTGGCAGGGAGCGGTAGTCAGGAGGGAGAGGAGACGTGTCCGAGGGCTGCAGTTTCCTCATAGCGCAGCACATTTCGTAATGGTCGGTTGTTCCCACCTTTTCATTCAGAGACCAGCATACTATGATTCACTACAAAATGCCATTGTCTCTGCTCTGTGCTTGGGCCGAACTCCAGAGCGGTGGTGAAGGCACTGGGCTGAGCTCGCACTGCCAGACGTTGGCTGTGCTGCGGGAGTAGGTGCCACTGGGTCTTTGGGCTTGGTTCCCGTAGTTCCTGGTTGTGTGGTTGTGACCAGTTCTGTCCTCGCCGCCCCGTGCAGTCAGCCATGAGCCCGGCGACCCTCCCTGCATGCGGAGGCTGAACTTTGTGCGGCTGCTCATGCTCTACACCCGGAAGTTTGAGTCCACTGACCCGAGAGAGGCCCTCCAGTACTTTTACTTTCTCAGGTGAGACTGGCTTTTGACCATTTACTTCAGCTGATTTTGGTTTCTGCCGTTATGAGAATGATGATTAGAGACCTTAAAGTCGCACCTTCAGAAACCAGTTTTTGTCTCCTCCTAGGGATGAGAAGGATAGTCAAGGAGAAAACATGTTTCTGCGCTGTGTGAGCGAGCTGGTGATAGAAAGTCGAGAGGTATATCTCCTAACCTTTCCAGTATATCGGTTCTCATGCTGATCACCTCAGTGTGGGTTGGGGGGAGGCAGGGAGCTTTAGAGTATTCTTTGGTTTCTGAAAATGTTGATTCAGTCTCAGTGTCCTCGAGACTTCTTCCACCTCCCCTAGTCCTCTCTCATCTCCAAAGAATTGTGGATTATGTGTATATCCTCATCCAGTAAACTGGGTAAACATTTTTTGTCTCTGCAGTTCGATATGATTCTTGGGAAACTGGAGAATGATGGAAGCAGAAAGGTGGGTTAAAGACACCCCTGGAGATGTGTTAGTTTGCAGGTGGAGATTTACAGTTGTCCAAAAAATTACAGTTAGGTTTTAGGATGCAAGGTACTAAAGATGCAGATCTGAATGAAGTTGCTTAGTGTTAAAAAACAAAGAATAAAAATTACAGGTCCCAAGTGATGACCTTGATGTTAGACACATTTACATTTCTCCTTGAAATATGTAAATCTGTGGTGAGATAGCTTTTTAAATTATGTTCAGAATACTCATCTGTTTACACCTGCCATTTTTTCATCTGAGAAGGCTACATTTCTGCCATTCTTGGCTCAGAAAATATGCAAGAAAGAAATTGATCACTACGCTACTCTCCTCAGATGGGAAATTAGAGATGCACTTGACCTCTCTCCAAAGGTAGTTTTCAAGGGTTCAGAACTCTGCACTGACCCCACAGATGCAGCTGCTCCCATGAGCCTCCGCAATTCCCTGAGACCCATCATGGCTACTGGGCTGTGTGGACGGACAGGGGCCCTGGCGGGGAGGCCCCTCCTGACCCCACTCGGGACCCCTCTCGGGGCCGTGTGGACGGGCAGGGGCCCTGGCATGGAGGCTCCTCCTGACCCGCCTCGGGGCTCCTTGTGCCTCTCTCAGGGACTCACTTCCCTGCTTACAAAAATGGGTGGTTTAGACCCAGAAATCTTGAAATGAGCTCACGCTGCTTACACCATCCAGCTCAGGAAGACCAGTGAATCTACTGGTGATGATGTGATGATGGCCATGCTTATGGAGCAGTGACAACTGCCAGGCCCTGTGCTGAATGCTCGATGAATATGTTCTCACCTAATGGTCACAAGAACCCCACAGAGTCGGAACTATTATCTGTTTTTCAAGGGAGGAAGTGGAGACAAGAGAGGTTAATTTTTGTCTTCAAGGTCACACAGCTAGTAAGAAAATGAGCTGGAATTGGAACCCAGTCCTTCTTGACCCCAGAGCCCATGCTCTTCACTGACCTCCTGTGCTGCCAGGGTGGCAGAGAAGGTCGGTCCCCTGACTCGGTCCAGGGCTAATGAAGAACCAGGCAGCCAATCAGACGTCATGGAGTCTGTCCTCTCTCTTTGTGTTACCTAAGGCCTGTTTCATACTCTCTTGACCATTTGGTTGCTGTTGAGTGATGATGCAGATTTTTTTGTTGTTGTTTTTAGTATCCTGGCACCACTTGCCGTGTATTTTTTTCAAGAGTGGGTTTCTTTTGCTGTCTGTCTTATAAAGCAGATCCAAAATGTTTCAGATATTTTCTCTGAGCCTCCTGATTTTTTTGCTCCCACTAGGGTCATTTGCAAAATTAAAATCATTGATGATTTCACATACTCGCTAGGTCATTTTGCAAAATGAGAAAGCATGGAGTCTTACTGCTGACTCCTCTGGGCTGCCTGTGAGTCTGCCTCTTCATGGGTACTCATCTTGGTCCTTTTCATATGTTTAATAGGCCCTTATATCTTCAGGAAAGCCAGAGTCTGGCTGGTGAAAATGTATGCATTGCCCAGAGCAAGCATTTTCAGTTAGTTTTCAGATTCCCGATTGTTTCTCTGTGTTTAAAATGACAGCTTTGTCCCTCTGTTCCTCTCTTCCTCCCTTCCATAATTTGTCTTGTCAGCCTGGAGTCATAGATAAGTTTACCAGTGACACAAAGCCTATTATCAACAAAGTTGCTTCCGTGGCAGAAAATAAAGGACTGTTTGAAGAAGCAGCAAAGCTTTACGACCTTGCCAAGGTAAATGTGTCCTTTTCTTGCCTCTGCACCTAATAGATCTGTCAGCCTTGCTGCATTAAATGCAGAACCATTTCCACGGTGCTGTTATTGTACCCCTCTGTCTGCTGAGGCATTGTCTCCTAATGCTTAGGCAGTTAATGATCCGGTCAGGGTGAAATTCCCATTTTACAGAATTATTTCTGCCCATAAGGTGTTTCTGGCCAGACGAGAGCACAATATATTGAAAGGCTGTCCTGCGGGCATTGAGCTGTAGTCTCACTTGGCAGCAGAATGAACCTCCATCATGCTTGGACAGTAAAGCTGCTGGTGAAAGTGCCTGGTGCTCATCCGCCAAGCAGCCGCAGACCCACTGGGGACGGATGGATGTTTGGGAACAAAACCACAGCCAAGGCGTGCTGAGAGCCCTGGAGTTAGGAGTTCTGCATTAGAACATTTGGGGAATACTAGTAACTGTAGCCTGGAGAAGATTGCATTCTCTGAAGTGGGCAAAATAGGATTATATTTCATTTTTTTTAATTTAAAAATATTGAGACTGAAAGTAAAGGGAAAGTGTTAGTTGCTCAGTTGTATCCAACTCTGTGACCCCATGGACTGTAGCCCACTAGGCTCCTCTGTCCATGAAGTTCTCTAGGCCAGAATACTGGAGTGGCTTGCCATTTCCTTCTCCAGGGGATCTCCCCACCCAGAGATAGAACCCAGGTCTCTTGCATTGCAGGCAGATTCTTTACCGCTGAGCCGTCAGCAAAGTCCTCTATTGAGACTGAGGTCTAGTGAAAAAATAGAAAAGGTGTAGATACTTAGTATACATAACAGCGTAATGGATTTTCCACAGGTATATGTCTGTGTCATCATCACCCAGGTCAAGATGCAGAACAAAAAGTTCCCTCTTTGTCTTGGTAATTTAGTTTTTTTCTTCTTATTGATTATTTTTAATGAATTCCTTCTTTAATTAAAAAAAAACTAAACAGAATGCTGACAAGGTGCTGGAGCTGATGAACAAACTGCTTAGCCCCATTGTGCCCCAGATCAGCGCACCACAGTCCAACAAGGAGCGGCTAAAGAACATGGCCCTCTCCATCGCAGAACGGTAAGGCCGAAGAAGCTCCCGGGGCCCCAGGCTCTCAGCCCCCACCCAGGTGTGTCTTAGCTTCACTGTGACGTCACACAGTCCCTAAGAGGGTCTCCACTGTCCCACCGGCACTGACAGTTTTGAGAGTTCTTAATAACCATCATAACCAGCTGTCACTTGGTAAACATTTTTGCCAGAAAGAAGGGGATATAAGAATATCTCAGCATTCTAATCCTGCAGTTTAATTCTAGGCATTATACTCATCTCTGCGCCATTAGCAGCCATCTCAAAGGGATTTGGTAACAAAGCTAGTGATAGATTGATGGGTGGATGGGGGATTCTTCGAGGTGTAGTGGCCAGTGATTCAGAATCGCCCCTCTCCCCATGAGTGGAGGTGTACTCCAACCAGTGTGACTCCCTGGCTGGGCAGCAGTCATTACTTTTTGTGCCCTCTCCAGATCTGCCTGAGAACTGGGTCAGGGTGCTTGCTGAGATGGCGGCCAAAGCTGGAGAACTGGACTTCATACAGAACGTTTATAGGTGGATCTCTGTCAAATCCACCGTCATATGCTCGGCCATTATAAAAGAGACACTATTTTCCACTCCTTAGTTCACCTCATGTAGAGAGCCTGAGAGGTTTTGACATTTTTTAGATGTTGTCCTCAAATTACAGATTGCACAGACATTCCTAATATACCTCTGCCTCCCTTCCCTCTTTTTTCTCCTTCAGGTATAGGGCTCAGGGAATCAGTGCAAATAAATTTGTGGACTCCACATTCTATCTTCTGTTGGACTTGATCACCTTTTTTGACGAGTATCACAGTGGGCATATTGACAGAGCCTTTGATGTAAGTTTCAGGAGGGGTGTTTGAAGTCCTGCTTAATGTATGCCCTTGAAAAATCAAAACATTTTGTGGGATTCATTTAAAACAAAGGAAATGTCACCAGTATGCCTGTTAAGTGAAAAAGGACAAGTAAGATCCTGGCAATTTAAAAGGGATTTCTATGTTGTTCTTTTTTTTCCCCTTTTTTCTTTTCCTTTCTTCTTTAATCTAAAAACAGAGGGATTTCTCAAAATAATTTGAAGTCTCTGAATTGTAAAAACTGCCTCGGAAAACGAGGATAGGAATTGAGTCAGTCAGCAAGTTGGAATCAAAGCCTTTGAACAAGGGGAGTAGAATTTCCTACTAAGAAGCCACCTATGAACATGTTAGATGCTGACATGTGTTTGAAGAGATGGAATGACTGTGATGATTGTATCATATGGGGCTGATGGCTTTTGTGTTAAACAGATAATTGATCGCTTGAAGCTGGTGCCCCTGAATCAGGAAAGTGTGGAAGAGAGAGTGGCTGCCTTCAGAAATTTCAGTGATGAGGTGAGTCCTTCTCTTCCTGAATTACGAAATTCTTTTTTCCGCACTTTACTGAAAGCTTTTGTTTTAATGTAGCCAATAACTCTTAAGAGTCCTAGTACAGTCACCATCCAGACTGAATTTTCTAAGACAAGTCCAGTTTCAGGAATCCGGGACTGGTTTTCCTGTGAGTACACATATACCCATCAGATTATTGTCTGAATTCCTGACTCAGAAAATACTCTGACTCTAGTGATCAGACATATCCTTGGGAGAAACAGGTTTCTTACTGATTCTATGAAATCTGGCTTGAGTGTTTATTATCTACTTGTTCTAGAGGGTGTGTCAGTGCTTAACTCTGATCTTATATTAAGTAGTTCCTTCGGGTGCATGAAACATACATTGTGATTCATTTCCTTATTTCCCTTTTCTGAAGAAGCAGAGAAGTTTTGTCTCAAGAAGCAGGTGCAGTGACCATGGTCTCAGTTATCAGCCCAGGAACCCAAGAGCTCCTCTCTCTGCAGGGTTTCTAGCATGTTGCCACTGCCTAGCTCAAGGCTACTCAGCTGGGCTGCACACTGGAATTGCTCAGAGACCTTTAAAAAAAATCCTCATGCCGAGGCCCAGAAATTCTGGTTTCTCTGATCTGAGCCTGCAGCCCAGAACTCCCCTGGTTATTCCTGTGTGTGGCTAGAGTAAGATTCTTCTCTAGAACCAGCTGCCTGGTCCCAGGGTGTTCCTAACAGTGTTCTGATTTAAAACCATTACTCAATGAGCACATTCCTTTTATGGAAGCATGTGTCTGTTCTAGAGGAAGAAGGCCAGCTTCCACATATGGGGTGGCTCCCTCCTATGGTATAGACAGTTAAGAGGTCTTGCCTCTTGCCAACCTTCCCTTCACACCTACTACAATTCTGCCCCTAGCTGTTCCTCCTTTTGTTGTTTCTTGCCGACCCCTGGTTACATCATCCATTGTTTTATAAACTGAAGTGGGGTACCAGGGCCTGTCCTCATAGACACTCCCAAGGACTCTGCTCAAGCTGTGCAAGTCCCAGGGAGACTGTGGTGGGTCTGAGACGGTGGGCAGTGATGGGGACTGAAGAGCCAGCGTGTGCGTCCCTACCTCCTGATGTTCAGATGCGGACTTCTGCTAATCCCTCTGCTGGCCAGACCTAGTTGGCATGCTCTCTGCTCACTTCCCCGCATAAAGAAGGGAGCAGAGGGAAGAAGAATGACCGATCTGACCTTCTGAATAGTGTTGCCTGGGCTTTGCTTTCACGCTTGACATTCCAGTGCCTTCGGCTCCTTTTTGGTGGCTGTGTAATACACCAGCTGGCAACTGTGGAGATATGGCGTGACCCAGCCTTGCTGGAGCACCGGCCCCCACTACCCCAGCCTGTCTTTGGCCCCAGGGCTGGGTTCTTTCTTCTTACTTCCTTATGTCTCTCTCTGCAGATCAGGCACAACCTCTCAGAAGTGCTTCTTGCCACCATGAACATCTTGTTCACACAGTTTAAGAGGCTCAAGGGGACAAGTCCATCCTCAGCAACCAGGCCTCAGCGAGTCATCGAGGACCGTGACTCTGTAAGATCCCAGCATTGGCCACAGCCATCGCTGAGAACCACCTTTCTGGTTTGCCTTCAGTTGCTCCTCATGAGACCATTGCTCATGACCTAAAGTGCTTGTTTCTTTACTACCTGGCATCTGGGTAAAGCTTATGTTGAGCGCTTCCAGAAGAAATTGAACGTTACTAGGGTTGCTCCTCTTCTCAAGCTAAAAAATAATGATGTTCCAAGTCAGTGAATATCAGGTCTTAAAAAAATCAATCAAAATACTAGTTTATATTGATTCCATAAGAATTCCTGCCCACTTTAAAATATACGGTCATTTTATGAGTCTCGGTTCAGCACTTCCATGAAAACCGTACTTTTGGTCAACAGTTGCTGTGTCTGGAAGCCAGGTCTATCTGACACCGGGGCCAGTGCCCCTTCGACTGCCTGTGGGCCTCCAGCATTACCTGGGTCACACAGAGTCCAGGCAGATAGAACCCCTGGACCCAAACAGCATATGCTGTACAGTTGATTTGACAAAAAGGAAAACGTGTTTGACCCATTAAAATATTAAAACTGGTGGTATTTTAGAATTACCTTTCCCTTAACATTTCCACTTAACATTTAATGAGGCTCTCAGTATGGTGTGTAATAACCATACCTGCTTTTGGCAGTCAAGAAACCAGAGCCTTGAAAATCCATCTGTTGCCTCCAAGCATGTCTGTGGCCTCTCTCAGCTATGACCCCCACAGGTCCTGTCATTGTCAGAACCTCCACCTAGACTTGCCAGTTTACTTCACATATCAGGGAAAAGGCACCTGCCTTTCAGCTTGCTTCTTGAATGGTCCTTAAGAGGCCTAGTAAGTGACCCTTGAATTTTCCTTTTAAGTCTCGTTACTAGTCCAGAAAACCCACCCCCACCCCCGCCACCCTTTCTATCTTAGCCGTGGTTTCCTTTCTTCTCTAAGCATCCAGTACAGCTCGATATGGGCAACCTGAAGCTGTTCTCTGAGATTTCATTTTTCTTTATTCAGTAATTTATCACTTGGAAATCAGAGTAAAGGTTGTTATTTCTAATATTGGAAACACCTGAGTTAAAATTTTTTTCCCTCCTGGAGCAATCCAGGAATCTCATAAATACTGTTGCCTGAGAAAAGAGGGCTACTCACTTCCCTTAGAGAGAGAGATTGAACGGGTGAAAGGGAGGAAAGGGGATGACGCAGGAGAGGAAGGACCTGGAATGGGCAGTGCAGGCGCTTCATGGGCTCCTAGAAACTCGGGTCTTCACCAGTCAGGGGAGGGAGAGGTTCGGAAAAGTGGAGCAGGCAGTCTGAAGCACAGAGCCAGGTCAGCAGCTGCTCAAATGGGGCGGCTTGCCTGGCAGACCCATCCATCTTCTGCTAAGTAAAAGGGCTTTGGAACTGGGGGCCTGGCGGCCCACCTTTGCTAACTCTGCACCACACTGGAGGAACGTGACAGTGGAGGGCAGGACGGTCATCCACCCACTGGGAATCTGTCATTACACCACCGAGGGGAGAAAATGGAAGGATGGAGTGCTGGTTCCCAGGACAGTGCCCTGACCCAAAACTTAACTGGGTTCCTTCTCTTCTTCCCCTTTCTCTCAGCAACTCCGCAGCCAAGCCCGAGCCCTGATCACCTTTGCTGGGATGATACCCTACAGGACATCTGGGGATACCAACGCGAGGCTGGTGCAGATGGAGGTCCTCATGAATTAAGTGTGATGTTCTGAGGGGCTCACGGGGCTGCTTGCTGTCAGTACTTCAGGGCCCTCCAGGGTTGGGGGGTGTTTCTGGTTTTGTTTCTGTTGTGTTTGTTTTGTTTCATTTTTTGTATTATGTATTTTTGTCAACACCAATAAATTTCTTTGATTTGTATTTTTTTTCACATTCTTTTAATTTCACTGTTTTTTTCTCCCCCTTTTGCAGTTTTGTTGAAATTTTTATTTGTGTGGGAGGAATTGTCCTCACTAGTGCTTGGGCCAGAAAATGACAGACTTGTATAGGCATCCAGGAGTTGGTTAAAGTCGACCTGATATGATTAAAAATTGAGCCAAAATGAGCAAGGAAATGAAGCCTTTGGGAGTTGCTTTTGTTTAGATATAACATTCCCTACAGCAGGGTGACAGTTAGCTTTTCACATTTTTATTTGAATGTGAGAGCCAGCCTCAGCCTTGGGTGAGTTAAGATTTGTGTGTGAAATAGCAGGCACTCCACATCCTCCTCCCTCTTATCTCCCCAAGTTGTGCCTTGAGGTCCAAGTCGTTGTTGTTGTTCAGTCGCTCAGTCGTGTCTGGCTCTTTGTGACCCCATGGACTGCAGCACACCAGGCCTGCCTCACCATAGCCCAGAGTTTGCCCAGGTTCATGTGCATTGCATCGGTAATGCCATCCAGCCTTCGCATCCTCTTCTCCCTCTGCCCTCAATCTTTCCCAGCATCAGGGACTTCTCCAAAGAGGTGGCTGTTCATATCAGATGACCAAAATACTGGAGCTTCAGCTTCAGCATCAGTCCTTCCAATGAGTATTCAAGGTTGATTTCCTTTTAAGTTGACTGGTTTGATCTCATTGCTGTCCAAGGGACTCTGAGGAGTCTTCTCCAGCACCACAGTTCAAAGGCATCAGTTCTTTGGCATTCTGCCTTCCTTATGGTCCAGGTCTCACAACCATATGTGACCACCTGGAAGACCATAGCCTTGACTATACGGCCCTTTATTGGCAAAGTAACGTCTCTGCTTTTCAGCACACTGTCTAGGTTTGTCATCGCTTTTCGGCCAAAAAGCAGTCATCTTCTGATTTCATGACTCCAGTCACCATCCGCAGTGACTTTAGAGCCCAAGAAGAGGAAATCTATCACTGCTTCCACCTTTTCCCCTTCTATTTGCCATGAAGTAATGGGGACGGATGCCATGATCTTAGTTTTTTTAAATATTTAGTTTTAAGCATTTTCACTCTCCTTCTTCACCCTCATCAAGAGGCTCTTTAGTTCCTCTTCATTTTCTTCCATTAGAGTGATATCATCCACATATCTAAGGTTGTTGGTGTTTCTCCAAGACCATCCTCCAAATTATCTGCCCTGATGCCAGGATTAATGTTTGCTGTTCTGCTGAAATCCCCCTGGAGATGAAAACATAGTCCTGGAGACCCATAGTCTGATCGGTGAACATTGTCAGGGTCTCAGCTGGAGCTCAAGGCAGGGCAGACCTGGCCGTTTCTCCCTCTGTCTGCTCCACAGCAAGGCGCCTGCTTGGCCTTGTGCGTGCCCCTCTTCAAGAGGACTTCTCAGCACCTCTTCTCTCTTCTCTGCCAGTTGGTTCCTCTCCTTGGACAGCCTCCTCTCCCTGTCTCCATTCATAAAGCCAGTTGGCCAGGTCAGCTCATGGGTCTCATTCCACTGGGCATCAGTACCATCGGTATGTGGTCCCTGAGTACCATCGGTGGCCCTGTTTCTTCCAAGGCCTTGGGCTAAGCTGGAGAGAACGGGAGGACGAATGTTCCTAATGTGCCAGCTGGGGCTACAGGATCGGGTGTGGTCAGCTCTGCTGGCTTTATGGACTGCTCCTGCAGCAGCTCTCCCAGGGGGAGAGTGTTAAAGTCCCCAGAGTCTCCCAAGGTACCTTTTGCTTCTAGAGAGAAAACTCCTCACAGGGCACAGTTACCCTCATAATCCTGTAAATACAAATTGTTGCCTTTGCTTGTAGTAAAGAGCTCGTCTATAGATACTGGGGCCATCTGCTGCTCCGCAGTCGGATCCCGTTATATCTATCAAGGATGTAGCCTGAGGGGCTGTCTCCCTCTTCAGCTCACATCTATTCACCTTCAGTTGAGCTTTACTAAGAAAGTCTCAGAAGACAGGCTCTGCAGGAGACTTGATTTAGCAAGTTGTACCCTTTTTATAGGCAGTGATTTATATTTTAAACAAAGCAAACAATTTGCTTTAACAGTGCCGTAAAAGAGTTCTCTGAGGACTTTTCATAAACGTGACTTAAGAGTTCTGATTTTTTTTTTTTTTTTAATGCTAGATCTTGTAGATAGAAATGTAACATTACCATAAAGGACAGAAGGTACAAGGGATTTAAATATGTATTTACTCCCTAGTTCTTCTCTTGTTCATCATTTACATCATGAGAATTAATTGTGGATTTGCCTTTCTTTGCATCATGCAGTTCTGCGGGCTCCAGACAGGAGAGCTGCATGGGAGCTCTGCATAGGGGGGTGAGGTCCTCCACCTTTGGACAGAAGGAAGGGGAAAACTGCCCTGATGGGGAAGCTGTGTGGAATTGAGAGGAATGCAGTCCCTGGTTGGAATTTGAGGGCCTGCCTAGCAAGAGACACTTACAGGAGAAATAAGATAACTCTTCTTATTCCAGGAGGGCCAGGCTCCTGGAGCACACCCCAGTGCTTGTCCTATTGACTGATTCTGTGGTAAAATAAAGCTGGGTGCAGAGATGAAGGAGACACAAGGCTGAGTTTGCAAGGCCACTGCATCAACAGATTACCGTGTACCCATGGTTACAGCTTGTGCTCAGAATTCATGGTCCTGTAACAGGTTATTAGGTTAAAAGCCATCCTCAGTCGGTCACGGAACTAAATCCTCTCCCTTGATACTGGCCTGTGATTTCACCATTATTCTAGAGAAACAGAGAAAGTGGCCCTGGGAGTCTGTCGCCTTCCCCGGACGAGATTCCAATCTTTCTAACAAAATCAAGGGCACTTGGAGCTTGATGGGGTTAGTGCTTGCCTCCAAATGGCTTATAATAAACTCACTGAGACACTCAAAGGGAAGTACTCACTTGGTCTAGGGCCTTTTCAGAGGCCTCAAGATTTAATTACAAAGATTCTGTTCCTTTGAATTTTTTTTTTTAAACAGCCCTGGCCACCTGACTTCTAAGGGAAAACCGGAGTGGGAGTAGTGTGCTCTCAGAGTGAATCATTTGGGTTCATCACTCCTGTTGTTATTTTGATGAATGACTTTAAAGTCTAGGGTTTAAGTTACTTTAAGCACAGTACTATAGACTTTCCCACAGAATCCCACAGTTGCTGATACAGAGGGGAAAAAATTGTGGACTATCTCCTCTTTGGCTTCTCACCCCTGCCCGCTCTGTTTAATATTCAATTAAGCCATTCCGTGCAGATGTGCCAGTGCCCTACTGCTTTACATGGATCTCCACAGTCCATGCTTCTCCATTAGGCGTCAGAATCTTTGTCCAGCTCATTCGGTAGTTCACATCACACCACTCAGGAGGTGATTGAGCATGCCAAATACTGCATAAAACCCCAGGCTGGGGCGTTGTCCCAGGCCTGCCAAAATGCTGGCAGGCCCCAGCCTGACTGGACTCTCACTTAGCCTCAGTCAGTCATGGAGACTGAGACTTCTGTCCAGCAAACTGGGAAAAAATGTTATAAAATTCCTAATGGAAATATGCACTTTAAGGTATCATTCAAGATGCTCATTTAGTATCAGTAAAAAAAAAAAAAAAAAAACTTTTGTGCCTGCCTTTCAGAATATCAGGAAGAAGTCAGCGACTCATTAAACAGAAATCATGTAGCTCCCTGGAGGGAAATGAGGCAATGAGGCTGTGTTGAGGTCCCTGATGTCCCCCCAGTCTTCGTTCTTTTAGGTGGAATTGAGACATCACTTGCCTCCAGCCCATCTTCTGACCGCTGCATAGTATACTGGTATCCCTCACAGGACAGGGACAGGAGGGAACCAAATCTGTCTTCTTACTGCTTGTTTCTAACTAAAAAGGTTGGTGGAAAAAAAACGTAAAACCACTACCTAAAATGTTGTGAACATTAATTTCAGATGATCTGTACTTCTCCTTGCCTTGTGACTGGCTATAATTGAGGATCTGGCCAAACAGGCCCCGTGTATTGATGTGTCCACCTTAGTTCCCTTCAGCTGTTATAGCCCTGCACGTGCCGGGCTGTGCTCGGAGCTGGGGATGGCCACGGTAATCAAGTCCCCATCCATTCAGAAGTCTCGGTGGGATCTATCTTTTTTTGTCCAGAACCACCTTAGTAGAAATACTATCAGTTCTAAATTGCTAGCCCAGGAAAGGAGGAAACTTTTTCTGTCCTAACCTTGATTTTTGAAATAGCTTCCATGTGCCCTCTCTGGGGAATCTCGTTTAGCACCCACCTAGTTTAGCAAAGGTTTGAACAAGCAGGTCCTTTGCTTCCGTCTCCTGTACCAGCCCCCTGCCCACATCCTCTGTCCCAGCTCCACGTGCCTGGATTCAGACTCAGGGGCCTCTAATAGGCATTCAGCCTGAAAGAAGGTAGAGGGGAGTGTCTCCTGGGGTCAGAGAGACCAAGGCTGATCCTTGAAAGAAGGAAACTTGTGGAGCTGCACAGTTTGCAGGGAAATGTTGAGAAGAAGGGGGTGGATGTTTGATTCACTCTTAACAGTAGTAAAGGTTAAATCTTAAAAAATAAAGGTTGAGGGATGGGCAGAAACCCAGCACTGCATTGGCACACTATCTATCCTCCCTGTTGCCTTTGCCTTTGGGATCCTTGAGATTCTGGGGAGGATGAAAGAGTTGCCTCAGACAGTGGCTTCTGTTTGAGCAGGAAGTGGCAGAGCCATGATCCCAGAGGGGACTTCTAACAGAGAAACAGACACATTGTATAGCCTCTTGGGTGGCCCCAGCAGAGCCGGCCTAGGCCCCTTCACCAGGCCCCCTGCATCAGATTTAGCCAATAAAAATACAGGCTACCTCGTCACATTTGAATTTCAGATAAACAACGAATAGTTCTCTAAGTTTGTCCCAGTTTTATCTGGCTACCCTATTCAGTCTTGCCTCTGCTGGCATCTGCTGTGCAGAGGCTTCCAGGCTTGGCACAGGCTGCCGGGAGCTCTCCAGCTAAATTGATTGCCCTGATTTGTTGCACTGTTTGTGCCTCTGTGGGCAGCGGAAATGACAGCTACGCAGTTACTTGAGAAAGGGCGTGCATGCGTGCTAAGTCACTTCAGTCATGTCCAACTCTGTGACCCCATGGACTGTAGCTCACCAGGCTCCTCTATCCATGGGATGCTCCAGACAAGAATACTGGAGTGGGTTGCCGTTTCCTCCAGGGGATCTTCCCCACCCAGGGGTCGAACCCACATCTCTGACATCTGCATTGGCAGGTGGATTCTTCTATCATTGCACCACCTGAGAAAGGGCGGAAACAAGAATTCAGTTCTGAAGAGCCCGGCTGACAGTCGGATGTGTGTGGGCCCCCCTTGACCTCAGCTGCTAGCCTCTACTGGGTATTCTTCCACCAGGAATTTCAAGTGTGTATTTTATAAAGGGCGCAAAGAGGCAAAGTACAGCCTTTGCTCAGTTGATCAGTAGCTGATGAGAAATGCACGGGGGGAGAATGTTTTGCCTTGTTTAGTTGGCTGATCATTTTCCTTTCGTCTTTGCTTTGCTGACACTGTCAGTCTGTGTGGTGTTTGTTGGGGGAAGGAACGGGGTGGGAGAGAGTTGGTGTGTGTGTTCTCATGCTCCTTCCAGTAACTTCTGCATTTACTGTGTTTAGGATGGTTCCTTCATCACCACCCCTGTGTGTAGCCAGTAAATTTCCGGAATTTTGCCCCCTTTGTTCAGTCCTTCAGTGGAGCAGGAACCACTCTCAGGCTCCCTTCCTGGGGATGTCCTTAGCTGAGGCGCAGCCTGGGGCTCCTCAGAAGGCAGCCGAAATGCCTCTTCCCCGTCTCTGGGGTGACCTCGCCGGGCCCCTCCTCCACTCCCTGCAAGGAGGGCTGAGGCCTGCCGGGCCCCTGGATCTGCGAAGCCCCCAGGGGTTTCTGTAAGTACAGGACTTGCAGCTCCGAGGTCTGGCTGTCCCCCCACCAGCTTTGGAGTTAAGTCCCCTGGCTAGGGGTCTGAGGAGGGTCAAGCTGGAAGTGTGGTGGGACCTAGACCATCCAGAGCATATGGGTGGTGACCCACGTGTGGCATGCATTCTGGGGCTGGGAGCTGTTGAAAGTCTGTGACCATTGGTGTTGGGTGCTCAGTGGAAAGAATTTTAAATGGGGGTTGAGAGCCAGTTATTGGCCTTGGGGGAGGGGATACAGGATGGGTCTGGTGAGGGGAGAGACTTGGGCCTGGTCATGGGACAGGTGTCTCCTACTTTCTCGAGCAATATCTGGCTGTGTTTCTGACCTGGAGGGGTTTTCAGGGTCTGGAGGCTGGGCTTCTGTCTGGGGATGTGCAAATGCTAAGGAGGTCGGGGTCTTCATCTCTATACCTGGCCCTAACGAGAAGCCCTGGAGAGACGGGCTCCAGCTGCCTTGTGGCCGGAATGTTCTCTCCTTGAAGGGGCCACAGGAAGAGCTGCAGCCTACTCCCTTTGCCTGGGGGCCCTCAGCTTGTTCTGGTCCCCGCGTCCTAGGGGAGCCCACTTCCTGATGAGTCACCTGGAAATCTGGGCCTCATACAAGTGCCCCCGACCCTGTGTAGGGTTCCGTGCTCTCTTCTGGGCTCTGCAGCACCTCCTGGAGGGGGTGCTGGCGAGGAGCAGGGCCAGGTGAAGAGCTGGCCGCTGCTGTGAAGTATAGCCCTGTTCATCCAAGTCTCGGAACTGGAGGCTTTTCACTGGAGTCCTCAGTTAAAATATTTCTAAAAGCCACCCAGGTGGCAAGGAAAGAGGACCAGGTTAGGGCCACTGGTCCCCCCCGGGGCGGGGCCCCAGGTCTCCATAGAAGCCCCGGGGAGCGCAGGGAAGCAGGAGGACTGACGGTGGGCCTTGAGGCCCGGAGCTGGGGCTGCGCGCGGCGGCGCTGCTCTTGGCTGGGAAGACCTTTTCCTTGGGGAGGTCGGCTGGCAAGTTTCCTCGGCTGCTGCAGATGCCTCGCTCTCCTACAGGGCCAGCCTGATGTTCAGAGCTTGAAGGCTCTCCAAGCACAGAGCCCTAGATGAAACAAGCCCACCAGGCCTCAAGACCCAGCATTTTCAAGAAACATATATCTTGGAGGTGGCCAGAAAGTTGGGCTAAAATCCTCCTTTCACAATCTGGTAATCATGTGACTGAGGTCAGATTATTGACTGCTGCAAACTAGATTGCTCAGGTATAAAGCAGGGGTCCAATTGCTATTCCATCAGGCTAATGAGAAGGTGAAGTTAATTTCTAGAAATCACTGACTTATTGCCTGACACACTCTGGGCCTCAAGGTTAATTTTGGCCACTCTGCTACTAACCTTTAGTTGGGGCTCTGAAGCTAGGGGCTCCTCTACCATTTGGCTTCTGCCCTTCACAACAGGTTTTTCACATGGGTGCAGGGTGGAATCAGTTATCCCCAAGCCGGTGATAGCTTTTTTTTTTTTTTGCAAGAAGACAGGCTTAAAATTAGTAAGCCAAAAATTTGCTACTAGGGGACAGACATTGGCATGTCAAGTTCAACTTGTGATTCCTATTGATTCAGTGACTGCTAAATGGATAACGCAATTCAACGAATGTTTGAGCATCTGTGCTGTTTCAGGCATTATTCTAGGTGCTGGAGACACAGAGCTGAGATGAATCGACATGCCTGCCCTCAAGGAGCTTACCTTTTATTGAGGTGAGACCTACAGGAAAGGGCCTCTTCTGCCCCCACTCCCGACCCCCACCCTATGCTAACTCGAGCTTAAAGCCCTTCAGCACCTACCAGGGACCTGGGGCTAAGAGCTTTGTGGTGATTTTTGAGACTGATTTGCAGCCCCTCTTGCATAACCGCATGGTGTGGTTAGGGAAAGAGAGGTAGTTGTGTGCACCCACAGACATCATAATAGAACAGGAAGCCTTTTGGAAATGCCACAAGAAAGGGCCAAAGATCAGAGGCAGGGTTTCCTGTGGCCGGGGGATGCAGGAGCCATCTGCATGACCAGGATCCAAACCCACAGACTTGTGGGGGCTGTGGGGGGGCAGGGGACGGCACGGTTCGGGGTGGCCACCCTGCCAGCCCAGAATGGTAACAATGAGCTCCACTCCAGCTCCCCCTGGGGCCCCAGCATCTCCTGCTACTGTTAATCTCTCTTGTGACCTTGAAGCTGGGGAGACAGCAGGACTCAGGGGAGTTGAGGGCTTCTGAAGCCAGGTGGGGAGACCTGCCAGAGGTCGCAGGCCTTATGTTCAGCCCTTCCTGGCAGAGCAGAAACCTGATTGTGGGGCATCCACCTTGTCCAACAGGTGAGTATGTGGGGTTTGCACCTGGGGTGTGTGGTCCATCAGGCAGAGCGATGAGGGACGGTCTGGTAGGGGGACACACTCACCTGTACAAATCAGTAACTGTACAGCTGTCTGTTGGTCTTAGGCAGGGAACCCAAGCAAAGGGCTGATAGCCTACTTATGTATTCATGAATCTACCCAGGAAAAGAAAACATTTTAAAATCCGTTTACAACGTGAAAGATTATTTTTAAGAAACCCTAATTCAGCATTATCTTTATCAAGAAAAGCCAGATTTTGTGCTGTGCACAGCCTTAGTCAACACATCTTTCTGTGGCTTTCGGCCCCAGCACTGCCATTTGCAACCCTGGCTATGTAGAATCACCTGGGGAGCTTTCAAAAACACTGATTTCCAAGCCCCTACCCACTGAGTTTCTGACATAATTGGTCTCTGGAGGGGCCCAGGTACTGATTGGGTTGTTATAGCTCCCCAGGTGATTTTCATGTCCTGAGTCAAGAACAGGGTCAAGACCTTTGCTCTGACTGGAAGCAGGGGGTGAATGAGGCCTCTGGGCCCCTCTAAATGTGGACTCCCCCCTCCCTACTCCTCAAGGAAGGCTATCAATAAATCATAGAGTGTCAGAGATGCACTAAACAGGAAGATGAAAATTCTAACTAGTTAGGAAAAACATGTGCCATACCTACGGCCCCTTGAGTCAGCTAGCCCACTGTGTACCCACCAGTGTCAAAGCCAGTTGTCCAGGATGGTTCTTGATGGTTCATCAGTTAAAAATGGCACCAGTTGAAGTACGTTATTGTTGGGGTGGGTGGCAGGGGGGTGAAAGGATCAGAGGGGACGGCAGTGTCCCATTTCCCAGTAAATCACAAGTGTTTGACAGCTCTGGTTGAATCCCTGGGCCCTCATCCAGGGTTCTATTTCCCAGTGCCCCCTGCCCCAAGCCTCCCGTGCCCACCTGTGGCGGGCACTGGTCTTACCAGGCTCACTAGGAGCCTCTCTCCAGTGTGCTCAGTGCTGCTGCTGACTAAGCTTCCAGGGAGTGAGGGCCCGAGGTCCGCTCCACATGCAGCCCTCAAACTTCCTGCTGGGGGGTTCCATACCCGGGGGACCTGCACCAGGCCTGAGGGACCCCATCTGGAGAACAGACTCCCCTTGCACCCAGCCTCAAAGCAAGTGTCATCTTGCCTCTGAACCCTGGGTAACCACCCGCAGAAGAGCCTTTGGGATACATATTAAGGAGGTCAGTAGCTTATTTCTAGTCTCTGGTAAAGGCGCAAAGAGATGACAGGAGTCTCCCTGGGCTTCTAGGATCCTCTGTTTGCTCTGCTGAAGCTTGAGTTCTGATGAATGCAAACCACCAAAGCCAACTCTCTTTGGGTTTCCACCTTCTGATCCTGAGCACCTCTTCCCCTCAACTCCTCTTAATGCCCTGTTTTGTTTGTTAATAAATTTTAGCACCTGCCCTTACTAAAAAGCATTCCCTTAAATAGTCAAGGGTGAGTTGGTTTCCCCCCACCTTTCTTTTCTGGTAGCTAAAGAGCTGGAGGAGGGGTGGGGGGCAAAATACATATATATATATATTTGCAGAACTTTATTAATGTCTTCTGAAATGCTTCTTTCACAAGTTCCCTCTCTTGATCATCAAAACACTCATTGACTGAGAAGAGTTACCCACTTGACAGATGATGAAACTAAGGCACGCAGGCCTGAGGCCGTGAGGTAGGTGGTGCAGAGCCAGGCAGCCCCGGCCTCCTTTGACTCCTTCCCCCTCTCCCCATGTGTCTGAGGCCGTGAGGTAGGTAGTGCAGAGCCAGGCAGCCCCAGCCTCCTTTGCCTCCTATCCTTCCCCCTCTCCCCATGGGTCTATGGCTGGGCCCAGCTTGGGGGAGGTGGTGGGAGGGAACCTGAGCTTGTGCAGAGGTTCCATGATTCTAGGGCCCCTGGTCCCAGCTCCAGGATCAGGTCCTCTGAGAGACTCCTAAGCGTCAAAAGACGCCACTGAAGAGGATTCCGATGAGAAATGCACCCGTGGAATTCAAGATGGAGCACAATGACCACGTGTCTCCTCTATTGCTTTTAAGAAAGGTACAAAGGTTTATAGGAAAGTTAGAAAAACTGAAGTTGTGTTTAAAAGTGAAAGGCTAGGCGTAGGAAAAACAATGGGATTGGTCTCTTGGAGAGCACATTGGCAGAGTCATTGGTTGAAGACCGAGTGGTCACATGCCTGTGACTACAGGACCAAGTTTCTATTCGAATCACTGCTTCAGTTTGTGTTAATGCAGCAGGAATGCGCTCAAGCCATTCTCATTTGGGCAGCTTTTCCAAGCTTGGGTTGGGGGGGATAATGGGTTGAGGGAGATTTATTTTCTTTATGAGGAAAGAGAGGGGGGAGAAAATGAAATCTCACTCTTTATCAGATAGTGACTACTGATTATAGTTCTAGTTTTTGCCTTGGCTGCCAGGAAGCTCCAGGCTAACATGGCACTCTCCCTCCTTAAATGATTGCTTTTCTCTAACTGTGGTATTTCATACGTCCCGCTCCATCATCACCCCAGCCAGAGAAAGGCATCCCTTCTATGAAGCCTTGTAGTGTGCTATCCAGGGGTTTATGCCTTTATGCCTCGGTTTGTGGCTGTTTCCTCCTCTGATGAACTACATGATACTCGAGAGCAGTATCTCTGTGTACCCTCCAAAATAGCTGGACTGAGTCTATACATCATTAATACCTGCCATTACTTGTGGAGTGAATGTTGGCTAAATAGATTTTTTTTTTAAGTAAGTCTAACCATGAAGAAAAAGGAACCAGGAGTTGTTCCTTTAATACTGAAACTATCTTAATCATCAAACATGTTTCCCTTTTGCTTTAGCTGCCAGTAGCTTCAAGATAATTCAGTGTTCAACTGCTATTACGCTGTCTGGATAGAAGGACCAGAATTACAGTAGACACACTTAAGTTATTTGCAAGGCTCAAGAGAAACCCCAGTTTTCGTGGTTCTGGTTGCTGGAGAGGTTGCAGTCAGCCTGTGGCTTCCAGACCTTTCTGGTGCCTGACACCTCTGCTGTTGCTCTGCCTCCTGTTTGTCCCCACTTCCTCACCTCAAGTCTGTGCACCCCCTGGGGGGCAGGGACCCAGCCTCCTTTGTTGGCAGCCCTAGGCCTCTGCATGGCACTGGTCCAGGGCAGCCGTGGCTCAGGGAGGGCGTTTGCACAGGCCCGTCATCGCTGCCTTGAAGCCTCGGAGCACCAGCCAGAGGAGGAAGCGCGCCCGAGTTCTGGTATCGTTGCTGCAGCTGGTGTTGTGAATCAGGCCGACGAGCAGCGCATCCTCTTACCCGGCTATTTCACGACACCAGGGTTGCATCATACCCATCCTCTCCAGGCGAGCCTCGTGGGACCTGGGCGGACGGGGACATGGGGGTGGGGTGGGGGCGGACAGGCTGTGTGTGAAAGATTGTTCTCTTTAGTTCACTGGGTCTCAGTCTGACTGCCCCTCAGGACCACCTGGAGAGCTTTCCGAGAATACTGATGCCAACCCCTCACCCACTTTGGGCCCCAGGCCCATAGAATCCCCAGTGGGGGCCACAGAGTCAGCATCTGTCAGAGGCTCAGTGAGACTGAAGTGTGTGTGCAGTCAGGGGTTCGGAGCTGGGCAGCTGTCTGTTCTTGCCTAACTGTTGCCATAACCCCTCCTGGCTCTCCCTGGCCCTGTTTTTCTTCCTGGCACTGCTCATACACCATTCATTATGCCCCCCACCGGCTTTCCAGAAGCAGGTGAACATTGATTTCCCAAGGACGAAGGCCAGGCTCCTACCCTGGCGTTCAAGTCCTCCTTACCGGGTTTCCCTACTCAGAAATGACACCACCTTTCCCACACAGAGTCCTCCCTGTTCCTACATGAATCCGTGTGCTGGTTCTGTCGGCTTTGCCTTGAGCGTGTGTCTCGACTCCCAGTGCTTCTCACGACCTTGTCATCCACAGCTACTGCCCAGCCACTTTCGTGTACCCACAGTGGCCCCACTGGGCTAACTCTGCTTCCCTACATCCAGTCTCCACACAATGGCCAAAGTGACGTTTGAGAAGTATAAATCTGCCCATCACAGAACATGAAGCTTCTAACCCCAGCTTTTAAGGCCTGGTGTCCCCGCTTCCATGTCTCAAACCCATCTCCTCGGTTCCTTGGCTCCTGCCATCCTAGGCTCCTCGCCATCTGGAAGCCCCAACCACACTCCTCCCAGGGCCTTTGCACATGATCTCTCCTCTGTCTGGAACCCCTGTGCTCACATCTGCTCACTTACGGGTGGCTCCCCATTACTGTTGGAGCTCAGCTCAAATTTCTCATTCTCAGAGAAGCCTAAATGCCCCTCCTTTAGAAAAACAACAACAACAAAAAAAATGTTCTCTTCATAACACTTACCACTGAATGTACTGTAATGATTGCTTGTGTACTGCTTGTCTGTCTCTCCCACTAGAATGTGAGCTCCAGGAGGGCAGGGCCTTTGTCTTGTTCCCTGTGGTACCTCCTTTGCCTAGCACATGGCATGGTATGCAGTAGGCACTCAATAAATGTGTGTGACTGGAGAAATAATCGGACCCCTTTCAGCCTCATCTACCACCCCTTCTCCCCTCCGCCTCCCCCCAGTTCCACGAGCTCTAGTCCCACGGGCTGGTCCCTTCCACCAATCATGCTTTCCTGGGTCCCACGTCCCTGAACCCCCTCCATCCCTGCCTACATCTCCCCTCCCAGCTCCCCTCTCTTCCGGGGCAGCCTCCCTGTTCTACCAGCCGGTTGCTGCATCTCCTTGCTGGTTCGTCTGCCAGGCTAGGCTGTGAATGCAGGTTCTGGTGCATAAAGACTGAGGCACCTCTGAGGCCGTGAAGACACAGGCCCTCCTGCCCTCCCCGTCTCAGCCCCCTGTGCCCAGGGAGTTTCCCAGCAGTGGGTCTTTCCTGTTCCTTTGTTGCCCCATTCTCCCTCCTCCGAGAAGCAGGAGAGGACAGGGGCCCTTGGGTGAGTGAGAGCCGCACTGGCGTGGGTGTCGCTTCCACGTGGCTACTGATGGCAAAGGTTCAACAAGACCAGGCAACCTGCTCAGAGCCCCGGATCAACTGACGACTGAGAAGGGAGCCTGACGGCCCCCGCGGCCACATCCCAGGGCTTTGCTCAGGGGTCCTGTGACTCCCTCTCCCAGGTCTCAGAACCCTGGAAGGCAGGAGTCGTGTGTGACCATGCTGTGCCCCCATCAAGAAGAGTGCCCCTGTGAACATTTCTCAAAGTGATAGATGCCCACTCAAGGGTAGGAAGCCCCCTTCTTGGTGGGTGGGTGGGGGGTCTGTGACTTGGGACACAGAGTTCCGACAGTCCCTTCAATTCTCCGACTGATACGCCTTTCGGGGGGTCCTGCTTAAATCCCACCCCACCCTAGAGAGATGTAGGGATGGGGGAGGGCAATGGGGAAGGCTTCTTGAAACAGCAAATGCTTCCAGTGCTGGGAGGAACCTCGCAGCTGACCCAGGCCTGGGAATGGCGAAGGGGAGAGGAAGTGGTTTTCTCAAGGTCACCCAGCAAAGCGGTGGCCCCTCACTCGGCATGGGCCCCCGGTGCTGCTGGAATCCGGCCACTTCCTCTCCTGAGATCTTAATCAGGAATTTTCCACAGCTGCTCCGGGGACAGTGTGAGGGGGTGTTGGGCAGCTGTGATTTTCACCAGTCAAGTGGCAGTTTAATCAGCCTCTCTTGATGGAGAGGCCGATAAGATCTGTAAGCGCTGCCCTGAGGCCCTATGGGAGGGAAGGAGGAATTAGCGGGTCGGGTGGGGGCTGCAGGGAAGGTGGAAAACTGACCCGGAGTCCTGGCCCTGGAGTCCTCACCACGGAGCCTTCACCCCGCTGGCAGCTGGCGTGGGGAGGAGACAGGCAGCAGGACAGAAGCAAAGGGAGCCACGGGCTGCTGTGGAGACAAAGCCTCAGCTGACCCCAGGGACCTCTGGAGCTGGGGTGGGCCTTTGCAGCCGGGGGCAGGGCACCAGGCCTCTGCATCCCACACCCATCATTGGAGGAGAGCTCCACGGGGGAGTTTAGCCATAGGCAAGGCTATTCCCATAGGGGCAGATGCCGAGACTCCTCCCAGCAGCTGGGGGATGTCCTTTTCTGGCAGAGCATCATCCACCACACTAACTCATCTCTTCAAACCCTGAGCTACTTCTGTTTCATCCTCTATGACTCAAAGTTCAGCTCCCCACCCTGCCTTGGCTTCTGTGTCTCTGGTGACCAGACTGATGCCCTCATGGCCACTGTGCATTCAAAGGTTGACCTCAGGAATGCTGGCAAAACAAGCCTGCCTGGCCCGCTGCCTGCCGTGGGAGCTGGTTGCTCTTGGGTAAGGGGTGAGGGCTGGCTCCTTGGGCTCCATACCCCAGTGGCCCTATAAGCGGTGTGCGTGGGGTCGGTGTCCACGAGTCTTGCAGCCACAAGCCCCAGGGGCTCATTGGTCCCCTGGTAACTGCAGATCACACCTGGGACCTGCTGAACTCTGCTTAGGGCTGCTGGTACCTAAGGGCGTAAACGTTCTGAGATAACCTCTGGGAGGACGTATTAGACTTGGGTCTGAGTAAGAGAAACTAACCTTTTATATATGTGTGTGTGTATTGTTTTAAATGGGGCTTTGCAGGTGGCACAGCAGTAAGGACTCTGCCTGCCAATGCAGATTCAAGAGATGGAGGTTTGATCCCTGGGTTGGGAATCCCCTCAAGTAGGAAATGGCAACCCATTCTAGTATTCTTGCCTGGAAAATCCCATAAAGAGAGGAGCCTAGTGGGCTATAGGCCAAGGGGTCGCAAAGAGTTGGACACGACTGAGTGAGCACACACACACAGTTTTAAATGTCACACCACTCAGCTATTCAAAATGCT
Organism: Bos mutus; assembly: GCF_027580195.1. NCBI lineage: Eukaryota > Metazoa > Chordata > Mammalia > Artiodactyla > Bovidae > Bos > Bos mutus. The sequence goes on along the minus strand of NC_091634.1, from coordinate 37,723,783 downwards.
AAGTAAATAAAACTGACACAAGTTTCTGAGGGTCATCAGGCTGTCTCTGGGGTCCCTCATAGTGTCCCTATGGGTCCACTCCTTCCTGGGATTCAGCTGCAGATGTCTGCTGCCCCCAGACTCAGGAGAGCCTCCCTAGGACCCAGGGGCTTCGCCAGCCCCGGCTTCCAGTCCAAGGCCAGTTTCTATCTCTGTGATCAGATGGTGGGCAGGACAGCAATGGGCACGTGCTCTGCCTCCCACCCTGTCCAGGGACCTTGCTGACCAGCTGTGGGCGGTTTGGGCCAACCTCCCCGTCTCCTCCCTGCTGTGGACCCAGCCTATAAAGCCACCCTGTGTGTCCTCGTCGACCCTGGACCCCTCCCCTGACGCCCAGAGCCCACGATGGCAGAGCTGCCAGTGTCGGAGGCGCCCAGGGACCCTGCTCTGTGCAGTGGGCGCTTCACCATCAGCACATTGCTGGGGGGCGAAGAACCCCCCCCACCGGCCGCCTATGACAGCAGCCACCCCAGCCACCTGACCCACGGCAATACCTTCTACAATCGCACCTTTGGCTACAACACTATCGATGTGGTGCCCGCCTATGAGCACTATGCCAACAGCGCCCTGCCTGGTGAGCCCCGAAAGGTCCGGCCCACGCTGGCCGACCTGCACTCCTTCCTTAAGGTAAACACCATCCCAGAGGAGCAGACCTTCCTGCTGTGTGACCTCGACCGGTTACCTAACCTCTCTAAGCCTCAGCTCTGTCATCTGTGTCATGGGGACACAGAGGGGTCTCCATGGAAGACAAGAACGGTCTTCCTCGTGGGCTGAGAGGCCCATGTGAAATGTGGGCATGGGAGCTGTAAGCCTCTGGGCACATGTTGTAATGTTTATTGCCCAGTCTTTGGCAACCCAGTCAAGCAATCTAGGGTTTCCCAGAGAAGTAATGAGTTCCCAGTAGTTTAGAGAGGTTTCACACACCTAAAGGAGATGAGGAAAGAGGGGTAGGGAGGGTCTGCAGCAGAGAGGGGGCTTACTAGGTGTGCTTCCTCGGAGGCTGAATGGTGGAGGAGCTAGGGAGCTGGATTGTCCTGACCCCAGCCTGCCTGACCCGTGGTCTCTGGGCTCCCAGCAGGAAGGCAGCCACCTGCATGCCCTTGCCTTTGACAGCCGGCCCAGCCATGAGATGACTGATGGGCTGGTGGAGGATGAGGCAGGTATCAATGGTGAGAAGAACCCTGAGGAGCCCGTGCGCTTTGGCTGGGTCAAAGGGGTGATGGTGAGTGGATGGAACGTCCAGGGATGGGGGTTGGGGAGACAGAGCTCCATTCAAGCTCAGCTCTGACTCTCATTAGGCAGTGGTCAAGGCAGACCCACGACCCAGTTTCCCCATCTGCAAAGCAATCTCAGATTTTCTCTCCCTTTTTGTTTCCTGACCTCCATTTACCCCCCGAGACTGAGGCCTGGCCCTGGGGTGGATCTCTGTTTGACTGCTCCACTCATCGTGTGACCTGTCCATGCCTCTCTTTCTTCATCTATGAAATGATCAGCATTAAACAAATTAATAGATATAAAGTGCATGAATCAATGCCTGCCTTGGAGTTATTGGGAGAAACTTTTTCCCCCTAAGAGCCACGAGAGGGCAGCACCTAACACACAACTCCACAACTGTTCTCTCATTCTCCACGATGAGGAGATGGTTTGCCGTGTTAGGTCCCACTGAGACAGCAAACAATCTAATGAATTTGGCTTTGAAAGACTTCATGGGACTTTACAGAGGGGGTCACATGAGGTCTAGGAGAAAGCTTTAGTCCCACTCTGGGAGGCAGGAGGCCTGGGTTCTGACCTTAACTCTTTCAACTCTCTGCAGGCTGTGCCTTTCTCCATCTGAATGGTCACCCCTCCCCCTAGATCCAGCGTCTGGCCTCCTTCCCTCCCTTGGTGCTCAGAGCCTTGTGTGGGCCCCATTCAGTACCTCAGCACATATGCAGGCCTTCGCCATCTCCTGGCCTAAAATTTTGGATCACTCTGTTGTACATGTGAAAGTAATACAATATTGTAAATCAACTATACCTCAATTTTTTTAAATTAAATTTAAAAATTTTAAAGACTAAAAGAAAAAAGAAATCTCCAGAACTTGTAATTGCCACCTGTCCCACTCCAAAGACCACCACCTCCCTCCCATGTGGGAATTCCAGCCTCAGCTGTGGTCTCCAGCTTGGCTTTAAATTTGGAAGCTGACATCACAGCAACCTGAGCCATGACTTCTGCTTGTATGTGGGGCATCAGCTCAGCTGGCATTTGCCTAGTTCTCCCTAAATGCCAGGCTGTGGGCCAACAGCTGGCCACTGGGCCATGACTGGGGCTGGCAGACACAGGACCCTGGGCTTGGGGCGGGGTGACGGGTGTTAGACTTGCCGCCCATCCTCAGGCCTCGATGGAAGGAGGGCAGGAGAGTGGTGGGAGGGACAGGTGGGTCTCTGGGTACCCCTCCCCTCCCTGCCCCATAGAACCAGAGAGGCACTGAAGTGGGTACCCGCTCAAGTGGGTGAAGCAAAGAAAGAGCCCAGGTGTCCCCTAGGTGCTTGATGCCCGGCCATGACTGGGGACAGGGATGTATGTGTTTGATCTTGGGGTACCCGGCCCCCAGGTGGCCTCTGACGCCCCTCTCCTCCCAGATCCGCTGCATGCTCAATATCTGGGGTGTGATTCTGTATCTGCGGCTCCCCTGGATTACCGCCCAGGCGGGCATTGGTAAGTGCTGCCTCTGGCATGCGGGGGAAGGGGCCTGGTCCTCCCAGGCTTGAACTCGGGTTATGGAGCCCCCCGGGGCCCTGCAGTGGCTGAGGTCAGGGCAGTGCGGTCGAGGAGCACTGCATGTGGGTCGGCAGGCCTGGGGGCTCTCCCTGGCTCAGTTTGCCCTCAGGAAGTCAACCTCTTGGAGCCAAATTTCTCCCACAGAGCTTCTGGGTTAGGACCTCTCACTAAGGACAGAGCAGCTGCTGGTTCTGTAGCATGCTGTGTGACCTTGGACAAGCATTTAACCTCTCTGAGCCTTAGTTTCCTCATTAGCAAATTGTGGCAATAACTGTTCCTCTGATGTGCGTAAAACGGCAGAGGGTTTGGCACCCAGAGGTGCTCAGCAAGAGGTAACTATTATTTATTATTAAAAAAAAAAATACTTCCCCATCCATATCTTAAGATCCTTTACACGTTGGCTTATCAACTCCCTGGCTCTTCAGAATATACCATGAGGTAGACAGAGACCCGTTTTTCAGATGAGAACACTGAAACTCAGAGAAGGAAAGTAACTTAAGTCCCGTGGTGAATCGGTTGGCTGACTCAGGCTTCTCATTCTGGAAATGCTCTGACTGAGTTTTGGGGCAATCACATCCCCGCCCCCACAGTCCTGACCTGGATCATCATCCTGCTCTCGGTCACCGTGACCTCCATCACGGGCCTCTCCATCTCCGCCATCTCCACCAACGGCAAGGTCAAGTCAGGTAGGCCCCACCCCAGCCCCCAGATCCTCCTCTGGTAGGACCCTGAGTCTTCACCCCGGGGGCAGATCTCTGAACCACTCCCTACCCTCCACCCCGGCCCAAACGGGGAATGCTTCTTCTGGTTGCAGATGTACGCTTTGGGCAGTCTCTCCACACCCACGGGGTGGCCTTGGGTCTTTCCTCCCCCATGGACCACTGGGTCCCATGCTCACCTCCTCCCAGCCTCAGCTCTGCCTACCCCAAGTCCATCCCAGCCAGACAATTCCTCTTGTGTCGTGGCTCCTGACTCTGTCCCCTACAGGTGGCACCTACTTCCTCATCTCCCGGAGTCTTGGCCCAGAGCTAGGCGGCTCCATTGGCCTCATTTTTGCTTTCGCCAATGCCGTGGGCGTGGCCATGCACACCGTGGGCTTTGCAGAGACTGTGCGGGACCTGCTCCAGGTGAGGCAGGGGCGGGAGCCTGGGCAGAGGGAGCTCAGGTGGCCTGCCGCATCCTCCCCCACCCCATCTGTGCCAGGCCTTCCTGCCTCTCTCTGCCCAGCTTTCCCATCAGGGACCAAAGCCACAGTCTGACAACTGCAGGTGACTATGATGATCTCAGCAAATAAAGACTATTCCCAGAAACCACCTTCCAGGGTGCGTGTTGCCTTTAGGGCCAAATTGCCAGGCCCATGCAGCAGTTGCTATGGAGGGCCTGTTGGCAGGGAAGGGGGTTGAGTGTGTGTGTTCCTGTAAGCAGACACCCATAAATGAGGTAAATCAAGGTGGAGGAGCCTGGAGGGGTGGGGTGTGTGGAGACAGCACGCAGCCTGGCCTGTCCCCTCCCCCAGGAGTATGGCTCGCCCATCGTGGACCCCACCAATGACATCCGCATCATCGGCGTGGTCACCGTCACTGTTCTGCTGGCCATCTCCCTTGCTGGCATGGAGTGGGAGTCCAAGGTGAGGGCAGGAGGTTGGAGAGGGGGCTGGGCAAGGTCAAGTGCAGAAGCCGGAGTCCTGGGGCCTGCTCCTGCTTCCATCTCTTGTGTGTATCAGCCGGGTCCTGAGCTCTGCCGGGTGACAGAGACCCCAAGGAAGGGAGCCTCAAGCCAGAGTTGTTTGTTTCTCTCTCGGGTGTGTGTGGCCGCAGGGTGTGTGGGGGGTACCCAGGCTCCTTCCATCCTGTGGCCTCTCCACCCCTGCGGTGCGGCCTTCATCTGCCTGGCCCGTGACAGCCCCCACTTCCATGGCCACAGCCCAGCCAGCAGCCATTTCCTCCTCCAGGGGATCTTCCCAGCCCAGGGATGAAATCTTCTGTCTCCTGCATTGGCAGGCAGATTTTTTCCCACTGCGCCACCAGGGAAGCCCCAGGAAGGGGAAAGGGGGTGAAAAGGAGAAAATCCCTGTCCTCCCTCCCTTTACTTTTCCGGCCCAGCCTGGCAGTTATACATATTCCTTCTGCTCATATCCCATTGGCCGGAACGCAGTCCATGGCCACACCTTACTGTAACAGGGCCTAGGGAAATGTGAGCATCCTCTGAACCTGGGCCCAGCCCCAGATCAGAGGTTCAGCATGAAACAAGGGGAGAGAAGTCAGGCCTCAGCGGCAGGCTTGGCGAGCATGGCCCTGTATCCCCTCCTCACCTTCACCCTCTGACCTCCAACTCCACATCTTCTCCCAGTTCCTTGAACGCAGCAAGCTAATGCCCCTGTCATGCTGCTGCTCCCTCACCCTCCTCCTCTAGGAACCTGAAGACATCTTCCCAGGCCACCCTGCTAAAGGAGCCCCAACCCAGTCCCCGTAACACCCCCGTTCATTCACTAGATTCACCTTCCTTATTTGTCTGCAAGACAGGAGCTTGGCTGCAGCATAATAGGTGTTGAATGAATGAGAGAGTGAGGGACCTGGGCAAGCTCTTCCCTGCTGGGGCTCCCTGAACAGGCAGGGCCAGGCTGTCTGACCTCCAGGCTCCTCTCCCCCCAGGCCCAGGTGCTCTTCTTCCTCGTCATCATGGTCTCGTTCGCCAACTATCTGGTGGGGACACTGATCCCCCCATCCGAGGAGAAGGCCTCCAAAGGCTTCTTCAGCTACCGAGGTACATGTGGGTTGGAGCCCCGCCTGTGGCTCTGGAGATAGAGACAGTCTGCCCCACCTATCTGGCCCATTCTGAGGGCTCTGTTACCTTGCCAAATTTGTGTCCACTTGCCTGTGTGCAGTAAACCCCATCTACTGGTTGTGGTGATGGAAAGTGCAATGTTCATTGCAGGGCACCAAGCAGAGTTCAAGACAGCTAATGCTTAAAAGACCCAAACTCCCTGAAGGCTTTCAGGGAAAGGTTTATAAAGACAGGGAGAGGGAGGGGGCTGTGGGGGTGTAACCAGCTCGAGGACCTTCTCCTGATTGGCTGGTGGTGAGGTGGGTCGGGAGTCAGCATCATCAACCTTCTGGTTCCAGCTGGTCTGGGGTCTACGTACTTGTGGGCAGCATGCAGTTAACTTCTCCCACCTGGTGGGGGTGTCAGTGGCTGCAGAACAGTTGGAAAGGATTTGGCTCAGAATATTATCTACAGCCCTTGTGGCAAAAGAGGAGGTACTTTGTTTAATGGCTAAATTATTATTATTTTGTCTTACTTGACTGTTTTCCGTTCTCTCTACATCTTCTCAGTTCTCTGATTAAATTTCGTCTTTGACTAAAGTTTTCTCCCTACCAGACAAAAGGCAGGCAGAGGACATGGGCAGGGGTCTATTCTGGGAAGGCCTCGTAGGATCCTGCTCAGTTACACGGGGAGGCACGAGCTGCCATGGGAGCCCCCTGCCTGCCTGGCTGGGCCCAGCAAGCGGTGCCGGACCTTCCAGGAGGCCCTGACTCAGGCCTCATTTTTCCAGCGGACATTTTTGTCCAAAACTTGGTGCCTGAATGGAGAGGCATGGACGGCAGCTTCTTCGGGATGTTTTCCATCTTCTTCCCCTCGGCCACAGGTATCCTGGCAGGAGCCAACATCTCTGGGGACCTCAAGGTGAGCAGGATGTCCATCTCTCCCACTTCCTGCTCCTTCCTCCCAGGATGTCCTACTGGGCTGGGCACTGAGCCCCCAGGGCCAGAGCTTTTAAACTTCAGCTCAACTCAATCCAGACCAGCCCAAATCCATCCCATTCAGGCCATTCAATTCCAAGGAGGTTTACTGGCACCACAACGCTCTAGGCCTTGAATGCCACCCCCAAAATGGGCTGGTCTCCTCCATTGACCCTGGCACTCCCAGCCTAAGGGGGAGACTGAGCCAGCTTGACCTTCCAACACTCAGACAGAATCAGGCACAGCCTCCCTGGGCCCTCCACCATCCTGATCGGGCAGGCTCCTTGTCTTGGGCTGGGAGGCCCCAGCCCCAGAGGAACTTTTGCTGTTTCCGTGACCCCTGCCCAGCCCTCAGGATCTACTGCTTTGCCCCCGTTCCCCTGTTCCTCCTCCCCACCGCTGCCTCTGCTGTGCTCTCCACCTGGGGCTCCCCCTCTTCGTTTCTTCACCTTGCAAAGATCTGTCCCTCCTGCAGATTAACACCTCCATCCTGACATCTCTCCCTGCCCTGTTGTCAGCGTCACAGTTCCCCTAGGGTAGGGGTGCCAGGCCACTTACGTCTCTGTCCCCCCCGCATCTGGAGAGCTGAGGGTTCGCTCTGTGTCCCCATTCCCAGCTGCGAGTCTGGCGAGCACTAGGTGCCTGGTGCCTGTTTGTCGAGTGGATAGTGGTGGGATATGGCAAACGGGAAGTGTAAGAGCAGAAGTTGAGTATGTAATAAAGTGGGGGAGACGTGCGGGCTGAGGTGGCAGGAGCTCCAGCAACACTTCTGGGTGGAGGTGAAGCTGGTGCCGGCGGAGCCCTCTCCAGCAGGGGTTAACCAAGGAGCTGGTACACACGTGGGGATGAAGAGAGAGGAGCCTGGCTCTGTGCTGGGAACCCTCACCCTCCACCTCCAGGTCTGCTTGAAAGTGCTCCCTGATCACGTTCTTGAATGAATTAAGAATCGTGCATTGGAGGCATTCTCGAATGCAGCCTGGCTCTGGAATTCAGAGGGAGGCTGTGTTTGCCATTTCCCTCGCTTCTCTGGGCAGCGGCCAGCAGGGGCTTGGTCTGCCTGTCCTGAGCTCCTGGCAGAGCGCAGGCATGTGCTCAGTGGCCTGGTTCCCTCTCCCAGCCCTGTCGTAGAAATCGCAGCCTGGGGATTTATCTAGATGCTTCATCAAGCTTCTTAGATTACTGACCAGCCCAGTGTGCAGTCATCAGGGCCCAGCAGCTGTTTCGGAGCTAGGGGTGGTAGGGGTACCTTCTTCTGTCTTAAATGCCTTCGCGCCCTAAAGGGGCCCTTTCCTCCTGGCTCTGGCCCCTTGCCCATTCCTTGGGACAGCACGTCCTCAGCAAAGAGTAGTCCTGTTCGTGGGGACTTTATGCAAGTCCCTTAAAAACCTCTCTGGGCCTCAGCTTCCCCAGCTGTAAAATGGGACTCACACAGCCATGTCTTCACAGAGCAGGAAGGGTTCAGCGTGCTAATTTACATAATCTGCTAGCACGGTGCCTAGCCCAGAGGAAGTGCCAAGGGCCAGTTGTCAAGGTCAGTGTCATTTTGTGGCCAGCACAATGCCTCCTTCCTTTTTTTTTTTTTTAAATTAATTTATTTATTTGGCTGTTCCAGGCCTTAGCTGAGGCACGTGGGATCTAGATCCCTGACCAGGGATCAATTCCAGGCCCCCTGCATTAGGAGCTCGGAGTCTTAGCCACTGGACCACCGGGGAAGTCCGGGTGCCTCCTGCTTTACAAATAATACCCTTGGTGCCACCATAGTCTTCTAGCTTCACTGTCCCCACGTTACAGAGGAGCAGACCCAGCTCTGAGAGGCTCGGGGGCTTGCCCAGGGCCCTGCACACAGAGGGCAGAGGAGCTGGAATGCCAAGTTTCTAGAATACCGAAGGCTCAACTTCATCACAACTTCATCACTCACCCAGTATTTTTTGAGCCCCTGGTTTGATGCCAGTGTCTTGTGGACAGGAAGTAAACAGCAGTAAACAAAACACACAGACTCCCACCCTCACGGAGCTCACATGCCTCGTGGGGAGACAATCGGCAAATAAATAAGTGAAACGTGTAGTTTGCCTGATGGTGGCTGAGTGATGGGGAGAGAAAGCAAGCAGAGAAGCAGGGAGGGAATCCCTGGGGCGGCGGTGGGACTAAGGTGGCCAGAGAGCCCTGAGAAGGTGACATGGGAGCCGAGCCCTAAAGGGGTGATGACAAAGATGTCATTGTCTCCATTCACCCCGTGCATCCCCCAACCCTTTAGCACTTACAGAGCAGTCTCATGACCACAGTATCAGGGAGGTCTCCTTTTCACAACCACCCTGTGCTAAAGCCAAGGAAAGCGTTATTATGAAGTCAATTTTCTGATGGGGAGATGGGGACCGAGACAAGGGACTTCCTAGTGACTGCCGTGGGATCTGTGCCAGGCGGTGTGACCACACAGCTCACACCTCACCGCTCACATTGGTGAGCTGGCTTGTGCACTTGCTATGTGCCAGCCTACTCTCATTTCACAGGTGAGTAGGGAGGCTGCTGAGGCCCAGAGAGGGTAAGGGACTGGTCTTAAGGTGCACAGCCAGCGAGAGCTAGGCAGGATGTGGACCCAGATACTCCTGACCTGTGAGCTGGGCTCTGAGACTTCAGACCAAGATGTGAGGGCGGGATGGAGGCCTCGTGTATTCACTTCCCATGGGTGCTATAATGCATTACCACCCACTTGGTGACTGACGACAGGGAAAATTTATTCTCACACAGTTCTAGGAGCCAAAAGTCCAAACAAAGGTGTCTGTAGAGTCTGTGCTCCTCTGAAGGCTCTAGGGAAGAATCCTTCCCTGCCTCTTCCAACTTCTTTTGTTGTTCAGTCGTTCAGTCATGTCCGACTCTTTGCGACCCCATGGACGGCAGCACACCAGGCTTCCCTGTTCTTCACCATCTCCTGGACTTTGCTCAAACTCATGTCCATTGAGTCGGGGATGCCATCCAACCATCTCGTCCTTTGACCACTTCTCCTCCTGCCTTTAATCTTTCCCAGCTTCTAGAGGCTTCCAACAATCCCAGGGCTCCTCAGCTTGTAGCTGCCTCCCTCCAGTCTCAGCCTCTGTCCTCAAGTGGCCTTCTTTCCTCTGCATGTCTCTGTGATCTCTCCTCCTCTTACAAGGACCAGGTCATTGGACGGAGGACCCACCTCATCCCGTATGACCTCATCTTAACTAATTGCATTTGCAAAGATGCTATTTCCACATAAGGCCCTATTCTAAGGTTCTAGATAAATGTGAATTTTTGGAGACACTATTCATCCCATCATAGGTGAGATGGGACGTTGACCTGGTCTGTTGGCCTTGGGCCCAGGGACCCTGTGTGCTTGACCTAGCGAGCCCTCCTGGTTCTCAGGGCAGGGCTGGCTGGACCACAGCTGCAGAGCAGAGACCTCAGAGCTAGGATGCTCCAGAGACTCCAGCCTCCCTCAGCTCGGCACCTCTGCTCCCACTTCTCTCTGGCCTGCCACCCCCTTCCTCCCCACCCAGCGCCTTCAGAGTGCCCTCAGTCGACCCTCCACCATGAGGCCTTCTGGGGTTCTGGCAGCGTCTCCTCACCTTGCTCCCCAGTGCACTGTGGTCCTCCCTGTGGTGGGCACACCATCTGCCCTGTGTGGGCAAGATCCCACTGTACCTCCTCCCTTGGGCCAGGCCTCAGGGCCTCGTCATCACAGAGTGACCACGGGTTCCACCTCAGGCCCCCGGTGTTTGAGGCAGAGAGCTAGACCATGGCCAGCTTTGTTTTGACTTGTCCATGAACTTGAACAGTGTCACGGTCCCTCCAAGTTTTGTCACCTCTGATGCTTTCTGCATCTGCCAGCTGAGTGGCGAGCAGAATGGCCCAGGGAAGGCGGGCAGGTTGACTTCCCATGGCTGACGTGGCCTTCCCCTCCAGGCTGGGGTCTATACCTAGACCAGAAACCTGCTGTAAAACCCCCAGCCTATATCCTTCCACCCAGGACCAGTGCCGCCTGGGGGTGGGCCTGAGGCTATGGACCTCGACATGTCAGGGCTGAGCTGCTTAAGGCTCTGCAAACTGGGCCCTCCTCCTGGCTCCCTGGCCTCAGTTTCCCCACCAGCCGCCTCTCAGGAAGTTGTGCTTGAAGAAGCGCCTGGAAGAGAGAAGCACGTGATGTGGCTGTGAACGTCTGCTGTTGCTGCCAGGAAAGCACCAGCAGAGTTCTTCTTCTGAGAGGAAGGAGGAAGCTGGGGCCTGGTCTATATATTCCTGGCTATGTAATCAAACAAATCACTTGACACATAATGGGGATTACACGCAGCAAACCCAACTGATGAGTTGGGTCCTGGTCTAGGAGCTTGACAAGGATGGGTTTGTTTCGCCAGCATCCCTGTGAGGCTGGAGGGGCCGAGGCCTGGGAGGACAGGCAGGCTGCCCAGTGATCATCTGAATCTGACCGCAGGCAGGATGGCTCAGGGGGCTTCCCAGGTGGCTCAGTCATAAGAAATCTGCCTGCCAGTGAGGAGACGAGGGAGCCATGAGCTCGATCCCTGGCTCAGAAAGATCCCCTGGAGAAGAAAATGGCAACCCACTCCAGTATTCTTGCCTGGAGAATTCCATGGGGTCGCACAGAGTCAAACAGAGCTGAGCACTCATGCACGCACACAAGCTGATTCCGGAGCCCTCCCCCTCGCCGCCCCCAGGGCAAGCACTGGCCAGGTGTCCTCAGGGACCAGAGGAACTGCTAGGAGTTCCTCTCCCTGCCTCTGGCTCCCAGGGCCCTGGGTGTGGTCTCAGCCGCCACCCTCTTTCTTTCCCGTCCTCCTCTGTGGGTGCTCAATCTCTAGATGCCCCTTGGGAAAGGGCTGTGAGGGGCCAGGGGTGGTGGCCCCACCCTCAGCCTGACAAGGGCAGGGCCTGGGTGGGGCTGCCTGACCCCCCTCTCCCTCCCTCTCTCCTCCAGGACCCTGCAGTAGCCATCCCCAAGGGAACACTCATGGCCATTTTCTGGACCACTGTCTCCTACCTGGCCATCTCGGCCACCATCGGTAAGCTGACAGCCCAGAGCACTGGAGGGGCCACAGGGTGCAGTCGGCTCTCTAACAGGGAGGGCCGCGCCGGGAAGGCATGGCAACACCAGGAAGTGGAGCCGTGGATTTTATTTTGTGGGGGGCACCATGGTGGCAACCAGAACATCTTTATGGTGGGAGGTAGTTTGTGGTGGAGATGTGGGGTCAGACGAGGCTCCTCTGATCCCTTCAAACCTCAGGTTACAGATTCAAGGGTGTAAAATCCTGTAGGAAAAATCAAGCTCCAAAAAAAAAAAAAAAAAGAAAAATCAAGCTCCAACTCTAGGAATAATAGTGAAAATAGTGATGCTGAGAATGAGGAAGATTATTCTAGCAACTGACTTATTATCACGTGCTCAGTCCTTTACATGCCTTATTACATTTAATCCAGGCACTGGTCATTTCTGCCTTTTGATGGAGGAGAAAGCAAGGGCTCAGAGAGGTCAAGTGACCCGCCGAAGGTCACACAGCCTGAGTGGTAGAGGTGGGCTTTGGACCCAGGCCTGGGCTGTTGACACTCGCCTCTCACTGAGACCCTCACACACGCTCTTGCTCTCAGTACCACCGTGCGAGGTGAGCTGCTCACAGATGGCCAAGGGACGTGGCCCAGTCATAGCCACTCGGGGCCTGAGAGTCAGGTCTCCCTCATAAGGAGGACACTGTGACCTCGGGTCACTTAGGCTCCTTGTGCCTCTATAGAATAGCAACAACAACAAAAATAATAGAAATACCTGCTTCCCAGGAGTGTTTAACATGCTTAACACAGGGCCTGGCATGTCGAAAGTGCTCCCACATAGAGCTAAAATGATTATCATTATTACAAAGTAAAGGAAGAGCTGGCCCAGCAGCAGCATCTCGCCCTCTGCAGAAGTGACCGGCATTTTCCGGGTGGCAGGGGAGGAGGGAGGAAGGGAGGGAGACCTCCCCACACCCTCCTTCCTCCCCAGGCTCCTGTGTGGTTCGAGATGCCTCTGGGGGGCTGAATGACACGGTGACCCCCGGCTCAGGCGCCTGCGAGGGGCTGGCCTGTGGCTACGGCTGGAACTTCACCGAGTGCGCCCAGCAGCGCAGCTGCCGCTACGGCCTCATCAACTACTACCAGGCACGCGCAGCCCCACCGGACGCCAGGAGGGCCGGGTGGAGGCTGGAACGGGCTGGAGAAGACAAGGCTTGGGGGGATGGCTCAAGGTTGGGGAAAGAGCTTCAGATAGGGGCTCCGGGCCCAGTTCCTGCCCCCGCAGGCACTGGGTCCCCAGTGAGGGTTGCAGGCTCAGGTGGAAGCTTCCAGACGGAGCCCCTGCTTGCCATGGGGACTGGGGTGACCCGGGTGGGGGCTCTGGGCCCACCCCTCACCTCGGAGGTCTGAACCCCATGTCCCCGCAGACTATGAGCATGGTGTCAGGCTTCGCACCCCTGATCACAGCTGGCATCTTTGGGGCCACCCTTTCCTCTGCCCTGGCCTGTCTCGTCTCTGCCGCCAAAGTCTTCCAGGTGAGGCCTCAGGAGGGGGCGGGAGAGTCTGAGAGGCCAGGTGACCTCCAGAGGCCGGAGGAGTCATGTGACCTCATGTCTAGATGGGAAGGAAAGGAGGTGGGAAACCAAAGGCTTGCAGGAAGCAGCCCCCTTGCTGCACTGAGCTTTGAAGAACACCCACCTTTCCCATCCCGCACCCTCCCTGCACAGTCTGGCACCCCGTCTGCAGCCCACCCTCCCAGTCTCCCTCCGATGTGATCAGCCCCCTTTCAGTCTTCGTGGTGAAGTGGAGAGGGCGGGATATCCCCCGCTTTCACAGAGACAGAAGCCAGGAAGTGCCCTGCTGAGGTCACGGAGAGAGCAAGCAGGGGCTGGGGTCCAGGTGGCCGCAGGGGAGGGGACGGGCAGGTCCCGGCCAGGGGTGAGCGTGTCGCCCTGTGCCCACAGTGCCTGTGCCTGGACCAGCTGTACCCGCTCATCGGCTTCTTCGGCAAAGGCTATGGCAAGAACAACGAGCCGGTGCGCGGCTACCTGCTGGCCTATGCCATCGCTGTGGCCTTCATCATCATCGGTGAGTGGCCGAGGGCACGCAGGGCCGCCACCTCTCCGGCTGGCCACAGGGCAGGGCCCAACCTGCTTTTCCTGGTTCTGCCCTCCTGTGTGCTAGCGTCTGGGCCCTCCCTCCCCAGGTCTGAACCAGCCCCCAGGAAACACTGGGAGCACAGGGCAAGCGACTGATTGCTCCTCGGGAGCTGATACAAGCAGCTGGGTCACTATCTCTGTAGGTGCAGAAGCTACACCAGCCTCATTTCTCAGACCTTGAGCTACTGGGTCCCTTGGGGTCTGAGACAGGGGATGCCCTTGGAGAAAGAGCCCAGTTAATCAGTTAGCTAGACTGACCTCTATCCTGGCTTTGCCATGTGCCAGGTGAGTGACCTTGGAGAAGGTACTTCACCTCCCAGAGCCTCGGTTTCTTTGTCTGCAAAATGGGAGCAACAATGCGTAGAGGGTGTGTCGCTGATGGGCAGGAAGAGACCACGTATGTACACACACACACACGCATTCATATATGCACACGCTCATGTGTGCCCACTCCCCAGTACTTTCTGAAGTTTAGCCAACAAGGCAGAACTTGCCAGGAGAGAGGTGACCCGACCAAGCAAAAGCAGTGGCCATGAAGACCCCTGACCCTCTTCCCGATGCAGGAATGGGGCCAGGGTCAGTGACTGGTTAACCTCCCCTGGCTGGGGGGCACTTTCCTGCCACAGCTGAATCCCTGCGACTTAGGCCGGCACCGCCAACCCAGGAGACATAGCCTAGTGATCTACCCCCACTTCCATTCGAGGGAAACGTTCCAGACTGGGTCTTACACCAGATGAAGAGGCAGGAGGGCCACACCCAGGGCTGGAAACACCTGGTCAGGTCCGGGGTCCCGGATGTTGTTGCTTGTTTCCTGCTCACCCTGCGGTCCACCCCCTCCTCCAATCTGATGTCCTTTCATCTGGGTGGTTCTGACTGGACCTCAGACGGAGGACAGTGATCTCAGATGTTCCTGGTCAGGTTCTTGTGCTGATTCAATGGACTTGTGTGCAGAAGACCCGGCACACAGAGGCGCTTGTCTTGTTAGGGGATCGTGCAGAAGCAGGCCCTGAGACAAGGATTCATGTGCAGAAGTGTGCCAGGGTGCCAGGGCAGGGGGCTCGCCAGACAGGGAAGGGCAGGAGTCAGGTCTTGAGCAGGCTTCCACTGCAGATGGAACTGTGATATGGCCCCAAGGTTTCAGATAACAGATGGCATGTGTCTTGGGTTGCGTTGTAAGATGTATTTCTTATTACAATTTGTGGTCACAAAAGAAGTGACAGTCACTGTCCTGGGTCATCCTGTAGCCTGACAGGATCCACCCTTGCATTCCTCTCCATCCTCCATTGTTACGAAACAATGGGCTTTGAGATTCACAAAATGATGAGCCCCTTTCACAGATGAGAAAGCTGAGACTGAGCCTTGGTGGCCCATCTGGCATTCCCTTACCCTGAGAGGGAGGATTCTGGGGACTCTGTGATGGAGCTGCCCAACAGACTGTCTCCTCTCTCCCTTGGGTCCCTGAAGCTGAGCTCAACACCATCGCCCCCATCATCTCCAATTTCTTCCTGTGCTCCTACGCCCTCATCAACTTCAGCTGCTTCCATGCCTCCATCACCAACTCTCCTGGTAAGCAAGGCCCTCGTCTCTCCATGGGAAGTGACACTTGGGGCTGGGGTATGGAGAGGGGGCGTGGAAGACATGGATGCAGGTGGGAAGACCAAGGTCATCTGTCAAACTGAAGTCAATTAAAGGTAACTTTCCAATAATAATAATAACAGCTATCCTTTATCAGGCACTTACAATGTACATACATTCTGCATGGATTCATACACTGTTTACAGCGTGCAGAGACTTTTCTCTTGCCTTCCTCCCCCAGATTTAAGGGAGTCAGGAACCTGGTTCCCAAGAGAGGGAAGAAAATCACCAGAGAGGCTGCAGGTTGCACTTGCCCAACTCCAGGGGGCGCCACTCACGACATCATAGATTTATATGTTTATTATGAATACTTTCTGGCAGATGGCAGCAAAGAGTCTTCCAGGAAGACTTTTTCCAATTGGCCTGAAACTGCTAATAAGCTGGTCCCTGAGCCACCTTTTCCCTAGACCGTGGACCACGGTGCCCTGGAGTTGTGCCGTGGGGTGGCTTTCACTAGTGGTGGCCCTGGCACAGCTGCAGATATGGGCCTTGCAGAATTAACTCCTTCCCCTCCATTCACCCCCTTGGCTCTGTGCGAGCCCCGGAAGCCAGCAGTGTTGCTGACGCTGGGTGTCCTGTGGCCATATTTGGCCAGAGCCGGATGCCTGTCCTTTGGTACAGCCTGTTCACGTGGGAGGGTGCCAACCAAAGCAGGCGTGTGGCTCTATCAGTGCTTCCAAGCCCAATCCCAGGAAGCAAGATGGGTGGGCAAAGGCTGGGACCCCGGCTCTGGGCACTATGGGCATTGCCACCCCGACCCTGCCCAGCTGTGCTGGCTCAGAGGGAGACTCCAGAGTGTTGAGTGTACCCCCGAGCCCTGTGCCCCCCACCAGGGTGGAGACCCTCGTTCCGATACTACAGCAAGTGGGCAGCGCTGTTTGGGGCGATCATCTCCGTGGTCATCATGTTCCTCCTCACCTGGTGGGCGGCCCTCATCGCCATCGGCGTGGTCCTCTTCCTCCTGCTCTATGTGATCTACAAGAAGCCAGGTGTGTGTCTCAGGCGGCCCTGGGGGTCAGGCGTCCCCTTCTCGCCCTGAGGCTGCTGAGCCAGCCTGCCCATCAGCTCAGCCAGAGGGCCTGTCTCAGAGTCTGTGCTCCCAAGGGCTCCCTCTGGTCCTCCAGCCTCATCCCTCCCCATGGGGTGAGGAGCCCCCAGGGAGTGTGCCCACTCAGAGCCCACACCACCCCCTGCTGGACACCCAGGACCTGGAATTGCCTGCTCAGGTCCAACCTCCGGAGAGTGGCTGGCCTGCTGGTGTGCGTACCAGACCAGGGGCTGCCTGATAGAAAGGCAGGCAGTCAGAGCCTGGACACAGGGGCAGGGGTGTCTACACGCAGGCAGGCAAAGATCCCAGGAGACAGCACTCTCAGAGTGAGATAAAGAACTCCAGGAAAGCCTAGAACTTTCAAGTTGAACTTGGCCTTCCAGGTCATTGTGAAGGTCTGTTTGTCAAAGGAGGAGACTAGTTTGTAGAGTTCAATAGCTTGATGTAATGTATAATGTTTGAGCGTGTAGCCATATTGTAAGTGCAAAGGTTAGGAACAGAACTACAGGCTGTCAACTGCTCCCATGAGTGTTTGCTTCCTAAAGGTCAACATTCCCTCCCTTGTACTTAATGTCTGGTTTCTCCCGTGACTTCTAACCTCAGAGGTGAACTGGGGCTCCTCGGTACAGGCGGGCTCCTACAACCTGGCCCTGAGCTACTCTGTGGGTCTCAATGAGGTGGAGGACCACATCAAGAACTACCGGTGAGCACGGGCTCGGGGTGCCTGGGGTGCAGGGCTGGCTCTGACCCTGCTCTGGAGATCCCCAGCCAAGACCTGACACCTGACCAGCAGACCCAGGATGGGCACGGCCCCTTCTCGGAGAGGGAGCAGGGTCGGGAAGCATCGCCCAGCAGTCAGGAGACCAGAGTAGATGCTGCCCAGTGGGGCCCAAGCAAGTCTAGTGGCCTCTCTGTACCTAAGTTCCACAGTGGAATATGCTCTGCGCGATAAAAACAGACAACACGGACATCCCTCCGTGTCCACCGGGGCCTGGATCCAGCCCCACCTCCCATCCCCTGCCCAGATACCAACATCCTCAGGTGCTGAGGTCCCTTACGTAGAAAGCCTAGTACGTTTGGCCCTTGCTGTCCACTGTCCCACATCCAGATTCAATCTCCATGCTTGATTTTTTAAAAAATATTTTCTGGCCACGCTGGGTCTTATTTGCAGCACGTGGGATCTTTGATCTTTGTTTCAGTGTGCAGAATCTTTAGTTGCAGCATGTGGTATCTAGTTCTTCAACCAGGGGTGGACCCGGGCCCCCTGCATTAGGAGTGCAGAGTCTTAGCCACTGGGCCGCCAGGGAAGTCCCCGCCACACTTGGTTGAACCTGCAGATGTAGAACCTACAGATTCTAAGTGCCACCTGTGTTCGTAAGGGTGCTCTGATGTTATAATTTGTGAGGCTGACTGTGCTGAGCCTCTCCCAAGTACTCTTCAAAGCTGATTCCCCTCCTAAGTGAGGGAAATTGTACCTCCAGAATCCCTTTCCCAACAGATCACAATGTTAATGATCGGACGTATCTAGGTGTCAATCCTATGCTAGGTGACCTACACAGCGTCGGCACAACCCTCTGAGGTATATGAAACTGCTAACCCCATTCACAGATGAGAACACTGAAGCAAGGAGAGGTTAAGTGATGGGCCCCAACTCACACAGCTGGTGAATGGCCAGTTTTGTCTGGTTCCAACTGAGTCTGGTAGTGACCCTTGACTGTGAGCCTTGGCTGCCTCTTCTACCCAGTAACACAGTGATCTCATGAGTGAGGGGCCTCCCTACTCGCAGTCTTGATTCTGCTCACACCATGCTGTGCTGGGCGGAGCAGGGACACTAGGTGGAGCAGCAGGAGGGAGGTTCGCCCCAGGGGAGCTTGTGGTGGCCTGAACAGGAGGGACAAGGAACACCCAGTGTGGTGGCTGGCCACAGAGAGAGCTGGAAAGGAGTCATGGATGGGAGGACCACGGGCTGGTTCCTCTGCTTAGGAAGGGAGTCCTGGAGATGGGACAATGCCTGGAGCAACTCTATTTGGCATCCACACCCCCAACTCTGTCCTAATTGCTCTTTCCCTTCCCCTCCTCAGCCCCCAGTGCCTGGTGCTCACGGGGCCCCCCAACTTCCGCCCGGCCCTGGTGGACTTCGTGGGCACCTTCACCCGGAACCTCAGCCTGATGATCTGTGGCCATGTGCTCATGGTGAGTGTCCCCTGCAGGGAGGGTGGGGCTGTGTTCCTGGAGGAGCCTTTGGGCACCGGGTCCACCCCCAAGGGTGGGCGTGGGGTAGGGTGAGGTAGGGGCTGAAGGAGGGGCTGTGGAGCCTGGACAGGCTCTCTCCCCTTCCCTGTCCCTGTCACTGGCTTCTCCCCACTGCCCAGCCCCTCACCTGCTCCCTCCATCTTCCTCCTGGCCTTCCCGCTCAGTCCTCGTGTGTCTGACTCTTTGCGACCCTATGGACTATATTCTTCAGGCCAGAATACTGGAGTGGGTAGCCTTCCTCTTCTCCAGGGAATCTCCCCAACCCAGGAATCGAACCCAGGTCTCCCTCATTGCAGGCAGATTCTTTACCAGCTGAGCCACAGGGAAGCCCTCCTCCTCCTCTTTTTTTCCCCTAATTCTGTAAAGGAAACCAGCAGTGAGCCCAGGGGACAACCTCCAGGGCAAGAGAGGAACTGTGTCTCAGGTCAGAGGGTAAAGGCCACCCCTGAGGTCATGTGTCCCTGCCACCCACAGGGCCCCCGCAAACAGAGGATGCCTGAGCTCCGGCTCATCGCCAACGGGCACACCAAGTGGCTGAACAAGAGGAAGATCAAAGCCTTCTACTCCGACGTGCTCGCCGAGGACCTCCGCAGCGGTGTCCAGGTTCTCATGCAGGTGGGTGGGCCTGGGGCTTCCCCAGAGGCCTTACTACTTGCTTGGCAACCTGGAAGTGGGATGCCCCGGTGGGCTAGTTTAAGCCCCTTTTGCTGCAATGGGAGTCTCACCTTCCTCCCCCTCTCTGGATGTGCTGATTCAGGGCACCTTCTCCAAGTGCCCAGGACCCCGGGGACACTGCCTTGGAGACCGGTGGGAGCTGCTGACACATTTTGTGGTTTGGGGACTTTTTAATGATATAATCTACAGACAGCAAAGTGAAATAGTGTAGAGTTTGATATATGTTTACAAATGCAGACACCACTCAGTGCTATGAAACCACCACTCGGGTCAAGTTCTAGAACATTCCATTCAGGCAATTCCTTTTATTGCTCAGTGTTCTTATTTGTAAAGTGGGATGCATGGATAAAATAACAGTTGTTAATTCTGAGTCAACATAGGGGACTCCTTTTCAATAGTTTCCAGTATTTCTCAAGATTAAAAAAGAGCAGACAAGCTCTCCTATTGGGATTATAAAACTACTTGGAGCAGAGGTAGAAGTTATGATTGTGTGATATTTTAAATGTATTAAATGCCACTGAATTATACACTTTTAAATGGTTGATTTTATGTTATGTAAACTTTACCTCAAAAATTAAAAAAAAAATTTAACATTAAAAAAAGAGAAATATAAAAGATGTATGGATTAGGTGACCCAGGAGTACTCTAAGCTTGACATCCAAATTCAAGTGCCCTGTTACAGGAAATAATTCCATAAATAAATAGTAGCTGGGATAATCCAGAACTAATGGGACAGTCCAGCTGTTAGCCCTGCTTGCAGATGCCTCAGGGAATAACTCTGGCTATAGCTTCACCTTTCTCATGGGTGTATCCAGGCAACGAGGACCTTGAACTGGGAGATATTTCTCCTGAGCCCCCACCCCATGGCGGAGAGGGAAACTGGGCTGAGACCAAGTTCCACCCTAGTCACAGAACAGAGGCCTGACCCGTCACCACATCCCCACCCTGTGGCAGGCCGCAGGTCTCGGGAGGATGAAGCCCAACATTCTGGTGATCGGATTCAAGAAGAACTGGCAGTCGGCTCACCCAGCCACGGTGGAAGACTACATTGGCATCCTGCAGTGAGTGAGGTCACCAGGCGGGGCAGGGCCTGAGGCCTCTTGACTTGGGCCTTTGGCGTTTCCTGGGCCTTGGGAAGGAGAGGGGAAGCAGTGGGCGCTGTAAGAAGCTGAGTCCACTGGTTCAAAGCTGAGGAAGAAAAGACAGACGGAGGGTCCCCCACCCTGTCCCGTGGGTCATAGGCACCCAGATTGGCAGAGAACAGGTAAGTAACAGTGAAGTGGGCCAGGTGTGGGGCATCAGGGAACAGTGGGGACTGTGGCAAACGGAAAGGAACAGGTGTTCCCTGGCTCCAGCTAATTGTGCCAGGCAGAAATGAGGACCCAGTGTTGCCAGGTCTTCTAGTTTTTCAGAAAGTCAAAAATGTGAGTTTTTAGGTGAAAATCGTGTGCTTACCTGGGGGCTGCAGAAGACCTGCAAATACCCAGCTCTCAAGCTGTGAGGTGGTACCACTGAAACCAGGCCTCCGAGGAGGCGACAAGCTGGGGAATGGGACCAGGGGATAAACTCCCTGGGATTTCAG
Organism: Bos mutus; assembly: GCF_027580195.1. Taxonomy (NCBI): domain Eukaryota; kingdom Metazoa; phylum Chordata; class Mammalia; order Artiodactyla; family Bovidae; genus Bos; species Bos mutus. The sequence goes on along the minus strand of NC_091634.1, from coordinate 37,702,882 downwards.
GGTTAACTCCAAACCCGTTCTCTTTCATTTCTTGCTGTGCAAAGTCCAGAAAATGCCTGCCTGAGCTGCTTTTCTGCCTTGATGGGGTATGGAGAGGCAGTGTGCTGGGGCATTTAACAAGCATGAGGCTGAGTGTTGGGGACCTGGGCCTGGCTTCCAGGTCTGCTGGGAACCAGCTGTATGACTGAGCAGTGCATCTCACTGCCTCTAGCAAAATCACAACAGGAGGCAGTACATACCCACTCTGTAGGAACCCCTACATAGTGGCTTCAATATGCCAAAACTCCAAACTGCTGAAGCCTAAAGGGCCCTGTCCCAGAGACTTGTGATTAGAGTTCAGAGAGGGCAGTGCTTAGCCTAGTAGATTAGCCCTGATGGTGGGCTCTTGGGCACCCTGTCAACCAGGCAGTTAATATACTTGTGGGGTGGGAGTCTTCCAGACATACCATACAGACAGCCCACTGCTGTCTTCATGAGTGAGGCCGATCTGAACTGGCCACTTCCTTAGCGTGTGGTCATAGACAAGTTACTCCCTAAAACTTAGATTTTGCATCTGTCAAATGGGAGTAGCAATTCCCATCCCCACCTCTGTTGGTAGAGATGTGAAGATGAGCCACGTGTGATGCTTTCAAACTGTGGTGCTGGAGAAGACTCTTGAGAGTCCCTTGGACTGCAAGGAGATCAAACCAGTTAATCCTAAAGGAAATCAACCCCGAATATTCACTGGAAGGACTGATGCTGAAGCTGAAACTCTAATACTATGGCCACCTGATGTGAAGAACTGACTCATTGGAAAAGACCCTGATGCTGGGAAAGATTGAAGGCAGGAAGAGAAGGGGGTGACAGAGGATGAGATGGCTGGATGGCATCACCGACTCAATAGACACGAGTTTGAGTAAACTCCGGGAGATAGTGAAGGACAGGGAGGCCTGGCATGCTACAGTCTAGTCCATGGGGTCGACAGTCAGACACTACTTAGCAACTGAGCAACAGCAACAATCAGGAGGACAGGGCTGGTTCCGAGACTGGCCCGACTCAGTTTCCCCCAAGAGGGTCTGCAGGATCCACAGTGCCTCAGACAGTAGAGCTAGAGGGGTCCTGGCCACCTCTCCGGTCCTGCCTGCACGTTAAACAGATGGGAGACTGAGGCCCAGAGAGGAGAAGGGTATGGTGGGAGGCAGGGTCAGCTCTAGACAGGCCTCCTGGGGGCTGGGGGCTGGGGGCGGGGCCGAGAGCAGGTTGACCCCATGACCTCTCTCTCCAGCGACGCTTTTGATCTCAACTACGGTGTCTGTGTCATGAGGATGCGTGAGGGCCTCAACATCTCAGAGGTGATGCAGGCGCACAGTGAGTACCCCCCTTCTTGACACCCCTGTCAAAGACAACAGGATCCCAGGAAGCTCTAGAACCCATTTTTTTTTCCAAGTGGTTCAGGGAGGACAGGGGGAAATTAGTAAGGAATAAAAGGTCACAGACTCCTAGAAAGTCAGTTTTTGATGGAAATCATCAGATTTCTAAAAGGAGAAACTGAGGTCCTGAAAGGGGATGTGACTAGTTCAAGGCCTTGCTTGACTGGACCACAGCTCCCCGAATCACCATGGGAACATTTGTAACCAGATGGGATAAAGAGGAACTAAGACAGGAGAGAGAAAAAGACGGGGAGAAGAGCCACGTGAAGACTCCAGAGCATGAAAACACACACAGAGAGGCCATGAAAGCTGGGGATAGAGTAGGGAGATGTGCTACATTTAAGGCCACATGTAAACAGATCTGAACTCGTTATTTTTAGAAGCGTGATAGAAATAACACATATAAAGACAATGGGTGTGGGGGGTGTGATGCTGAGAGGAGCGGATGCTGCAGGCCAGCCTGGGTCTTGTTCACCCAGGTCACCGATGGGCTGAGGGTGTGCCTGGCAGCTGGTAGTTCAATGAATATTTACACAACCAGAATTTGCAGAGCAGCAGCCACACTCCTGACCAAGGTGGCTTTAGGTGCTGGGCGTGCAGCAGGGAACAAAACCAAGTCTGCCCTGGAGGAGCTGACATTCTGGGGGAAACGCAGTGGACCCAGGACTCATTGCAGGCAGTGATAGCTCATGAGGTGTCCTGAGGAAGCCCACATGGAGGGGAATGCGGGCAGGAGGGCCTCTCTGAGGAGGGCGCTTATTTCTAGAAGGAGAGGGCTGGGGAAAAAGGGCGCTTGGCTCTGAGGCCACCCACCCACTGCTGAGACCTGGTGGGAAGGAGCATGCCTTGTTTGAGCAGACAGGAAGCTGGTGGGGGGTGCATGGAGTGTGCAGGGAGGTAGAGACCAGATCAGTGGAAGCTGCAGAGTCAGGACCTTCCCCCAGGGTAAGAGGGCCCCCAGAGAAGCCTGGGTACAAAGCTCCCCCTCTTTTTCAGTTAACCCTATGTTTGATCCAGCAGAGGATAGCAAGGAAGCCAGGGCCGGCGGGGCCCACCTGTCTGTCTCCGGCACAGGTCAGTCCCCCCACCCCAACTCAGAGGCACAGGGAGCTCTCACCCTGGGGAGCACTGAGTGATGGGCCACGGGGGAACTCAGCCGAGGGCAGGAGATTTTTGTTTTTGGCAGTGACCTGAAACCCCTAGGATTGGGTCACAGGGAGTTGGTAGGGCAGTGGGGCTAGGGGCAAGATAAAGATTTCCAGCCCTGCTGGAGAATTCAGAGTCCAGGCATCGTGGGACACCATCCAGTAGGCTCTGGGGCCCAAGTCCTGCCCCTCCAAGGGCCCCCTGGCCATGCTCCGATGCAGAGGGGCAACAACACTCTGGGAAGCAGGGAAACAGTGCAGGGGCTGGGAGTGTCCTGTGGGCATTTGTGAGGGGCACAGGGGAGTTTTTAAGAGAATGGTCCCACCCCCAGAGCCAACCAGAATCCAGGGAGAGAGAAGCTGGGAGCAGAGGAGGGGCACATCCCAGCACTGCTCTTCCGGGGTCCCTGCCCTGGGAGTCTCCCATAGGAGGGCGTCCCCAGCGCATGCGCACAGCAAGGGCTTCCAGCCACCATGTGCACAAGCCCATGCTGTGTTCCCAGACAGCCTCAGGCCTTTCCCTGTGCTCCGCACCCACCTGACCTGCCCCTCTGCTCCTGCAGTGGACCCCGAGGCCTTGGTGCAGGAGGAGCAGGCCAGCACAGTCTTCCAGTCGGAGCAGGGCAAGAAGACCATCGACATCTACTGGCTGTTCGACGATGGAGGTCAGTGCCCCAGGATGCCGGCTCTCCCCTGGCTGCCTCCCTTCCATGACCTCCACTCTCGGCCTCCCTCGCTGGCCGCTGACAAGGCCACTGGTGGGACCTCGGGGCCCAGCTAAAAGGAATGGGGCCCCTGGGCCCACCACTGGCCTCACGGGAGCCTGGCCAGGTCCCTTCTTTGGCCCTCTGTGTTCAGCTGTAAAATGAGGGACTTAAAGGAGCAGGTGAGGTCAGCGTGAGGAGGGACTTCAGACTGGACAGGCCGTCGGGGTCACGGGCACGTGATGTAAGTGGGAGACATGAGCTGGAGCGCAGCAAAGCTGTAGGCATATTCATCACTTACCAAAGAAAAACACGCTCTCTTGATTTTCTTGTGACTCTCAGTTTTATTGTTCCCACCCTTGATAGAGTCCTAGATACAGAGAAGATATTCTGAGCATTTACTATATGCTTGATACCAAGGGTTTACATAGGTTAACCTAATGCAGTCCCCAGGTGAAAATGATTATTAACTCCCTTTACAAATAAGGAAACTGAGGCACAGAGTGGAGAAGTCATGTGTGGATCATACAGTGATAAATGACAGCGATCTAGATTTGCATGTGAAATCAGATCAGATCAGTCGCTCAGTTGTGTCCGACTCTTTGCGACCCCATGAATCGCAGCACGCCAGGCCTCCCTGTCCATCACCAACTCCCAGAGTTCACTGAGACTCACATCCATTGAATCAGTGATGCCATCCAGCCATCTCATCCTCTGTCGTCCCCTTCTCCTCCTGCCCCCAATCCCTCCCAGCATCAGAGTCTTTTCCAATGAGTCAACTCTTTGCATGAGGTGGCCAAAGTACTGGAGTTTCAGCTTTAGCATCATTCCTTCCAAAGAAATCCCAGGGCTGATCTCCTTCAGAATGGACTGGTTGGATCTCCTTGCAGTCCAAGGGACTCTCAAGAGTCTTCTCCAACACCACACTTCAAAAGCATCAATTCTTCGGCACTCAGCCTTCTTCACAGTCCAACTCTCACATCCATACATAACCACAGGAAAAACCATAGCCTTGATTAGACGAACCTTTGTTGGCAAAGTAATGTCTCTGCTTTTGAATATGCTATCTAGGTTGGTCATAACTTTCCTTCCAAGGAATAAGCGTCTTTTAATTTCATGGCTGCAGTCACCATCTGCAGTGATTTTGGAGCCCAGAAAAATAAAGTCTAACACTGTTTCCACTGTTTCCCCATCTATTTCCCATGAAGTGGTGGGACCGGATGCCATGATCTTCGTTTAAATCCGCCCCCCTAAATGCTGGCTCACATATTTAAAAGCCTTGTGCACAGGAATTCCCTGGTGGGCACTTTCACTTCAGGGGGCGCAGGTTGGATCCCTGATTCTGGGAAATAAGATCCTGAAAGGCCAAAATAATTTTTTTTAATTTATTTTTATTTTTCGGAGAAGGCAATGGCACCCCACTCCAGTACTCTTGCCTGGAAAATCCCATGGATGGAGGAGCCTGATGGGCTGCAGTCCATGGGGTCTCGAAGAGTCGGACACGACTGAAGCGACTTAGCAGCAGCAGCAGCAGCATTTTTATTTTTGGCTATGCTGGGTCTTTGTTGCTGTGTGGGTCTTTCTCTAGTTGTGGCGAGCAGGGGCCACTCTCTTGTGGTGTGCAGGCTTCTCATCGTGGTGGCTTCTCTTGTTGCGGAGCAGTGGCTCTAGGGTATGCAACCTCAGTAGTGAAGCTCCCGGGCTCTAGAGCACAGGCTCAATAGTTGTGGCACACGGGCTTTATTGCTCCAAGGCCTGTGGGATCTCCCTGGATCAGGGATCAAACCCGTGTCTCCTGCATTGGCAGGCAGATCCTTTACCACTGAGCCACCAGGGAAGCCCCCCAGATTTTTAAAAAATAAATAAAAGCATCATGCCATTCAAGTAAACCCCAGCCCACAGAGCCCTTGTCTCACCCTGGTTTCACCTGGCAAACTCACTATAGAGATGAGTACACTGAGGTCAAGAGAAGGGATGGGGTTGCTAGAGGCAGAGTGGAGCGGGACCCAGACAAGGCTGTATCCTGAGAGCATCTTTCTCTTAACTCACGGCACCCTCCTTGCCAGGCCTCACCCTCCTCATCCCCTATCTCCTCGGCCGCAAGAAGAGATGGAGCAAATGCAGGATCCGCGTGTTCGTGGGGGGCCAGATCAACAGGATGGACCAGGAGAGAAAGGCGTAAGTGGGGAGCGCCGACCATCCGGGGCTACCCGTGCCTGCCCACACCTGCCCCTACTCCCCATTCCACCCCTCAGGGCTCTCGGGTCACAGCAGCGGTGAGAGAGTTTAGGACAGGAGGAGGTTTCTCTCCATTTCAGAAGCGGTTTTGGTGTCCTGTCCCCTTTAATAAGATACACATGTCCTAGTCCTGGCCATGGCAGGGAGGGCTGGTAACTTTTACATCCACAAATCTCCAGGAGATTTGCAGTGAAATGAAGGATGGAGAAGGCCCTGCCCCTCAGAAATGAGGGCAGAGCTTAGAATCCTTCGGGGCAACGTCCCCCACTCCCCACCCAAGCCCCCGCACCCCCCAACTCCCAAGCTTCAGGTGCCACCCCTGGTGAGGCCAGAGGTGACTTAAGTGGCCAGGATGAAGGGCAGCAAATCCCCTGGAATCTCTTGGTGAGAAGAGACTCCATTCTCCAACTCCATGGCTGATTCTCTGTCTAAACAAGAGGAAGTCGGCCTGGTTCAAGTGCTGGGCAGGTGATGGCATCTGCCAGAACTGAGTGATGTTGGTTTACTGGTTTTATTGGCCTCATCTTTCTGGCAAGGGTTGCTGATTTGCTGATTAAATTGTGAAGCCATTTCCTTTCAAGACATATGTAAGTGAGAATGTGAGTTGACTTAAGCTGAGACGGAAGTAAACAGTCGGGCACGTACACAGGTGTGGAGGTGGCAGGAGTCGGGCAGGTGGCACACGTGGGCTAGATTTGGGCCCCTGTTGCTTTAGAGCAAGGTCAAGTGAAGTCGAAGGCCATAGGACCGAGGACTGCTGGAGGGTGTGGGCAGGCTGGGGAGGATGGGGTGGGTGGCTTGCCCCAAACCGTGCAGTTAATTAGCCAGAGAGAAAACCCTGCACAGCCTTGAGTGCCTGCTGTGACACCCAGGGACAGGACTCCATGGCCTGTGCCACCCTAGTCCTATGCCAGTACCTCATACATCCCCATGACCCCTGCTGCATGAGTTAAGGGTGACTAGCAACCCCATCTTATTGCCCTCACCCCCATTGAGAGCTTCTCCACTGGAGGGCCCTTCTCCTCAATGCGGAGGAGAATGTTGCCTGGGAAACGCAACATCTGCTTCTCTGTGCTCCTTTCCAGAAGATAAACACACCGCAAAGGCTGCTTTGCCCTCTTGGCTTCCTGTTCCAGCTCCCACTCAAAGCTGGGCTCAGGGGTTGTTGGTTCAGATCGAGGCCACGGCACTGTGGGGTCACAGGATGTCTTGCAAGCAAAGGTTGTGAAATCTCCTCTCCTCCCAGCTGACTCTGGACCAGCCCAAGTCCTCTGCCTTCCTTGTGACCCCAGGCCACCCCTGTGCTGCCCCCAGCTGTGCTTTCCTAAGTTCACTCCCAAGTTCCGGGACCAGTGCTGGCAGTTTGTCTCCTTTTTGTTCCCTGGCATGCTCCACACCGTCCCAGGCAGCCCCTCGCTGCTCCCACCCCATCCCCTGCACCCCCATGTCTTTGCTTATTTGGACTCTCCTCCTGGGGTGCTCACTCCCCACCGGCTAGTCCTGGTCACCAACACCGTGTCCTGCCCAGGGATTCTGATGGAATGGGCGGGCTAGGGCCGAGGCACAAGTACCATTTAGAAGCCTCCTTGTGTGGTTCCGGTGTGAACACCCTTATCCACCCTCTTTAGTCTATAACAGTCTTACCCACTGTTCACCATCCAGCCAGATTACCACCTCCTCTGTGAAGCCTCCCCTGACTGCTTCAGACCACAGTTGCCGTTTCCTCCTTGTGGACACAAAGTCAGGGCTATCTGGCTTGCCACTCCTGGTTCTGTACTCAGCTCATATGTGTTACCTGCTCCCTCAGCCACCCTGAGGAATTTCCTACCGTTCACCTCCCATTCCTTACACCCTCTTTTCTCAAAGTGTGGCCAGTGAACCAGCAGTCCCACATCAACTTGGAGCTTCTTAGAAATGCAGAATCCCAGGCTTCCCTGGTGGTTCAGTGGTTAGGAATCCACTTGCCAATGCAGGGGCCACGGGTTCGATCCCTGGTCCAGAAAGATCCCACATGCAGCAACAAAGACCCAGCTCAGCCAAAAGTAAATAAATAAATCTTAAAATAAAGATTAAAAAAAAAGGAAATGCAGAATCCCAGGTCCCAACCCAGGCCAGCTGGGGTCAGAACCTGCGTCGTAACAAGCTCCCAAGCAGGTGCGCAGACGTTAGAATGTGAGGTGCTCTAGCCCAGAGATGGCCACCTGAGACTTAAGGACAGTTCCTTTGTCCTGTCACTTGTCATCATCTGACCTGCTTTATCAATATTCACTTACTGTCTGCCTCCCTCGTCGGCTAGAATGTGAAATCCCCAAGGGCAAGAGTTTGTTTTGTTCGCTGCTATATCTTCCCTAGTGGCTCACATGGTAAAGCATCCGCCTGCAATGCAGGAGACCCAGGCTCAATCCCTGGGTTGGGAAGATACCCTAAAGAAGGAAATGGCAGCCCACTCCAGTATGCTTGCTGGGGGAGTCCCGTGGAGCCTAGTGGGCTACAATCCGTGGGGTCACAAAGAGTCAAACACGACTGAGCAACTAACATACATATCCTCCACAGGTGCTCAGTGAAAACTCACTGAAGGAATGAATGCGTTAAAAAAAAAACCTCTGTCTTCCAGGATCATTTCTCTGCTGAGCAAGTTCCGGTTGGGATTCCACGAAGTTCACGTCCTTCCCGACATCAACCAGAAGCCACGGGCCGAGCAGTGAGTTTTCTGTGTTGGGGGTTCCAGGGAGAAGGGTTGGCCCTTTGGTAAACCAAGGGCAACCCGGTTCACCTGCCCCTGCCTACACTGGGCTCATGGAAAGAAAGAGTTTGCAGCTGTTAATTTTTGTTTGAGTTTTTTTCCCCTTGCCCCGTGGTCCTTTGCATATCAGAGCTGTGGTCTTTGCCAGAAAAATACCTGGGCTGAAGGTCAATGAAAGTTCCCACTCATGCTTTTCACAGACCCAGTGTTTTTGAAGCTCTTCATGGCCATTCTGCTCCTAGAGCAGAGCTGGTGTTTCATCTGCCAGGGGCCTCCCACCCACCCCGCACACCCTGGGGCTGAGAAAGTCTCCAGCTTCACACCTCTCAAGCTCAGGCTGCTGGCTACTCATGAAAGGCTGATTTATCTACTCTGATTTTCTAAATTTTCTCCAACCCCTGTATCGTTTTCATAAAGGAGTGGTTCTCAAACATCAGCATCACCTGTAGGGTTTGTGAACACACAACTCTGGGGCCCAGCCTCAAGATTCTGAGTCTCTAGGTCTGGGGTGAGGCCTGAAAATGTGCACTTCTAACAAGCTCTCCTGTGCTGATGCAGGCACCTCACTTTGAGAACCACAGTCTCAGGCGATCCATGTAACATGCTTAACAGGGCGCCCTGCCTAGAGTCAATGATCAGTCAAGGCTGGATTTGTGGCTTCTGCCCGCTTGTAGCTTCTGAGCTCTTTCTGTATCTCCACCTTTCCCTATAGTCCTAACTCTGCTACAGACTGCTTCCTTCCTTCTCCGGACATTGCTTAAATTAAGTGTCTGAAAAAGGGACTGTGACCATCCCAGCTCATTGCTTCCTGCCAAGCCGAGGTAAAGGTCACCGGAAGGTCTATTTCTTGGCCACCTTTAGTCCAGTTGGCCATGGCCACGAGTGGCAGGATCATATGCCCCGAAATACACCACTGGAAGGATGCTCCTTCTGCAGAGGCCACGGCAGAGGCACGTCCCCTCCATGGGGCTGAGGGGCACTGGAGCAAACAGAACGGAAGTTCCCCAGGCCCTGAGGCAGAAGCATGGCAGCTGCAGCCCCTGATGTTATGTTAACTCACTGGCACCTGGGGAGTAGAAGATGTCGAATGGTCTGGGCAACCGCTCCCCTGCTCACCCATGCAATGGCAAGTGGGCAGACTTGAAGCAAACTCCTGTGTGAATTTGTAGCAGGGCTCAATTGTGGGGCCAGAAGGAATAAGTTACTTTCCTAATGATTCAGTTGCACATTCTTAAAAGAAGACATTTATGATAGGATTGCCTTATGTAAATCTGTCGAAGTGAGGTTTTCCAGCACTCTGTCTTCTCAGTAAAGTAAGGTCTGTCCTGACCTCTTTAGCCCTTGTCTACCTGGAGAAGGAAGGACATCAAGAAGAAAAGAAAGGGGACTTCCCTAGTGGGCCAGTGGCTAAGACTCCGAGCTCTCAGTGCAGGGGGTCTGGGATCAATCCCTGGTCAGGGCACTAGATCCCACATGCTGCAAGTAAGAGCGCCCAGGCCATAACTAAAAATCCCTCATGCTGCCACTAAGACCCAGAGTAGCCAAATAAATAAATATTTTTTTGAAGGAAGGAACTAGTTAACAGTGATGGATATACTGACTCCCCCATTCTCTCAGGGCTGTGCTTGAGCGACAGGGGCAGAGGTGAGTAAATTGCAGCCCTGCCCTGCATGGTTTACCTTGGCTGAGGTACAGGGAGGATGTCAAGAAGCATCAGAATGGTGCAGAGATGGACGCAGATGCAAAGGAGAACAGGGCCATCTCTGCTAGTGGAGGAGCAGAGCCTTGAGAATGGCCGTGAACAGAGATGGGAGGGGGAGACCTTCCCCCATGGAGAGGACAGTGGGAGCCACATGCAGAACCCCCCAGCCCATCTTGTCTTTAAACCCCATCTTTCCTCTTGCATCTGCCTTCACCTCCTGGACCATTTCTCTCCTCCCTTGCACAGCCAACCTTCTCCAAAGTGATGCTACCCTCTTTGTGGCTGCTTCCTCCCACCCTTCCCTCATTCTCCAGCTCACTCCAGTCTGGCTGCCCTCCTGCAGCTCCGCTGAAATCCTTCTCTCCAGCTTGGGCCGTGACCTCTGCACCACCAGGTCTGCAGAGCCCGCGGCTGTCCTCCTCGTTCTCTGCCTCACAGCTGCATTTGACACAGCGGTCCTTCTTGAAACAGCCCCTTTGGATCCAAGATGCTGCCCTCTCCTGGATCCCTCCCACTTCAGGGATCCTTCTTTCAGCTTCCTTTGCTGGTGCTGCCTCCTTTCCCTGACTTGCCTGAGGGCATCCCATTCACGCCTGCACTCACCTTGCTCCATCCACACAGGCTTCTCTGTTGCTCCTCAAGCAGCCCAAGTACACTTCTGCCTCGGGGCCTTTGCACCTTCCATTCTGTTTGCTCCAACACCCCCTGCCTTGTGCATAGCTAGCTTCGGAAAGACGGGCATCCTCGGGTCCAGAGAGGACTTTCTGCCCAAGTATTTCCCATCCCAGGACTCAGCGTATGCTTTCATAAGTCTTCTGATCTGTATCCACCTGCTTATTTGTCGCCCAGCAGACCACGAGCTCTGTGCAGCCTGGGGATGTTGTCTGGTTTGTGCACTGCTGTATAGCACAGAGCAGTGCTCGGTAAACACCCTGGGGCGGGAGTGGTCAGGGGGTGGAGATGGATCCCAGTCAGGCTTCACGGACCACTTGTGGAAGTCCTGTTCAAAGTCAGACGCAGCTGTCAAGGCTGAATTCAACACAGGCTGCTTGGTGTAAACAGCAGCATCAGAAAGGGTTTCAGCCTGAAATGTATGTCCCCACGGCCCCCACCTCCATCTCCCTCTGAGGACCCCGTTCCCCTGGACATGGGCACCTTGCCCAGTCTCACTGGCTCTTTTGCCCCCAGCATCAAGCGCTTTGAGGACATGATTGCACCCTTCCGCCTGAATGATGGCTTCAAGGACGAGGCCACGGTCACTGAGATGAGGCGGGACTGCCCCTGGAAGATCTCGGATGAGGAGATTAACAAGAATAGAATCAAGGTGCGGGAGAAAGAAGGGCCTTGCTGGGGTGGGGGTGGGGGTGCTCCTGACCGAGGTGCTCCCCTGGGTCAGGGCCTGTGCCCCCATCTGTCCTGGGCTTCCTGAACCCCTTCCCCTGACCCTCAACTCTAGTCTCCCTGCACCAAGCCTCTGAGGTGTCCTCAAGCCACACACGCTCAGGCTGACGAGTGACCCAGGGGTTGATCTCAGAGCCATCCTTGGTGTGGGAACCTGGTCCCTCGGTCCATTTTGAGTCTCCCTGGCCATGGCAATGGACTGCCTGGGGTCCTTCTCCCTCTCTTCCCCTGTTCTTCCATGCCTGCAGGAAGGAATTCATGAGGCAGATGGTGAAGGTCAAGGTAGAGCTTGTCCTTTGTGGGCCCATAAAGCTGCCTGAGCTTCTCCCCTAGGCTATGGACCCCACGCCCTTCCCAGGCAGCATCTTCAGGACTCTGCTCAGGCCTAAAGGAGAGTGGGGGCTGCCATGCCCATTTTAAGGTGGGGAGAGCAGTTCTGCTCCCTGTGAGTTCCATGGTGGTAGTTCTGAGGACTCAGGAGACATTTGCTGATTTCTGGGGACAGTTTTGGCTGTCACCTGCCAGCAGGAATGGCCACTGTCACTTAGCGAGTATCGGCCTGGGATGCTGCTAAACATCCTGCAACCCACAACACAGAGTGATTCCACCCAAATGCTGCCCATGTGAGATCTGGGTGAACTCACTTGCCCTCAGTTTTCCTTTCTCTCCAATGGGGTATCCACAATCAGACCCTGAGTGTCCACCACTTCCGAACAATTCAGAGACAAGCCTTGGAGAGGAGGAGGGAGTCCGCCCTCAGCTCAGCCCCACCTGAGCTTTGGGGAGTTCCCTGACCTGGCCCCTGAGCCTTCCAGAGTCACCCAGTCCTGAGAAAAGGCTGAGTAATGTGTCGTGTCCACAGAAGGCTCCTGCCTACTCTGTCGCAGGGGAGATCGAGCCATCACCATTGCTGAGTGCACCTTAGCAAGTGCTTCCCCTGGAGCTTTTGTGTGCATCATCTCACTCAGGCTTCCCCAGACTCCCCGGGGAGGGCACTGTTGCACCCATTTCACAGCTGAGGACACTGAAGCTCAGGGAGGCAAGGTCCCTGCTCGATGTCGGAAACTCTTAGAGCTGAGATGTGAACCCAGCCCTCCCCACCCCACGGGAGGTGCTCTTTGCCACCACAATCCCACAATAATAAGGTCAGGAAGAAAACACCCCAGGGGCTCCTCCAGGAGGTAAGCTTGGCTTTCAGTCACCTTCTTGGAGGTGGGAGAATCTACCATAATTTAGGGGGGACAATTCACACACCCAGTTTGAGATGTTCAAGAACGTGGACTTGGGCTTGGCGGGGATCGCTCAGGGGATGTGGGAAATGACCACATGGCTTTTCCTTGCCCAGTCCCTGCGGCAGGTGAGGCTGAACGAGATTCTGCTGGATTATTCCCGAGATGCTGCTCTGGTTGTCATGTAAGTAGTGACCTGTGTGCTGGAGAAGCCTGATGCCCAGGCCAGAGTGTCAGCTTTAGAGGGCTGGTCACTGGCTGAGGACCCGAGCCTTCCTCTGTGAGGATGAAGGGCCCCAGGCCCATAGAAACACAATCTGGGTGGCTTCTTACTCCTTGACCGGGCCTGCATCCACCCCATGCCCCACGCCCCACGCCCCACGCCAGCGCACCAGCTGGCCGAGGTCTTGGGTCCCTATGTCCCAAGCCTCACCGACTCCCCCCACCCCTGCTTTCCCCTGTCCATTGCTTTTTCCTGCCAAACTCAGCTTGGCAAAGGGGACCCAGTTTGTTCTGGAAGAAAATCGATTCCTAGTTGTTTGGCCAGCTCTCTTTGGTCACCAGCCACCCCCAGTTGATGTTGGTGCCAGGTCTGGGCAGTGGAATCAGAACCCTGCCCTGGCCGGGGCTGCTCCAGCCTCTCTCGCTGCTGGCCCTGTCTGGTTAGGAGCCGCCTCGGCTGGCCGTTGACCCAGGCTGAATAAGTGGAAGAAGAGGGGAAGGTGACAGTGGTGCGGACAGTCTCATGGAGGCCAAGAGGCAGAACACGGCCAGCCAGGCGCCCAGCCCCCTCTCCCAGGGACAGGCCGGCTCAGAGGGAATGCAGCCCTCTGCCCAGAGGAGCCCCTGACATTTCCTGGGGCGAGCTACCGCAGACTCCACAGGACAGCGGGGAAAGCCGCCGAACCTGTTTGTTCACACCCTGAGACCAGGATGGAGCACACAATTTGTGAGGCTGTGCGCAGTGAGAATGTGGGGCCCTTTGTTCAAAGGCGATTAAGAACGTCAGAATGGTAACAGCAGAGCGTGAAACCCAGCCTGGGACCCGTCTCAGTGCGGGGCTTCATGACCACACAGGTGGCTGCCCCCGAAGCTGGCTCTGCCTGGAGCCGTTCTTTCTGGGGCTCATGGGGAGATAATCTTTTCTACAAAGAAAGTGCTCCATGTTTCCTTTGGTGTGGGGACCGTAGAGTAAGGGAAGCAAGTTGATCTCCAAGCCGCTGGCCAATATCTTTCAGAGAACGTTTCTAGGGCCAGGTTAGCCTGGTTGTGGGCCGGGTCAGCAAGTAAGACGGTGACAGCGGCTTCATCCTGGGATGGCTCCCCGACTTTCCCTGGGTGTGGTACTTGGGATGTGCCATCTGGGGCATAGGTGTGCCAAAGCACCTCTTCCTGAGTGCCACCTCTGTTCAGAGAAGCAGATTTGCATTTTGTCTCTGCCATTAGCCCACTGTGTGGCCTTGGGCCAGTAACTCTCCTTCTCTGAGCCTCAGCTTCCCTGATTATACATTTTTTTTGAATGTTTATTTTTGGGGCTGCATCGAGTCTCACTTGCAGCACCCAGGTTCTCCATCGTGGCGTGCGGGCTTCTCTCTAGTTGTGGTGCATGGGCTCTAGGGCGCGTGGGCTCTGTAGTTTCTCTTCTAGTTAAGACCCCCAGACTTGTAGTCGTGGCTCTTGGGCTTAGTTGCCCAGAGACGTGTGGGCTCTTAGTTCCCTGACCAGGGATAGAACCCATGTCCTCTGCACTGCAGGGTGGATTCTTAACCCCTAGACCATCTAGGAAGTCCCTCCCTGATTATAGAGAAGAGTTAAATTAATTATTTCCAAGATTCTCTTTCACTCTAACATTCTATGACCCTAAGTTTGCCACTAAAATGAGTCAGACTCAGGCCATAAGAGGAGGAATTTCATCTGGGGAGGGACCACCTGCTGTCACCTCTCCCCTCCCACTCCCCCACCTTCTGGATCTCACAGGGGAAACCCATCCCCACCCCCAGCCTTTCTGGGATTAGCTGATACAAATAAACGGGAGAGGAGAGAGCGGCACACAGGTGCACCCCAGGGCGTCTGCCACAGTTGCCTGAAAGGGCCCTGGCTGTCCAGCCAGCACCACGGGGAGCAGCTGCTCTGCTCCTCCAACCCGGAGACATGCCTTTAAAAGTTCACCCTGAGGGTCCCCTGCTTCAACCATTGAGGGGGCAGGGAGGTGTGGAAAACAGCAAATTCCTCAATTCCTTCTAGATCAGGGTCTGGGGTTGAGCCCAGGAGCCCACATTTCCCAGAAATCCCAAGAATGAGAAAATCCTCCCAAGCCTCCAGGAAATGACAAAAATCACATTTTCTAGCACATCAGAGAGCACACATGGGGCTGTTTTCTAGAGCAGCTTTGAGGCAGAACTGGCTTGTTTGCTGTCTACTAATCAGTGGTTTATCTGATTAACAGTCCTTGTTTGAGCTCAGCTTAAACTGCACACTAATAAACCAGCCTTGTAACTAGCCCAACAACCTTGACCACACTAAGCACATATTTCTGGCATAACTTTTGGGTCTAGACCCCTCTTTTTTCTTATAAACACTCCCTCCTCAAAGCTAAATGCGTGTGTGCTAAGTTGCTTCAGTTGTGTCCGACTCTTTGCAACCCTATGAACTGTAGCCCACTGGCTCCTCTGTCCATGAAATGTTCCAGGCAAAAATACTGGAGCGGGTTGCCGTTTCCTACTCCAGGGCATCTTCCAGACCCAGGGATCAAACCCGTACTTCCTGTGTCTCCTGTTTGGCAGGCAAGTTCTTTACCACTAGTGGCACCTGGAAGTCACCAAAGACAAATAGTAATAGAATAATAGCAATCAAAGTGCATTTTATTGATTGAGCCTCTGTGACACTCAAGGCATTGGGGTTTATTAATAAAAAAAATTTTTTTTTTCATTTATTTTTTGGCTATACCGAGCAGCATGTGAAATCTTAGTTTACCACCAGGGATTCAATCTGTGCCCCTTGCATTGGGAGCATGGAGTATTAACCACTGGACCACAAGGGCAGTCCTAACTTTTTAAAAAATTTATTTTATTAAAGTATAGTTGATTTATAATGCTATGTTAATTTCTGGTGTATAGCAAAGTGATTCAGTGAGACATATATATACATTCTGTTTCACATTCTTTTCCGTTATGGTTTATCTGAGGGAACTGAATATAGTTCCCTGTGCTACAGAGTAAGGCCTTGCTGTTTATCCAGCCTACACATAATGGTCTGCATCTGCTAATCCCAAACTCCTAAATCCACTGGGCCTTATTAATTTTCAGAACTCTATGAAGTGACTCTGTTTTACCCCCATCCCCACCACAGCACACACCCTTAGGAGACGAGGAAGCTGAGTCTCAGAGAGATTCAGAATCTGCCAGGTGGTGACTAGGGTTTGAAGCCCCAGACGCCGGTTCTGAAGCTCGGTTATCTTTCTGCATCTAGGTTAGATCCAAGGCTGCCTTTCCTTGTGACTAAGCGAAGCAGTTCTGAGCAAAAAGCTCCTTTGTTCTGGAGCAGCTTGATTTCAAAAGATTAGTAGCTTACACCACACACATCCTGTGGGCAGAAACAGAGCGTGTCATTCGCTGGCACTGGGGGAGAGTGCCAAGGGAGTCTGTCCTTTGGACAGGCAGACAGATGGGCAGGCTCTGCTCTGAGAGGGAACTTCATGTTGGGGCTTGAAAAGCCACAGCAGGAGTGATGGAGGTCCCCTGCCCTGGATACTGCAGTTACTAGGCCCCCAAGCCTTAGACATTTCTAATTGCAGTCCCTGAAAAGAACGTATAATACCAGTAGTTCTGTTCAGTCGCTCAGTCGTGTCCGACTCTTTGTGACCCCATGGACTGTAGCACGCCAGGCCTCCCTGTCCATCACCAACTCCTGGAGTCTACTTAAACTCATGTCCATTGAGTCAGTGATGCCATCCAGCCTTCTCATCCTCTGTCGTCCCCTTCTCCTCCCACCTTCAATCTTTCCCAGCATCAGGGTCTTTTCCGATGAGTAGTTACCAGTGGGCATTTCCAGCCTTTAGTGTGACTGTCAAATCAGGAAAGTTTGGTTTCAATATTTCCACTTCCCTTTTCCTGGGAAAGGTACCAGAAAAACACAAACTCAGTCTATTAACTAAGGTGACACTGGCTTCATGGAATGTGCTTGTTCCCATGGTGTTCCCTGATCCTGGGGACCTTGCTTTATAAGGGAGGATACTGTTTGTCCCAAAAGAAGCTTTGAGAAGGGAATTTTAAAAAAAGGGACAGCTGTTTGGGGACGTCGATTCTCAGCAGAGGAGGGGTTGCAGTGAGCTGGGATCATGGGGATGGGAAGATCCCAAGACCTTGGGTCATGTCCCAGCTCTGCCACTCACCCGCTGGGTCATCTCGAGCTGGCAAATGGTAATAAGTGGTGACAATACTGCTGACGTCACAAAGTGCTCACTCTACGCCAGTGCTTTTGTGCAGTACCCTTCACGACCTGGGGCTTCTTTGGAACTCATAAGCCTATGACAGAATCATGTGTGTTCACTTTGGGAAAACAAAAACTGAGGCTTAGGGTCAATGAGCCTTTTGTCACAGCCACATGGCTGAGGAAGCGGCAAGCCACGACTCTAGCAGCTTCTCTGACCCAGAGCCAGCCTCTGAAGCCCAGCATTGCACAGCATCCTCCTGTCTGGCCGGTTCCCCCAGCTTTTCCCCCGGGTAGTTTTGAGGTTCAGATGAAACAGTACCTGTGGGTGTACTTTGGGAAAACAAACAAGGTTCAGGCCCATGTAACAGGCTGGTGCCCCAGCTTTGTGCACCGCCAGCGGGATCGGTATGATGCCGCCTTCCCGCAAGAGCCGCAAGCAGGGCGGTGGCAGTCATCACCAGGTGTCTTTGGAATCTCAAGATGGTGGAAAAGTCGCTTCCTGAAATAGCCATGAAAATGTGGCTGAAGAGCCTTCCGAGGGTATGTGGTTATTTGCTTAGCATAGCAGTTCAGACAAGGCAGTTCAGGGAGACTGCAGAGTCCTGCTCCCAAGGCCTTACATATGTGGCAGGAGCCAGGACTAGGCCACTCGGCTGAAACCCATGAACGTATCACTTTGCTGTGGCTGCAGGCAGGGGTGTGGCTGGAGAGGCGAGGCTGGCGTGATCCGAGTGGCTGCAGGAGTGGGATCCGTGAGCCTCGCCGTGAGCCTCAGACTGTTCTCCATACAGGTGAATAAGACAGACCCCACCTGCCCATGCGTGAACAAACATTCTAGCGGAGGGAGACAGACAACAAATAAATGAAAAGAGGATTTGCAAGTGTGAAGTGTTACAAAGATAATGAAACAGGGTGACATGATAAAGAGGGGGAGATGGGATTGAAGAGGGTGATCCGAGAAGGAGGTGCACTTGGGCCAAGACCCGAGGGAGCCAAGCTGAAGAGCTGGGAGCTGGCTCTGCCATCTGGGTGGAAAGAATGTCATATGCCAAGGCCCCGGGGCAGGAACAAGCCGGCCGTTTATTTCAGGAGTGGAAAGGAAGCCTCTGTGGCTGTGTGGGTGTGAGGGACCCTGAGGGCAGTGGGAGGGGAGGTTGTGGAGGCTGGTGGGGCCAGGATCACAGGGGCCTCACAAGCCATGGCTTTGTTTAGAAATGCTTTGTGGGTGAAGTTACATTTCAAGTCATGCTTTCAAGAAGAGCCACAGGTCATTCTTAGGGTGGCTGGGAAGAAGGAGCACTGAAGGGGCCAACAAACAGAGATGCTGTTCAGGAAGCAGACCGGGAGCTGGGCCTCATGGGGAAGGCCCCTGGTTAATTTCCCATCTGCTGCTTCTTCCTGCCCCACAGCACCCTGCCCATAGGGAGGAAGGGGAAGTGCCCGAGCTCACTCTACATGGCCTGGCTGGAGACGCTGTCCCAGGACCTCAGACCTCCAGTCATCCTGATCCGAGGAAACCAGGAGAACGTGCTCACCTTTTACTGCCAGTAACTTCGGGCTTGGCTGCACCTGCCCAAAGCCTGAGCGCAGGGGATGCCTACCTGTCCACGGGCACAGAAGGCATACCCTGTCACATGTAGTATCTGATGATCTGATGGAAGAAGTTGGTAGATTTTCAAACATCGGCTGGACCCCACTCCCATTGGACTTGTGCTCTGGGTTTTGTTTTTATGGGCTCAAGAAGTAGCAGATAGAGTTGTCTGCTCTATCTGGCGGGTCCATATCCCTTTTAAGTTTTCTTTTGCTCTTGATTACAACAAATTAAGATTTCAGTCTTTGATTTGTGTACAAATTTGAGACAGACTTCTGGATGTGTATCTTGGCGGTTTCTACAGACCTTTCCTGGGAGCACCCCCTAAACACGCCTCCCCATACCAATGTCAGGCGAGTGGGCACCCCACATGCACCTGCAACCCTTGCAGGAGGAATACAGGGCTCCTTGAGCCTCCATAATAATGCAAATTTATTTAACTGCCTCTCACTTCCTTCACTTTCAATAATGTGTCTGAAGTGTTTTGGTTGGTTCTTTGGTAAACTGAGACTTTCAAACTTTTCTAGATGGCAACCCACAGTAAGAAATCTATTTGACATTGAAACTTGGAACAAATACAATGAAACAAAAGTGTGACAAAACAATCTTTATCCTTTGCTGAGAAAGACAGAGCTCCTGGCCGAGCACTTGAAGGAGGGAGAGGGGGCTGCCTTTGAGCCATTCAGTGGACTGGGACCAACTCCCACTCCAGATTAGGCAAAGCCTTTCTAGAGCCACATGGAAAACCACTTCCTGGCAAATGGTTGCTCCCTCTTCTGACCTCAAGGAGACTCTGATCCAAGAACAGAGAATGCTTTGACTTTGGGAACTTAAATAAAACACTTCACCATGTTGGAATCTAAATTTTGAACAATGATAATAGCTTTGTTTAAAAAAAAAAGTCTTGAGTTAACAGTGAGGTCAAAAACAATGAAATGAATAAAAAATACATTTACTCAGTCAACAGAATTTATTTGTTTTGGAACAGGCTGTTTCTCAACTCCGCTGAGTGTTTTGGAAAAATTAGCTGTATTGTTTTTTCGACCCTGGATTAAACTTTTCTCTGTGCTTCCACTGGTCCCATAGGTCACAGGGCCGGATTTCCACATGGATGTTTACAGGGGTCACTTACTTTTCCCTTTGCTTCTCTTACATGTGCTTGAAGATGCACAGAGAGCCTGTCTTCTTTAATCTTTTAAAAAGCCTCCCAGGAATTTCAATCGTGCCTCAAACCAACGGGCAGAGAGATTGAGTGGAAAGAGCCAGAGCGTGGCCACCAAGGAACCTGGACTTGAGTTTCTGTGTTCCCCCCAAAACTGACTATGACCTCAGATATGGCCCCTTACCCTCTCTGAGCCGCAGTCTGTGAAATGAGAGAATGGGACTGAGGCAGCTGTCACCAGCCAACTGGCCTGCTGCTGACTGGTTTGGCCCACGTGTTGTTTTTTTTTAATTACGTGTGTATTTCTTTGGGCTGTGCAGGGTCTTCGTTGCTGTGCCGGCTTTCTCTGCTTGTGGTGAGCGGGGGCTACTCTTCGCTGCAGTGCTCGGGCTTTTCTTTGTGGTGGCTCCTCTTGCTGTGGCTCGAGGGCTCTAGAGGGCGCAGGGGCTTAGTTGCTCCAAGGCATGTGCAATCTTCCCGGATCAGGGATGGAACCTGTGTCTCCTGCACTGGCAGGCGGGTTCTTAGCCACCGTACCATCAGGGAAGTCCCCAGTGTGGTTGATTAGTGTTATGGAAGTGAGGGGCACCAGGTGGGGTGGAGAACACATTCCTCAGTACCCCCACCCCCACTGTGGCACACCACTTCCGGCCCTACTGTGTGCTCAGAGGCTGTGAAGACACCCCCCACCACCACCAAGTCATCGCTGGGCATGTGAAGCACTGAGAGATGAAGAGACTTTGGTCCGCTGTGTGTGTGTCTGTGTCTGGATGATAAGATGCTCCACGTCAGTGAGGAGTCCAGCCTGGCACTGTGCCCGGGAAACCACAGAGAGGTGGTCATCAGAGCTGGAGCCCAACACTGCCAGCAGCCACCCTGCCACTGCAGAAGGAACTCCTCACTTACCTCCCCCAGGATCCACTGCTCAGATAGCTCCTGACTTCCCCCCTGGCATTTCAGCCTCCAGATTTCATGTCCTCTTTCAGTTCCTGCCCAGACTTGTGGCTCTGATGTAAGATAGGCTCTCTGAGCTCCCCTCTCAGGCAGAGAGCTGTGGGTCTCACAAGAACATGGAAAGCCCCGTCTGGACTGAATTCCCTTTTACACACCTACCTGGCCTATAGTGTGGCTTGGAGGGCGAGGTGGGTTTCACACAGATGAGACTAGCTGGAACGTTCCTGAACCACCACCTGGCTGAGAGGTCCCCAAGTACATGCAAAGCAGCCAGGTTTTGCTTGTAGCTGTGTATAGCTCAGGAGAGCAGGAAAAAAAAAAAAAAAGTACCAGCCACTTTCGAAGTGTTCACAGAAACGGGGCCCAGGAAAGTCCAGCCACCAGCTTTGTTGGTAATTGCCCACTTGAAATGAGGGTCAAACTTATGACCGAAAGCACAAGCGTGACATGAGTGCCCCTGCCTGAAAGGGAGCCATAACAAACACAGTTTCTAAAAATACCATGTGGTCTAGTGTTAAGAAAAACCACCTGGCTGGGAGGCAAAACAGCAGAATGTCATACGGTTAAAAGACAGTAGCAAGAAAAGATAAGTGTTTTCTGCTCCAGCTTATAGGAGAGTTACAAAAGAAAATGTTCTAAGGATGCAAAAGAGGGAAAAGAGAGAGTAAAGACTAAGGTGGAGAGTGGAGGGAACTTCCCAGGGACTATTCAGACTCCATGCTCCCAAGGCAGCGGCTCCCCGTTGGACCCCTGGTCAGGCAACTAGATCTCCCGTGCTGAAACTAAAAAAAAAAATCTCACACGCTGCAACTAAAGATCTCACATGGCATAGCTAAAGATCCCACGTGCCACAACAAAACTGACGGTCCCGCATGCTGCAACTAAGACCCGGTACAGCCAAATAAATAAATAATAAAAAATAATAATTCCCTCCACCCTCCACTTTAGTCTTTGCTCCCTCTTTTGCGTCTTTAGAGCATTTTCTTTTGTGACTCTCCTATGTGACTCGCTTTTGTAATTCTCCAAACTAGGTATGTTTGGAGAACAAGAAATAAACCATTCTTCCTGGTTTAAGAGAGTTGTGAACTGGGAGAAAATAAGATAGAGAAGGTCTTCAAGTGCAAGGCCCCCATGGGGAGGCTGAGGAGCTCAGAACTGATTCAAAGGCACTAGGGAGCCACTGAGGGTAAAGGAAGCCTGAGCCTGAGGAAGTTTGGCCAGACAGGAGATAGAGGAGGCTGGAGGAGAGAAGGCAGGGTGCCCAGAGAGGACGATATGCAGAACTGCCAAAGCAAGCCAGCAAGCCTCAACAGTCTTCAGATTGACAAAGGGCAGGGGAAAGAGGAGGAAGAAATGGCATCTTCCAGAACTGAGAATGGCCTGGATGTACGTGTAGACGGAACAGGGCCCCAGAAGTTGAGCCTGTGCCGCTGTAAGAACAAACTGTGTCACATGGAGGATAAGGGATCAGGCTTCCTGCTGGAGGAAATGAGCAAGTAGGTGGGTTTGGTTTCGAAGACACCCCAGGGGTCAGAAATGTGGTCCTGGAGCTCAGGAAGAGCTCATGGTGTCCACTGTTTCAGCCTGAAACTCTGAAAGCAGAGACCATAAGTAGATTTGGGAGTCACACTCATGGACAGGAAATCAAAGTCATAGCTTGAGTGAGATCACCAAGAAAGAGTGTGAAGGGAATGGAGAGGGCTAGAGGCTGGACCTCAGAAGGGCTCCATTTAGGGGCAGGAAGAAGAGGCAGCCAACAAAGCAGCCTAGAAAAGATCATTAGTGGGGGAATATTACTCAGTCATAAAAAAGGAACAAAATAATGCCATTTGCAGCAACATAGTGATTGTCACACTGAGTGAAGTAAGTCAGACACAGAAAGACAAATATTATATGCATATGATATCACATAAATGGAATATTTTTTTTAAAAAAAGGTACAAATGAACTTCCAAAACAGAAGTAGAGTCACAAACATAGAAAACAAACTCATCGTTACCAGAGGATAAAGAGGGGCAGGGTAAATTGGGAGAATGGGATTAACATATATACACACACACACATATATATATATATATTAGATAACAAGAGCCTACTGTATAGCACAGGGAACTCTACCCAATACTCTGTAATGGCCTATATGGGGAAAAAAATCTTAAAAAAAGACTGGATACACATACAAGTATGACTGAGTCACTTTGCTGCACACCTGAAGCTAACACAACATTGTGAATCAGCTAAACTCCAATAAAAAATTTTCGGAAAAGACCATTGGTGGGGCAGGAGGAAAACCCCAGTAACCAAGAGCCTCAGAAGGCACCAGGGTCCAAGAAGCACAGAACTGTCGGCTCTCATGTTACCCAATTGCCAGATGTAAAGTCACTGCTGAATTGCAGTTCTGGGCATCACTAGGAGCCTTAGAATAATTCAGTAAGGTGGTGGGTCAGGGACCCCAGACTGAGGAACAGTTGGTGGAGGGGGAAGGAAAGCAGCAGATATACATATAGACCTGTGCTTGAGTGACCCAGCAATGGGGAGAAAAACAACAATACGGTGAGGAAAAATAAGGTGGACCTTGGAGGAGAAGCAGAGATTGTTGTTGTCTTAGGGGGTGTGTCAGTCAGGATAATGCTAGATTCTGCTGCAGTCATAAATTACCCTCTAAATGTTAGCAGCTTATATGATAAAGATCAATCTCTCTTGCAAATATTCCTATGCTGGGTAAGCCCTCTTGTCCACCTCAAGTCCCAGTGATTATTCCCATCTTGGGAGGCAACCACTTCAGCCAGTAGCTTCCAACTCACTGAGGAAGGGGAAGAGAGCAGGAGGGTGGTGCACTGGCTTTCAAATGCTTCTGCTCAGAAGTGACCTGTTGCTTCCACTCAAAGTCCATGAGCCAAATAATTCACATGGCACCACCTTGCTGCAAGAGTGCTGGAAAACGGGGAGGACCATAGAAGTATTCATTGGGCAATAAATGTCTCTGTCATGGGTGGGAATGAGAGAAATATAGGTCAGAGGGGGAAGATTTAACATGCAAGGAAGAGAGTGATGAAAAGGTAGTAATGGAGAATCAACAAAATGTGGGGGGAATTTTGCTAAGCAGCACAGAAGGCATTTGAGCAAACTCTGGGAGATGGTGAAGGACAGAAGCCTGGTGTGCTGCAGTCCATGGGTCGCAAAGAGTTGGACATGGCATGCAAAGAGTTGAACAACAAGGAAGGCATAGCTATTGTCTGCCATCTCAAGGGTGCAAAATTCCCAGGACACTTGCCCTTGTGCCAGTCTCTGCCAAGGCTTCTAAGCACCAGGTCATAAAACAAATGTGCAGAATGAATAATTAGGGACATGTTCTCCAGTGATGGGATGGGCCAAGCAAGAAGGATGGAAGGCCAAGGTGCGAAAAATCCAAGAATGACCAAAGTACGTGAGCTCCAAAGTGGATGGAGAGACTGGAAGTGAGCCGCAAGATTTGAGAACGCTTGAGGGGCTGGTAGCAGGAGGACAAAAAAGATGCTCAGGGGGAGTGGGAGAGAGAGATGGAGAAGAATGTGGGGGAGTTTGTGATCCGTATGTGTGCATTTCAAGGTGTGAGATTCTGCAGGAGGTGTTGGAGCAAAATCTAGGGTGTCTGTCATTTGACTGTGAGCTCTGTGAAGGTGGCAATTGGCATGAACCTTTTAGTCACTGGGTGGCAGGAAGACTTTGAGGACCAGAGCAGCTGGAGGGTATTCATGGCATGTTTACTGGCTGGCATGGGGGTATTTGAATATCTTAACCACTGAGATGGCTGAGTGAGTGCTCTTCAGCCCTGATGGTGACCACATCTGACTCATCTTTGCTTCCCAGCATCCAACACAGAGCTTAGCACAGGGAGGGCACTCAGTAAATGTTTGGCAAGTGAATGAATGAATGAATGGATCATGTCCAATGGGCAGTGGGAACAGAATAGAGCAGAGATAGAAGTAAGTGGATATGAATGAAAGGGAGTGTGATCAGGAAGCTAGAACCATTATGATGGGCAAAGGACGGGACTTCCCTGTCGGTCCAGTGGTTACAACTCCACTTTCCCAATGCAGGAGACCTGGGTTCGATCCCTGGTCAGAGAACTAAGATCTCGCATGCCATGCAGCCAAAAAAAAAAAAAAGAGAGAGAGAGAGAGAGATGGGCAAAGCAAAGGATGTAAAGGAAGTTTGTAACCTTGGAAGAGACTTCTAGACGTCAAAAGACTGTAATTGCAGTCAGGTAAACCTTCTCATCAGCCCTGGGATTTCAGTACTTTGGCCACCTCATGCGAAGAGTTGACTCATTGGAAAAGACTCTGATGCTGGGAGGGATTGGGGGCAGGAGGAGAAGGGGATGACAGAGGATGAGATGGCTGGATGGCATCACTGACTTGATGGACGTGAGTCTGGGTGAACTCCGGGAGCTGGTGATGGACAGGGAGGCCTGGCGTGCTGCGATTCATGGGGTTGCAAAGAGTCGGACACGACTGAGCGACTAAACTGAACTGAACTGAAACCTTCTCATGAGAAGAGAGAAGCTGCTAAGATGCACACCAGCTTAGAAGAAGCACTGGGGAGGGGGAGATGGGAGAAGGGCTGCCTTCAATGGGAAATGTTCAAAAGTCTTGTCTTAGAGAAAGGTAGGGTTGATTAACCTGA
Organism: Bos mutus; assembly: GCF_027580195.1. Lineage (NCBI taxonomy): Eukaryota > Metazoa > Chordata > Mammalia > Artiodactyla > Bovidae > Bos > Bos mutus. The sequence continues at coordinate 37,677,508 of NC_091634.1, read as the reverse complement.
GGAGGTTTTGGGAATTGGGGCAAGGTGCATGGGGAGAGAGCCAGAGCCTGTTTATAAAGAACCAGACCCACAGGTAAAATCTTGCTGATCTGAGTGATTGACTTAGGCCTGGGGCAGGAAAAGGTGGCCAGACCAGGGGAGAGATAAGCAGTTAAGAGGAATGAACAGAGATGTTTGTTATGGGCTGGGAAAGGAGAAGCCCAGAGTTCAAAGGGAGGGCCGAGCAAGAAAATTCATGGAGGAGAGTAATAAGTCCCACCATTATAACAAGAACATTGCTATCTCTGTGATCTTATACATCTTTGCTTAAGTGCTAGATCTAGTCTGAAACCAGCCTGGGGAAGCTGGAGGTTTTGCTAGAGAAAAAAGAAAGAAACTAACACACAGTCGAAATTCTACTTGGAGTATAGGAAAGATTTTTTTATTTATGAATGCTTTGCTAAGTCACTTCAGTCGTGTCCGACTCTCTGTGACCCCACAGACGGCAGCCTACCAGGCTTCCCCGTCCCTGGGATTCTCCAGGCAAGAACACTGGAGTGGGTTGCCATTTCCTTCTCCAATGCATGAAAGTGAAAAGTGAAAGTGAAGTCGCTCAGTCGTGTCCGACTCCCAGCGAACCCTTGGACTGCAGCCCTCCGGGCTCCTCCATCCATGGGATTTTCCAGGCAAGAGCACTGGAGTGGAGTGCCACTGCCTTCTCGGTTTATTTATGAAAAAACCCATAAAAAATTGGGGTCTGGAGGCCTGAGTGTTATAAAACTTAAGATGAGGCACTATAAAACTTAAGATGAATAAACACTGTTTTTTCCTTTTCTTTTTAAAGCAAAATGCTGAACTACAATCAGAATATTTAGAAGAGGGCTGGACTGGTAGCTGTGATGAGGAACTGTGGGCTTCTGACGTTGCCTGGACCCCAGAGTTCAGCCATGATCCTGCCTGGGATGCAGGCCTGGAGGGCAGGGCCTACCTGAGTGCTGTTTGCCCTGAAGCCAAACCCAAGCAGCCAGGACAGTCATGAAGCTGGAGCTACTGTGAATATTTATGGACAAGTTTTTGTTTAAATTCCTGATTTCAACTACTTTGGATATATCCCTAGGAATGGAATTGCTGGGTCATGTGAAAATTCTCTGTTTAGCTTATCAAGTGAATTAACCCCAGGTACATTTTTAAACCTTGTGAAATCTCAGATTAGCTTCCCTGATACCTCAGTTGGTAAAGAATTCACCTGCAATGCAGGAGACCCCGGTTCAATTCCTGGGTGGGGAAGATCCGCTGGAGAAGGGAAAGGCTACCCACTCCAGTATTCTTGGACTTGCCTTGTAGCTCAGCTGGTAAAGAATCTGCCTGCCATGTGGGAGACCTGGGTTTTATTCTGGTCTAGAAAATTCCATGGACTGGATAGTCCATGGGATCACAAAGAGTCGGACTCGACTGGGCAACTTTCACTTTCATGCAGTTAACTGGGCTTCCCAGGTGGCACTGGTGGTAAAGAACCCGCTTGGCAATGCAGGAGAGATGAGACTTGGGTTCGATCCCTAGGTTGGGAAGATTCCCCTGGAAGAGGGCATAGCAAGTCACTCCAGTATTTGTCTGGAGAATCTCATGGACAGAGGAGCCTGGCAGGCTAGAGTCAGTCCATAGCGTCACAAAGAGACGGACACAACTGAAGCAGCTTAGCAGACATACACGCAATCAAGTTATTTAAACTCCCCGTGCCTCCATTTCCCTAGCTGTGAGATAGCAATAACAAAAGCATTCTACTTCATTAGGTTGCTGTGAGGATCAAATGCAAAGTTCTGGAAGCTGTGTATCCAGCACCTGGTAAGCACTCCCCTGTCTTAGCCAGTAGCTCTGTTCATGAACCCATCTTTGTTCCCAAGCCTCTTTCCCTCCTACCTTATTGCTGCTATGTCTTTTTCCCCCGCATCTTTTTTCACATTTCCTTTTTAACTCTATACTAGCGGTGATTTCTCTTCTTCTCAAACCCAGCCTTCCTCATGATGCGGATCCACACATGATTCTGGTCATGTGCCTTCTACTCCTCAAAAACCTTACTGCCCACAAAATAAAACCAGCTCTCAAGGATGAACATACAGTCTTCCCTGAGCTGGTCCCAAGAATTCTTTCCAGTCTTACCTCTTGCTGACATCATCATCATTATTATTTTAAAATAAACTCTGGGGAAATTCCCTGGTGGCTGCCACTGATTTTTCACAAGGACTGTATAATTTTATACTCCTACCAGCCATGTATGAGAGTTCTTATTGCTCCATATTTTTTCAATACTTGGTGTTGTAAGAGTCTTCACTTAAAAAAAAAAAGAGCTCCTTGGATGATTCAGTTTCGCAATCAGGCTTAGAAACCTGTAGACTGGACTTGTTGCAGTTCCCTGAATATTATTAGCTAATATTAACTGAGCACTTGCTAAGTGTCTGGCTCTTTCCCAAGATCTTATCAATGTTATATCATTTAAATATCACAACAACTCTGTGAAAGAGACACTATTATTCTTCCTATTTTACAGATGAGGACAATTAGGAAAAGGGAGGTTGAGTAACTTGCCTAAGGTCACATAGCTCATAAGCGACGTAAGTTGGGTTTGAAATAGGCACTTTGGCTCTTCATCCATCAGTTGAACTACTGACTTTTACTTGCCCATACAAATTGTGTATAAATCCCCTATTGGGCTTAATCAGTAATTGCTGACATTGTATTTTAAAAATCTTTATTATGTGGCTGTGTCAGGTCTTAGTTGCAGCATGTAGAATCTTTCCTTGAGCATGGATTCTCTAGTTGTGTCGTGTAGACTCAATAGCTGTGGCACAGGAACCTAACAGGTTCCTAAGGCTTAGTTGCTCCACAGCATGTGGGATCTTAGTTCTCCTCCCTGTGATCTAACCCACGTCCCATACATTGCAAGACAGATTCTTAACTACTGGACCACGAGGGAAGTCCCTGTCATTATTATTTTTACTCAAATCCCACTCATCCTTCAAAATTCAGGTCAAATTCCTCCTCTCTATCCAGGTTTCCGTCTCCCCCTCTCCTTCTTCCTCTGTGTAATCCCTCAGTGTAACATAAGTCCTTCAGCAATGTGTGAGACTTTTAGGTTGACTTTTATTTCTGTTTTTACACTGTCTTATCATGCTCATTATATTTCTAAGGTCACTGAGATTAGGGTCACTTCATATTTATCTTTCTATTCCCAGCATGTTGACCTGAATTTAATGTCTTTATAAATATTGTTGCCCATCTGTATCCACGGGTTCCACATCCACCAATTCAACCAACCACGGATGGAAAATATTCTGAAGAAAAAAGTTCCAAAAAGTTCCAAAAAGCAAAACTTAATTTGCCCCCACTCTGGCAACTATTTACATAGCATTTAAATTGTATTTACAGTTATTTACATAGCATTTACATTGTATTTGGTATCATAAGTAATCTAGATATGATTCAAAATATATTGAGAGAATGGGACTTCCCTGGTGGTCCAGTGGTTAAGGCTCCAAATTTTGCAGGCTTGATCCCTGGTCAGGAACTATGTGCCTCATGGCCAAAAGGTTTTTAGAAAAAATATATATGGGAGGATGTTGCATTGGTTATATGCAAATACTACACCATTTTATAGAAGAGACTAGAGCAGCAAAGGATTTTTCTATGGGGTGGGGGAAGTCCTAGACCCAATCCTCCATGCACATGAGGAACAATTCTGTGCTACAGGCAGAATCACAGAAGTCCTTTACAAGTTGTTGTCTCAGAGAGAGAACTCAACAGGGAATCAAGAAATCCACTTGCCTTTTCCCTAGGAAAAAACACGCCCCTTTACTTTCTTTCTACTGAGTGAAAATGGATGTGCCGTTTTAAGGGGACCTGCTTCTTCTCACTGTCGGCTACAGGAAACCACGTTATGTGGCATCATTAATTACCCAATGAAGCTGTTATCTTCTGCCTGGCTGCCTCCTCCAAGGCCTCTGCTTGTCTTATCTGGTCTGGCCTCACTGGTCAGCTTCTCACTAGTTGCAAGACTACCAGATCATAACCAGTCATTTTTTTCCATCCTGATGTATGAAAAACAGGGCCAGCTACATAATTTGTGAGACCGGGTGAAAAATGAAAATGCAGGACTTCAAAATTTATTCAATATTTTCAGAAGGACATTAAACCAAGAGCAGGGCCCAACAGGTGTCACACGGGTGAAGCCTGCCTGGATGAAAAAGGGACTGAGCCCTTCTCAGCTGACAAAAACCAATCACAGGAAGTTCAGCATGGGGCCAATAATCTCCAAAGCCTTCCACTTCCCTTCTTGGTACAAAGACTGCTGAAATGGAAACCACCCCTGTTCTGTGTTACATTAAGGCTGATTGTTATGCATTGAACAGCGTCCTCCAATTCCCTGATAGCGCAGTTGGTAAAGAATCCCCGCATGCAATGTAGGAGACCCCAGTTTGATTCCTGAGTCAGGAAGATCTGCTGGAAAAGGGATAGGCTACCCACTCCAGTACTCTTGGGCTTCCCTTGTGGCTCAGCTGGTAAAGAATCCGCCTGCAGTGTGGGAGACCTGGGTTCGATCCCTGGATTAGGAAGATCCCCTGGAGAAGAGAAAGGCTACCCATTTCAGTATTCTGACCTGGAGAATTCCATGGACTGTATAGTCCATGGGGTCTCCAAGAGTCAGACACAACTGAGTAACTTTCACTTTCATCACCCGCCACCCGCACCCCATGTATGTTATTGTATTTGGAAATGGGGTCTTTGCAGATGATCAATTAAAATGAGGTCATTAGGGTAAAACCCTAATCCCATATGGCTGGTGTCCTTATAAAAAAGAGGGGGCAACTGGGACACAGAGACATGCATAAAGAAAATGATGTGAGGGCATGAACACTGGGGGCGGGGGGAGGAATGACACATGGTGACCATGAAGGCAGAAATGGCGAGGATGCAGCATCACCCCAACAAATGCCAGCGATTGCCGGCAGGGAAGAGATTCTCCCATATTGCCTTCAGAAGAGCGAACCCTGCCCAACACCTTGATCTCAGACTTCTAGCCTCTAGAGCTGTGAGACACTTAATGCATTTCTGTCCTTTAAGCCACCCCGTTTGTGGCACTGCACCCACCCGGCACTACATCCGCCAACCAGACCAGGTTCCTCCTGTTCCTCTCTTGCCCTTGCCAAACTTCTGACACCTGGCAAAACAGATAGCCCAACAAGATTGGAACAAGGATGGGCTAAGCACAATGGCAGTTTTATTTTTTCAAGACCTTTTTTCCTACAGAGAGAGGGAGGGTCTACAGCAGCAAGGTCTTTGAGGTCACTCTTTAGGATAACAGAATCCTGCCTTCCCTCCTCAGACCGTTTCAAGGAAGCATATGTTAGTATCCTATAGACTGAGGACTTTTTCGAACAGCCCCCAGCTTAACCAGGACTATGCCCTGCCTGCCACTCATTAGTATGATGTCCCACATTAGGGGTGTAACTTTCAAGACTGAGGTCACAGATGAACAGGCCACATGGGCTCAGATTCCTGTATCCTTAACCCAGGAAGGATCCGCCCTTCTTCCTGGCCCTCCTAGGGCGCTGCAAACTGGGTTCGCCCAGCAGTTCTTTGAGCCGCGGCAAGGGTCGGGGTGGCTCGGCCTGCCCTGGGGGCCTGACGTCTCGGGCCACCCCTGGGAAGGGAAAGAGTAAGTGGGACTGGGGGCAAAGGGGCGGGGGTGCTGCTTTGTGAGGAAACAATTTGCAGGGGCCGCCAAACCGGGAGTCTGCAGGGACGACCCTCCCTAAACGGCCTTGAGTAACCCGAGCCACGGAGCAAGCCAGTGTCCTCAGGGCTGAGGCGCCCCGCGCGGGGAGCACGCACCCCAGCATGGTCTCCGAACCCGGGGTCCCCAGCCGCAGCCGCGACTCCGGGTGACGCCACCGCGGCGGGTTGCATCAGCCCGAGTCCACGGGCCTTGGCCCGCCCTTCCGCCTACGGAGCTGGGCGCCGATTGGGCCACGTTAGGGCAGGGGCCTCTGCGTCAGCCAATGGGCGACAGCCACAAAGGGTTCTGTCCGCAGAGTCTGGGCGCGGGGTGTCTATAAAAGGTGCGGGAGGCGGGGGCGCGCGCCCCGGAGACTGGAACCGTCGTTGCGGGGGTTGCTGGCGGCTGGGACGCTTCCTCCCTGCTCTCTGGGGGTGCCGCCGACATGGAGCCTGAGCCCGAGCCCGTCACGCTCCTGGTGAAGAGCCCCAACCAGCGCCACCGAGACTTGGAGCTGAGCGCCGACCGCAGCTGGAGCGTGGGCCGCCTCAAGGCCCATCTGAGCCGCGTCTACCCCGAGCGCCCGGTGAGAGGGGGGCCCCGACTCCCGCTGCCAGCATCCCTCAACCCCGGCTGTCATCCTCGCAGCGCTCTTCGCGCCCCTCCCCCCTAGAGAGGCCATGTCCACCTCCCCTCTCCCCGTACCCTTTCCCTTCGCCGGCCGGCCTCCAATGGCTGCTCCCCCCAAATCCAGTTTCCCAGGCCTGTGGTCTCCCCCTTTTAGTGCCCTGCCGCCGTAGGCGTCCCTTGACCTGGCCCCGTGACTGTCACTTCCTCCTTCTAGGCCGCCATCGCCCCGCCTTCCTGACGGGGCGCCTTCCCCTGTCACGTCGCCTTCTAGGCCCCCAAACTCTGCCGTATACCTCTCCAGACTCCTTCTCGTCCCCTAGATCTGGTTTCCAGCCTTAGCCAAGCCTCTGAAACAGCAGTTTGACCTTGGGTGAATAATTTCATCCTCCAAACCTCAGTTTTCCCCAAACGTCAGAGCGACGTGTTCCTGCTTAGGATCGTATCCGATTAAATTAGAAAGAAATAAGGAAATAAGAAAACGTGAAGGCTGCAGAATGAGTTTTCTGATGTGGCCTCTCATTGCGGAGAGGAGAGTGCAGGGGCTAAGCCTAGGCCAGTGGCTATAGAGAAGCATGGTGAACGCCGGGCCGTGTGTACCTAAGGCCCCACACCCAGAAGCAAGGACGTGGCTATTCCCCTCCCCGTCCACCTTCCGCCACGGGGGCCCCTCCCTGTGAGCTGGACTCCGCAGCCTCTGCCTAGTCCCAGGGAGGAGCCTCGTGCGCTTTCTGGTAAAGAGTGACTTAGAACGCAAATAGGTGGAAGGAACCTCCCCGAGTCTGGGTTTTAAAGACTGGTCCCACAATTACAGAGATTTCCTTGCTTTGTTTTGGTTGACACATCTGTCAACATCACCCTTAGCGACAGCCCTCCCTCCCTACCACGTGATGGAAGCCATGAACTGGACCTTCCTGTATTTACTTTCTACTCTAATATTATGTAAGTGTCAGCAGTGTTCTTTGCTGCCCACGGCTGTAATTCGCCTCCATCAAACAGGAGAGGGCATCACGTCAGGACGAGATTGTGAAATTGTGCCTCCTTATCTGGCGTGCTGCGATTCATGGGGTCGCAAAGAGTCGGACGCGACTGAGCAACTGATCTGATCTGATCTGAAGCGTTACAACGTGCCACGGCTCATGGGTCAGGTTGTTTTTGCTCCGTGTTGTCAAGAAGGTGGAAGTGTGAGTGTCCCTCCTGAGCCGTTCTTTTGAAATTTACTTATTTGTTTAAGAAGCTCCCATTCTGGCACTGTTTGCAAGGTCACCATAGTTGCTTCCAAGAAACCAGGTGTTAAGCTGCTGTGAGAATGGCTATTAGGTACACAAATTGGCGAGGCAGGTGTAGGCTCTTGTTGCATCATTTGGTGAAAGGCGGTGTTTTGGAAGAGAGCTTTCCTTTAGGGCTTCCCGGGGTGAGGAGCATCACTCTTATTAAGTCTGAGGACCTCAAGTTGTAAGTAAAAGGTCTCTGGGGTATGTAAATTTGTGTTTAAAAATTATGGCTGAAGCATACTCGTTGTTTGCTTTGTAATGTGAGAAGCCTTACTTTTGATAGTGGTTTGCTTAATATATTTTTCTTCAAATCAGCATTCTGGGTAAAGACACCAGTGTCAGTTCAGGCCTTTAACAGGCCTCAAATCACAGGCACCTGTGGTTTTCACACCTTTCCTAGTGTGGAACGCTTTAATAATGCAGGATCCCACTTATGCAATAACACTTACAAATCCAAGCGTATAGCGTTTACTTAAAAAGTTCAGTTGGTGAGAATGATGGTGAATCCAACATTCAGTATATTTCTGTAGTTTGTTATACTTGCCCAGTGTCAAAAAAAATCCTGATTTACACAGATAAATAGATACTGTTATTGTTTTGTTTTAAACAGCTTGCTTTGTATCTCTGGCTACTTCACAGGAATGGATTTATTCCAAATTTTGCATAGTTGGTTATTCTGGCAAGAGTAGGTTAAGAAGTTGGTGGTGCACTCCAGTGTACTGACTTTGGTGTATATCGTTTGAAGCCTTTAAGTCCAGTTTTAAAGGGAATTAAAAATAGATTTTAAAAGTGAGATCTGTATAAAAGTGTGTGGCACCACTGTGGTTTTAAAATCACTGGAATGGAGAAGAGGGTTAGGGATCTTGACTTTAGCAGCAGGTGACCTTGGACCAGTGAATTTTAGACTCCCCCCTCCCCCCCCCTTAGAATTGCTTGTTAAGGTGCTTCAGTCATGTCCGACTCGTTGCTACCCTATGGACTGTAGCCTGCCAGGCTCCTCTTGTCCGTGGAATTCTCCAGGGAAGAATACTGGATTGGGTCTTCCTGACCCAGAGATCTAACCCATGTTAAAATAGGCATACTAAATATCTCACAGGGTTGTGTGGAGTGTTGCCACAGCATCCCCTCTCTAGCTGCGTTTGTATGTTGGGAAAAGTCTCTTGGAGGACTTAAGTTTATAACTGCTTCATGTTATCTTGGGACAGTGTTCTGTGGTTTTAGTGAAGGCTAACTTTGACTTCTCTAAGACCAAAGGAGGTTTTGAAGTCGGTTGCTGTAGGAACTCCAGATTGGTGCTTTTTGTGGCAGAAAGCGGTCTCCCTAGGAGTTAAGAAGTTACGTAGGTTGCCATAGGCTTTGTGGACCGGATGTAGTTTGCCATGCTAAATTTGTTTGCATGTTAGAAATCAGTTTATTGAGAATTTTCTAAATAAAAGTATATGGGGCCTTTGGAAAAATGTACTCCTATGATGCTGGGGGAAAAAATTTAAATATTGGTATAAAACCATGTCTTCTGTTTGGGAACTTGCAGGGCTAAGTGCTGACCTGTGCTACTCTTTCTTTCCATAAGCGTCCAGAGGACCAGAGGTTAATTTATTCCGGGAAGCTGTTGTTGGATCACCAGTGTCTCAGGGACTTGCTTCCAAAGGTATCACTTAATATTATTAACTTTTTGAATGTTTTTAAGCACTAACCGGGTTGAATTCAAGTCCTAAAGTACTTCCTTATTACTTTCAGCAGGAAAAACGGCATGTTATGCATCTGGTGTGCAATGTGAAGAGTACTTCAAAAATGCCCAAAGCCGGTGCCAAGGTATGTCTGCTTTTTCATGACTGCATGGCAGTTTGTGTCATTCAGACTGTCAAGGGAGAATAAAGGAAGTTGGGTTAAACTCATAAGCGAGCCTTTTTATCTCTTTTTGTCTCTTCCCCAGTGAGAATCAGGAATAAACTGTTATCAATACAAATGAGAGTTTACTGTAATAGAAGTAAACTGTTCTATTAGTCTTGTAGTGGAAAAGTGGAGTTCTGCAGTATACTCTTTTCTGGGACACAGTTTGACCTATAGTGGCTTGGTGTCCAGTTCGCCAAACTAGCAAGGCAGTCATGAATTTAGCACATAATAAATTTCTTCTAAGGAACCATTCATATTTATAGAGTAAAAAAGTGACTATTTCCTTGGAAATTTTCATTTGTTGGGATAGGAAAAGACCACAGTCTTTATAAAGACTCATGTTAAATGGTTAAAGTCCCTTGTTTTTCATTTCACAGTGTTAGTTCAAATATACTCTATTAATATTCTAATGTGGTGATACACTGTAAATTTGCATTACAGCAGTACATCCTGAAACATCTGAATATACTAAAAGAAATACTTCAGGTCTGTGTTGTATTTATAAGCCTTATCAGTCAAATTTAATTTCTTGATTTAGTAAATTTAACACCATAAGATGAATAGAGCATTAATAGGAAGCTATTGCTTTCTCAGCAATGATAACTTCATTGGAAGATTTTAGTGAAACTACAGCATAGCTACTCCAGGAAAAAAGTATAGATTTAGTATCTCTGTATTGATACTGTGTTGAGAAAATTTCAGAATATCTTTATGTAACATTGCAGTCTATTTGATTTTGTCAAGTTCAGAGGTCAGGGTTGAGGCATAAGCCATTCACAGGGAAAGAAGCCTTGAAGCTTGATTTCAGACAGTTGCATCAGGCCTTTTGTTCTTGTGTTCACGTTGCACTTAGGTTGCTGAATCCACAGAGCAGCCCACTGGTCTTAATCAGGGACAGTCCCCTGGGGATTCCTCAAGCGATGGTTTAAGGCAGCGGGAGGTTCTTCGGAACCCTTCTCCCTCTGGATGGGAGAGCATCTCAAGGTGAGTGTTGTCATAAAGAACATGAAGGTGCATCAGTTGCATCAACTTGCGAATAAGCTGTGTTTGTACTGTGAGTCATGGAACTTTAAAAGGGACACAGTTTTGCTTTATAAGGGCTTCACTTTAAAGATCTCTTATGTATTTAACTTCATATATGGCCTTTTAGGAACATCTAAAAAGTAGAGAGCCACATCATGCAGATCTGGGCATTCCTTCTCTTGCGGGGGTGTGCCTGGCACGGCACTGACCTCACGGTGGAGTCGGTGCTGCTGTGCGGGAACAGCTGTTGTCAGCACTGTGCAGCCGCTTTGCTGAGTGGCTCTGTGCTTTGTCTGTCGTAACAGTGGGTGACAAAAGGTGAAGGTATCATTTGAGAAATGCTCTGCCAGGAACTGTGTTGGTGGAGCTCGAAGAGGGGGTGCAATTAGAGCTTTTCTTTAGAGCCAAAGCCAGAAGTGTCTAAATGATGTGCTGTTTGTATTTCATAGCCCTTAGAACACCTTTTTAGGAAAGGTCCTATGGGAAAAAAACAGTTTATTAATTATGAGTTGAAATTCTCTTACTCTCTGAGTCCCCTGCCTTCTGTTTCTTAGTTTTCCATACCTGATTGTTGCTAGTCGGGCGTTTGAGGAATGAAGTGTTGGTTTTTTTCTTAATGGAAATTTCAGATATACATGAAAGTAGAGGGAACTGTATAATGAATCTTCATGTAATGATTAAAATGTTTTGCCATACTTGCCTTATCTATTCCTCCTTTCCTTTATCCTGAGGTATTTAAAAATAATTCTCAGACATTGTCAGTTCATCCCCATATACTTCAGGATATAACTCTAAAAACCTTGTAGTTACCTTGTGTATCTGGAGTGTCCTCATCAGAGCTAACAAAAATACTTTATTTTGTCATTTCTATACGCACACTGTATCTTTTTGCAATTTTTATTGACATGGGGCTTCCCAGGTGGCTCAGTGGTAAAGAATCCACCTGCCAGTGCAGGAGATCCAGGTTCGATCCCTGAATTGGGAAGATCCCCTGGAGGAGAAAATGACAACCCACTCCAGTATTTTTGCCTGGAAAATCCCATGGACAGAGGAGCCCCAAGGGCTACAGTCCATAGCATAGCAAAGAGTTGGACGTGACTGAGCATGAACTCATAGTCGTCTTGCAGAGTTGTACCAATCTGTGCTGTATGGCAAAGTGACGCAGTTATACACATAGATACATTCTTTTTTAATTTTTATTTTCTATGGTTTATCACAGGATATTGAGTATAGTTCCCTGCATTATACATTAGAACCTTGAATCTTTAAATAATTAAAAACAGTATCGTACATGACATACTTGTGTTAGAATACAATTTTAAAAGTACTCTGGGTATGGAATTTGGTTAAAATACTGTTGTCAGTGAACAAGTTGGATAATTGAATCCATTATTGGATAGATGCTCTTAAAACTGCATCTCTTTGACTGTATGATTTGAAAATTGAGGCTCATATCTCTGTGAATTTCACCGTCATAAAACTTGTCGATTTCATCCAACACATACTTACTGGACAGATGGTGCCTGCACCTTTGTTTAAGGATATGAGATGACCGCACAGATGACCACACAACTACTCCTGGTCTTCTGCAGGTCTGGTAGTTTGTATTTTGTGATGTGATGCCAAAAGAGTTCACTGTGTAGGGCTCACAGGCGGAAGATGACTCCCACACACACCCTGCCCCAGGCTGTGCTAAATGACAAAAGCATGAGTTCGGTGTCACATAAACAGGGCTTAGATCCAGCCCTACTACTTAGGAGTTCGGCCGCCTCATCTAGATCCTTTGTCCTCCCTGAGCTGTCCTCTGGCTTCCCTCTGTAAATGGCGTGGCTGGAGAGCTCCACAGACTCGTTGGGGATCCAGTGAGATAGCAGCCTGGTGGCCTCACAGGGCACAAGTGGTCAGTAAGCGTGGCTGGGTGATGGTGCACGTAACTCTGCCCCCTTTATATCGCAGATCTAGGGTTGGGAGAGAAATGGTGTTAGGAGAAGGGGAGTATTTCCTGCAGAAAAGGCTTTGGAGAGATGTGACTTTTTTGAGCTGCTCCCTGAAGGATGAATAGTGGGGTTTAGACCTTCAGTGGGAGAAAGAAATGGCAACCCACTCAAGTATTCTTGCCTGGAGAATCCTGTGGACAGAGGAGCCTGGTGGGCTGCTGTCCATGGGGTCGCACAGAGTCAGACACAACTGAAGCAAATTTGCATGTGTGCATGCATTGGAGAAGGAAATGGCAACCCACTCCAGTGTTCTTGCTTGGAGAATCCCAGAGACAGAGGAGCCTGGTGGGCTGCCGTCTGTGGGGTGGCACAGAGTCGGACACGACTGAAGCGACTTAGCAGCAGCAGCAGCAGACCTCCAGTGAGATTCCACAAGTCTAAAATAAGGGTGGGGATCCACTCAGACTGAAAAGGTCCGGCTTGGTTGTACGTCAGGGCGATGACATGAGACCCTGGTGCTGGGCGAGGGCCCTTGTTTTCCCATGGGATCCAGACCGTGGCAGGAGGGCTTCGTCAGTACCTTCTGTGATCGTGTTGCACTGGTGCCTCGCCCAGAAATTACGTGTAACTGTCACAAAGCCCAGTCTTCTGTCTCCTTCTGTTTTGAATTCCTGATTGTGATTTAAACTTGGTTTTCATTGATTCATACTAAGCCAACTCAAAACGAGCATTTTTTAACATCTTTCATAGGCCTGAAGCAGCCCAGCCAGCGTTCCAAGGCCTGGGGCCTGGTTTCTCGGGTTACACAACCTACGGGTGGCTGCAGCTGTCCTGGTTCCAGCAGATGTACGCGCGGCAGTACTACATGCAGTAGTGAGTGTTTCCCCGCCGTGCTGGGTGTGGCCAGGGCTCCCGGGAATGGAAGGAGCTCTCGTCCATGTGTCCTGTAAAGCTAGAAGTGGAGGAATGAGTGTATTTTCATTATTATCTGCAAAGTCCTATTGTGTCTGGTTCTGTGGGCAGAACAGTGTAAATGGTAACTACTAACTTGTGTATTGACACAGGTGTGCTTGTGTGTGATCCATGGTTTGATGACTTTATGTAGAATATGTTCCTTCCTTTTCAATTTGTGGTATCTTTAATGGTTTTTGAAATTTTTAATTTACTATTTTACTCTGTACTTTTATGGTAGCCTTGGTGTTTAATTCCAGATGAAATTTACCAAGTGGCTTCCCTTAGGAGCAGAAAAGCTTTTAAAAATATGACTGCTAGTAAAGAAGTTCTTCGCTAAGTTAAAAATTGTCATTTGTATATCCCTACTTATAATTCTTAATAGTAAAAGATGTAAATGAGATGATGAGAACCAGCCTTCAGGATGCCTTGGTCTCAACAGTATCTGCCTCTGTTGTTTTTACCTTAGCTTAGCAGCCACTGCTGCATCAGGGGCTTTTGTCCCCGCACCAAGTGCGCAAGAGATACCTGTGGTCACTGCACCTACTCCAGCCCCAATCCACAACCAGTTTCCAGCTGAAAACCAGCCCGCCAATCAGAACGCTGCTCCACAAGTGGTGGTTAACCCTGGGGCCAATCAGAATCTGCGGATGAATGCTCAAGGAGGCCCCATTGTGGAAGAAGATGATGAGATAAATCGAGATTGGTTGGATTGGACCTACTCAGCCGCTACGTTTTCCGTGTTTCTCAGTATCCTCTACTTCTACTCCTCCCTGAGCCGATTCCTCATGGTCATGGGGGCCACCGTGGTTATGTACCTGTAAGCAGATGATTTCGCTTTTATTCCCTCTCTACTACAAATTACACTATGTGGTGACTCAAACCAAGTACAGACTTTCCTCTTCTGAGCAGTTTCAGTCAATATTTAAGGAGGTATATTTAATAAGTCATTCTGGCATTTTCAGTGTAAAGAATCGATGGCTTGGTTGTGCATTGCCGACAATACAATTACATCTATGTTGATACAAGAACAACATTCTCTTCTTTTCCTCTAGTTAAGCTACCTGCCAGGCTTCTTTCCATACGGAGGCATGGAAAGAAAAATTGTGTCTGTGTTGAATAAGAACATATTTCTCTTTTACCAGGCTACAGCTGCCTTCTAGGATGAAGGCCACTGGCTGTGGCATAGTCTTAAAGGGTCAGGGAACTGTTGCCGGCCTGATGTTTGGCTGTATCCATGGTGCTAGTTCTCAACCAGAATGGTTTTACATCTCCCTCTAACCCTAACCCTTACCCTCAAGACATTTGGCAGTGTTTGGGGACGTTATTCACTCTCACAGCGGGGATGATGGGGGGAGGTGGTCTACCAGCATCTAGTTGATAGCTGCTAAACTACTGCAGTACACGGTTCAGCCCCTCAGTAAACACCCAGCCTGGGACATCGGCAGTGCCAAAGTGGGGAAGCCCTGGCCTGGAGTGATACAGCCTTACTTGTGGCGAAACCGAATGAAGACATTTTTCCTCTATAGGAAAAATGGATTGTTTTAGTTTTTGAAAATCTTAAAAAAGAAATATTTAGAAAAATGCATTCAGTACTCACACCCAGTATTAATCATGGTTAATATTTTGTCATGTTTGCTTCAATACTTGGATTTAAGTGGATTTTCCAGATAAAACTTTTAGGTAATTTTTTGAATTCTATAGTCTGTAGAATCATATATTTAGGTGACTAAATCTCGGTCTTATTAGTATGTTATGACATATAGTCACAGCTGTGTGTGTATTTCCTCTTTTCCTCTCTGTTCAAGTTTTCAAGTGTAAGGTTTGGTTCAGGTGAGCAAGTATGTATCGTGCACACACTGTGTGCCAAGTGCTCTTTATGCTGCTGGGCACACGATGATGAAAAAGGCATAGTTTCCATAGTGACCATCAAGCACCTCACATCCCACCTGGCCTGCTAGAATGTGTCTGCAGATGGGTCTGGTTGCAAGCTTCTAATCGGGTCCTGTTCTGATGAGAGGAGGGGAGCGAGGGGGACTTCATCTCATCAAGAGGGCCCTTAAATTCTTGAGTACATCTCACTCTGTTCACTAAGATGGACTTAATGTGCTTCCTTCGAAGGCATCACGTCGGGTGGTTTCCATTTCGGCAGAGGCCAGTTCAGAACTTCCCGAATGATGGTGGTCCTCAGGAGGCTGTGAATCAAGACCCCAACAATAACTTCCAGGTATGGAGCTCCCATGGAGCCCACCGAGCCCGGTGTGAAGAGCCAGGCCCTGGAGTCCTTCATCTCTAAATACCTTGTGGTTTTTCCATTTTATTAGACTAAATATTTCAAGATTTTTTCAAATTTATTCTTAGAGCAGTAGCTATTTTTAAAACACTGTCACAAAATCTGTCAGGTATTTTTGTTATGTGGCAATTTGCATTTTGGCATATGTAAATGGTTTTTGAAGCTCACTATTTTGAGTGTTCATGCTCAGTAACAATGTATTATACCATGGAAACTGCTAATGGAGAGTTATTCTAATTAAGAGTTGGGAACATATGCCTGTCTCTCACAGAATAGATTTCTTGGAAAGTAACATACAGAAATAGGATTTCTATAAGGCAATTTAATGCACAATCCTAAAGGAGATTCTTTTTAATATAAAGTATCACTGTAGTATCTGTTTTTAGAATCCAGTTTTAGTTGCTTTTTTTTTTTTTTTTTTAACTCGGAACACTGCCAAAATTAGAAAAATATCCATGTTTAATGAAGTGTCAAGCTTGATTACTAACTTAATAATAGTTGAAGATCTAGTTACTTCATTTGATACTGTGGCCAGGGATACTGAAAACCATGAGAGTGTTCAGCACAGTTGTGCTGTGGAGGCTGGAGGAGGAGCTCCGTCCAGCGTGGGACATCATCCCCGGGGTTGTGCCTGCATCGATTGGCTTATGGGCGGGGACGCAGGGAGTCACTCTGCCCTCGACTAATGTTATTGGGTGCTTGTCACAGTCCTAATTGTTTTCTCCTTGTGGTTTATTCCCTACAGGGGGGCCCTGATCCTGAAAGTGAAGATCCCAGCCACCTCCCTCCAGACAGGGATGTACGGGGTGACGAGCAGACCAGCCCTTCATTTATGAGCACAGCCTGGCTTGTCTTCAAGACTTTCTTTGCCTCTCTCCTTCCAGAGGGCCCTCCAGCCATAGCAAACTGACGGCGTTTCCCCTCTGGCTGCTGGAGGCTTTGACAGGAGTGGACTGGGTCATCTGATTCTGGCTCGATTTCCTTACCTGGACGTGGCAGTGGCACAGAAATAGTATAAGAATCTACAGAGAGGATGATATGCTTTTGTGATTACGCAAAAGCGGAAAGTAAGACATGAAGCCATGATACAAATTGATGAACAAAAAATGCCTACAGGCTTCTCATGTCTTTATTCTGAAGAGCTTTAATATATACTGTTGTAGTTTAATAGGCATTGTAAGTAGAAGGCGTTAGTTTCGCATGTTTATGCCTGAGGAACTTTTCCAGATGTGTGTGTCTGCATGAGTGTTTGTACATAGATGTCATAGACGCAGAAACGGTTCTGCTGGTACGATTTGATTCCTGTTGGAATGTTTAAATTACACTAAGTGTACTACTTTATATAATCAATGAAATTGCTAGACATGTTTTAGCAGGACTTTTCTAGGAAAGACTTATGTATAATTGCTTTTTAAAATGCAGTGCTTTACTTTAAACCAAGAGGAGCTTTGCAGAGGTGAAAACCTTTGCTGGATTTTCTGTTCAATAAAGTTTTACTATGAATGACCCTGGCAGAGACTCCTGTCATCTTAGTTGTTTACTCTCTGCCTGTCGTCACTGGGTGGTCAGCAGTTGAGCTGCCGATTTTTGAGTAACTGAATATTTTGCTTCTTTTTATAAGAGGACCGCTTGTACTGATTAAGAAGATAAGGTAAAGCCATGGAAGTTTCAACTTACTGAGATTATGCTTGTGTTTGCCCTGCACTCCCCATTTCCTGATTTAAATAATATTGGCTTATATTGTAACCCATCAGCATTAAATTCCCCTGATTTAAAGTTAGTGGCTTTAAGTACTTTTCACCTGCTCACATGTCATGCTGAGCTTTACTCTTGGACTTTAAGTAGTATTTTTGAGACTAATCTGAAAAGTAAAGTGCTGTGTATTTTTCACATGAATGATGCTGTAAGTAGAATGCTAAAGGCCTGGGACTGTTGTTTTCAGCAAAGTAAATCAGCTTCTTGTGTCATGGTCACGATCATTTATTTACGGCTGAACTAGATCTTTGTCGCTTTTTTTTGCACAGGCTTTCTCTGGCTGCGGCAGCGGGGCTGCTCTTCGCTGTGGTGCGAGGCTTCTTCCTGAGGTGGCTTCTCTCGTGGCGCGCAGGCTCTAGGCTCGCGGGGCTGCTCTTCGCTGCGGTGCGAGGCTTCTTCCTGAGGTGGCTTCTCTCGTGGAGCGCAGGCTCTAGGCTCGCGGGGCTGCTCTTCGCTGCGGTGCGAGGCTTCTTCTGAGGTGGCTTCTCTCGTGGCGCGCAGGCTCTAGGCTCGCGGGGCTGCTCTTCGCTGCGGTGCGAGGCTTCTTCTGAGGTGGCTTCTCTCGTGGCGCGCAGGCTCTAGGCTCGCAGGCTTTAGTAATTGCAGCATGCAGCCTCGGCAGTTGCGACTCATGGGCCCTAGAGCTTTCGGGTTTCAGTAAGTGCAGCTCACAGGCTCAGTAGTTGTGGTTCATGGGCTTAGTTGCTCCGTGGCATGTGGAACCTTCCCAGATCAGGCATCAAACCTGTGTCCCGTGCACTGACAGGCAGATTCTTATCCACTGCGCCACTAGGGAAGTCTTGGTCATGTTCATGTAAACATCACTGTTTACAATGATGACTGGAAACATCATTGACATCCAGTAAACATTCCCTGAACAATTCATAGCCAGATGCTGGGTAGAGGCAAAGCTGTTTTATGTATGTGTTTGTGTGTGAGCACGCATGGTCAGTCACTAAGTCGTGTCTGACTCTTTGCAACCCATTGACTGTAGCCCATCAGGCTCTTCTGTCCATGGGATCTTCCCAACCCAGGGTTCGAACTGGTGTCTCCTACACTGGCAGGTGGATTCTTAACCACTATCACCACCTGGAAAGGACTCCAATTTTATCTATGACTGTGCTTTAAAAAGCTAACCAAGATAATCATGTAAGGAGTAAAATAAAATAGCATAGAGTTTGAAATAACACCAGACCTCTGGAACCAGAGGACTGACCAGTCAGAAGCCACCGATGATTAACGAGTTACAAAGGCAATATTTGCTTGAAGGAAGAAGCAACTCAAGACTGGAGGTTCTGTCGTTTTACGAGTGAGAAGTGGGTGATGGGAGGACACTGAGGAGCTGCAGAGAGGGGTCCCCGCCGAAACGAGAGCGCAGAGGTGAGGCTCCCTCCCACCATGGAGCTGGATCCTGGCGTACTTGGCCATTGATCAAAGCGGTCATTAAGAGTTGATACGAGGTCATTTTAAAAATCCCGAGTGGAGAAGCCTATCGTCTTATGGAGCAGGAGCAGCATCGCTTGGAAAAGACGCCCGGAACCCCAGGCAGCTGGCAGTGCTGGGCTCCTGCTTTTGAAGTGGTGAGGCCACTCACTCTCCCTGTGGTGTCCTGTTGCATCAGTTAAACTCTGGATTCCACAGGCCCAGAATAGTTCCAGGAAGGTGCTCCTAAGGACAGCTGACAAGGGTTCAGATTGTCCCTAACCACATTAAGAGAGGAGCCTTCAGACAAGAGTCAAGGTTTAAAGACTTCTGATGGGTGTGAGATATGGCAGAACTGTTTCTACGACAGTTACTAAATGTGCACTCACAAGAATGTACTGCATACCACTGTTAATACTTTGGAAATTGTTGGTTTGAGTCTCTGTTGTTAAGTAGCAATTAAAAAGCTGAAAGCATAAACCAAAAAAATCCCCAAATGTTAGCTCAGGCCGTCATTGCTTTTTAAGTGTGTCTTTTCCAGGGTGTGTTTTCTTGAACCCCAGTTCTATAGAAGGAACATTCCAGAAAATGAGCTCGTCCTCAGTCGCTCAGTTGTGTCCAAGTCTTTGCAACCCCATGGACTGTGCCCACCAGGCTCCTCTGTCCAAGGGATTTTCCAGACAGGAAGGCTGGAGTGGATTGCCATTTCCTTCTCTGGGGGATCTTTACCACCCAGGGATTGAACTGGCGTCTCCTGCGTTGGCAGGTGGATTCTTGACCACTGAGCCACCTGGGAGGCCTCAGGAAAATGATCTCACAGCCGGGTAAACCTGGAAGCCGCAAGTCGACACAAGCTGGTGGGTTCCTTCACTGCAGGGCTCCTAGGGCATTTAACATACTGATGTGCATTCGAAGGAGGGTGTGTGGTCTGTGGCCTCTCCCTTCTGTGGACCTGCCCAGGACTGAAAAATGTGCCACGGCTGAGGAAATGCAGTTGCTGCTGCTGCTAAGTCGCTTCAGTCGTGTCCGACTCTGTGCCACCCCACAGACGGCAGCCCACCAGGCTCCTCCGTCCCTGGGATTCTCCAGGCAAGAACACTGGAGTGGGTTGCCATTTCCTTCTCCAATGCATGAAAGTGAAAAGTGAAAGTGAAGTTGCTCAGTCATGTTCGACCCTCAGCGACCCCATGGACTGCAGCCTTCTAGGCTCCTCCATCCATGGGATTTTCCAGGCAAGAGTACTGGAGTGGGGTGCCATTGCCTTCTCTGGGAAATGCAGTTAAGTTACTGTTAATGGACAATTTGTTTGGCATTCTATGCAGCAAACAGGTGCTTGGTGAGAAGTGACGTTATACATCCATAATGAGCAATGGAGGTAAATACTCTAGATGGCTAGGGAGGGGATCAGAAGCCAAGCGGATCTATGGTCTGGCTAATAGAGAAAGGGTCCAAGTCATCTTTGTCAGAAGAAGCTCTCTCACCCATTTCTAAGGGAGTTAACCCTTTAGGTGAAGAAACTGTAACGGCCTCCCTGAGGGCGTTCCTTTGAGAGAAGCGGCTGAGTCTTCTCAAGACCTACACCTCCCTCACCTCCCTTTGCTTCTACATCTACTATCAGACTCAAGTCCCAGCAGGTCTCAAGAAGTGAACAGCTTTGTGTGGCACACCTAAAGAACTGCATGATTTTTCCGACTTATACGGCCAATTCCAGGGTGGGGTGAGAATGGGTATTATTAATGGGTGTGGGCTAGTGGTGGAAGCAACAGCAAGTTGGATCAGGATGGATTTATTTTTTGTTAATTTTTTTAAGTTTATTTTTGGCTATGCTCGTTCTTCGTTGCTGCGGGCTTTCTCTGGTTGCGGTGAGTGGGGGCTACCCTGCAGCTGCAGTGCTGAGGCTCCCCATTGTGGTGGCTTCTCTTACTGTAGAGCCCAGGCTCTAGGCTTGCGGGCTCAGTAGTTGCCCTGTGGCATATGGGGTCTTCCCACACCAGGGATCAAACCTATGTCCCCTGCCTTGGCAGGCAGACTCTTTGCCACTGAGCCACCAGGGAAGCCCAGGCTGGATTTACTAACAGCCCGCTGAGTACAGATTCTTTTTTTTTTTTTAATTGGAGCTTAATTACTTCACAATATTGTAGTGGTTTTTGCCATACATTGACATGAATCAGCCATGGGTGTACATGTGTTCCCCATCCTGAACCCCCCTCCCACCTCCCTCCCATTAAGCAGAGATTCTGTTTGTTTCAGCGTGAAAAATGAGAAATGGTTCTGATAGTTAAGTTGGCTGAAACATAGACTGAAGGGCAGCCCACACTAGGGAAGCTGAAATGACAGAACTACCTTGGTATATGTAGAAGGTATTCATCATAGGGAGATTGCAATGTTGAGTGTGAATTTATCATGTCAGACCTGCTCACCCACCCTGGGAGGGTCCAGAGGGCACACCTTTCACCTGTAGCCCACCGGGCTCCTCTCTCCATGGGATTTCCCAGGCAAGAAGACTGGAGTGGGTTGCCATTTCCTTCTTCAGGGTAGTAATACAGTACTTTAATTTTTTTTTTATGTTATATTTTGTCAGCATGATGTGTTTTATTTATTTTTGAATGACTTGGCCACCCCCTGTGGCATGTGGGATCTTAGTGCCCCCAACCAGGATCGAACCTACACCCACCCCTGCACTGGAAGCACAGATGCCCAACCAGCCACTGGACCAGGGAAGTCCCTACAGCATTTTTAAATTAAGGTATGTACTGTTTTATTAGACATAACGTTATTCCACACTTAATAGACTACGGTATAATGTAAACATAACTTTTATGGGCTTTGGGAAACCAAAAAGTTCGTATGACTCACTTTATTACAATATTTGCTTTACTGCAGGGGCCTGGGACTGAACCCACAGTATCTCCGGGGTGTGCCTTACTTAGCAATAGGCAGAATCCCCACACTGGTTCCCTCACTTGTGGAGTGAGGCTTATTATGGAAAACCAAGTGGAAGTCACAAGAACTGACTGCACCCAGGAAAAAGACTGTAGAGATCAGCGCCACCATCAAGGACTTAAGAGATGCGGCGGTGCTGACCCCACACCTCTGTTCACCCCTCATTCTCTGCAGAAGACAGGTGGGTCATGGAGGATGACTTTTGTTGTTCAGTCACTCTGTCGTGTCCGACTGTTTGCAACCCCATGGACTGCAGCACACCAGGCTTCCCTGTCCTCCATCTCCCAGAGCTTGCTCAAACTCATGTCCATTACATCCGTGATGCACTTCAACCATCTCCTCCTCTGTCATCCCCTTCTGTTGCTGCCTTCAATCTTTCCCACCATTAGGGTCTTTTCCAATGAGCCAGCTCTTTGCATCAGATGGCCAAAGTATTGGAACTTCAACTTCAGTATCAGTCTTTCCAATGAATATTCGGGGTTGATTTCCTTTAGGATTGACTGGTTTGATGTCTTTGCAGTCCAAGGGATTCTCAAGAGTCTTCTCCAATGCCACAGTTCAAAGGCATCGATTCTTTGGCACTCAACCTTCTTTATGGTTCAACTCTCACATCCGTACTTTACTGGAAAAATCATAGCTTTGACTATACGGACCTTTGTCAGCAAAGTGATATACTTTTAACATACTGTTTTTAAATATACTGTCTAGGTTTGTCATAGCTTTTCTTCCAAGGAGCAAGTGTCTTTAATTTCATGGCTGCAGTCACTATCTGCAGTGATTTTAGAGCCCAAGAAAGTCTCTCACTGTTTCCATTGTTTCCCCATCCATTTGCCATGAAGTGATGGAACCGGATGCCATGATCTTCGTTTTTTGAAATGTGTGGACATGGGTGATCATAAATTGATTTTCACTGGTGACTGGAGGTGGTGACTCCAATTGCAGCTGCTTTTCCATGTGGTCTCATTACTTGAGCAAATTACACATCCCCTGGTTCCTGGTTTACAGCTACTGATCCAACAAGTGCTTTTTCCTTAATACCTGTTAGTTAAAACCATGAGAAGCAGTTTGCTTTCACTTGGCCAGACCAAAAATACTCATTCACTGTCCTGCCTCGGGTGTATCAACTCTGCCGCCCAATGTAATTACAATTTGGTCTGCAGGGACCTTGATCACCTTTTCCTTCCACAAAATATCCCACCGGCTGAACACTGATGATAAATGGGAATTCCATCTAGCGACCAAGAAGTAGTGACGATTAAGACATTTGCATTGTCAAATGGTGGGAAATAAATTCCAAAAAGAGTCAGAGGCCTTCCACCTCAGTGAAATTTCTAGTGATGCAATGGTTGGGTCCATGTCAAGATAGGTTTTTTCAGACAAGTTATTGGCATCCTGCCCCTCCTACAGCCAAAAAACCAGGCATAACATATAATTGTCCTCTGGATTTTGGAGCAATGTAGTCCTCATTTGGGTGTGTCACTCTGGCTTATTTACTTTCAGGCCCAAAAGCTGCCTGAAAAGCTGCCTGTTTTGAGTGGGGCCCAGAGCAAGAGAAAAATTGGCACCTGCTATTTGCTGCAGATAAATCCCTTCCCTTCCAAGTAACTGCTGAGCCATTGGATTTACACCTGCAATGACCCTATTTCCAAAGAAGTTCACATCCCGAGGTTCTGGATGGGCACAAACTTGGGATGCAATTCAACCCACAACAGAGAGAAGCGCTTCCAGGAGACACAACGATGACTCCATCAAACTCGGAGCTCAGCTCCCCAGCCGCTTCAGGCTGTCATGCCTCCAGAATCAACAGGCAGAGAAGGATGTTATCCTATTGGCTTGGCTGGTTGAAATGACTATCAAGAGGAGATTGGGCTGCTACTACACAAATGAAGATAAGGAAGAACATGGGAATACAGGAGATCCCTAAGGCTACCCTGCCTGTAGGAAAATCCAATGAAGGCAGGACTACTAATGGCCCTGACTTCAGAAATGAAGGTTCGGTCACCCCAGCAGCCCTGACCAGCTGAGGTGGCTGCTGAGGGTATGGAATGGGTAATGAAAGACAGTAGTTGTAAACAGCAACTGCATCTGCGTGACCAGTTGCAGAAATGAGGCCTGTGATTATGAGTATTTCTTCCTCAATTTGTTGTGCTGTGTTGGTAACTTCATACACAAACTTGTACATTATGGATAGATATATAGTACATATAAAGTAAATATTTTTGTCTTATCTCCTTGTCATGTAACATGAAATGAATTAAAAATAGTTAGCTTTACATCACAGAATGTTTTCTTTCTTTAGCCACGTGGCATGTGGGGTCCTAATTCCCTGACCAAGGATCAGCAGGATTCCCTGCAGTGGAATCACAGAGTCCTAACCACCAGACCACCAGGGAAGCCCCCTGCATCATAGGATTTAAGTTACAAGATCTCATAGAGAAGAGTGACCAACCAAGGACTTGGCATCCTCTCCTGGGGAAAGGATCAGTGTGTTTGGATTATGGGTGGGATAGTCACATCATATTCAGTGGAAGCAAGGCTTTGTTACTGACTTTATCTGGAGGTAAGTGTGGTTTAAGAGTGTGAGGGTACCTAGCTGATAGAGGGTGGACTGGGCTAGGCCCAGTTATTCAAACACTAATCTAGGTGTTGCTGGGGGGTTATCTTGCAGATATTATTAACACCTACAATCAGCAGACTTTAAGTAAAGGCGATTATGCTCTACATCTGAGTTGGCCTCATCCAACTAGGTGGAAAGATCAGAATAGCCAAACTGAGGTTTCCATTAAGCCTGAGGCCCGCAGCATCAGCTGCTTCTCAAGTTTCCAGCCTACTGGCCTGTCCTAAATTGTCAGGCTCACCCAACCAGCCTCTACAATCACATAAGCCCGTTCCTTGAAAGATAGAAACAAGCAAATAATTAATCTCCTATGAATTCTGTTTCTCTGCTAGAACCCTGGCTGATAAAGGGTCCCAGCTCTGGAGGTTAGGGGCCCCACTCCTCAGCCTTAGGCACCATACTGGCCAATGGGGGTTGCTGCCAGCAGGCTGTGTCACTTGTTTAGAATCGGGTGCCCCCCTAGGCTCTGCCTGAGACCAAACACAAGTGGGGGCGGCTCCTTACAGGCTTTGCTCTGTGCCTTGCCAGGAAGGTTTCCTATTCCCAAAGTGGCAGGGCAGGCTTGTGGGAAAAGATAGAAGCAAGTTCTCCACTGGAAGCAGGTCCTTAGGGTGGAAGGGGTGGGAGATAAATGGTAGCTGTCTCCAACTTGGCACCTCTAAGAGTGACTTTGCCCACAGTGGTACCCAGGGATCCAGCGGCAGCTGACTTTGTGCTGCCTCTTGTATTCACGCAGCCCTGAGTGTGCAAAAGCTTGTGTTTCCTGCTGCGTAGCTGGCCAACAAGCACGCAGGCAGGCACATGTCACGGGGTCAACACCCAGTGATGCACTCAGGACCTTCCTGGTGGCAGGTGTGCCTGCCCTCATGGAGCTTACATCCTGGCAGGACCACAAAGACTAAACAAGGAAACCAGTGGATGCAAAACAACAAGGATTGGGGCGGGGGAAGCATAGAAAGAAAGAATAATGGGGTGAGGGATATTTTAGAGAGTGGTGTGTTTGGAGAAGGTCAAGTGGTTAGACAGTGGTCAGGGAAGGCCTCTGAGAGGTGATACCTGAATGACGAGCTGGAGCAAACCAAGCAAAGATTTGGGGAAGAGTTGTCCAAGTGGCAAGAAAGGCAAGTGCAAAGGCCCTGAGGCAGGAACAAAGTCGACAAAGCCACTGTCTTAGAAGGTGGCAGGTGGCTGACATTGAGTGAAGGGGGGTGGTGGGAGAAGGGATCCAGAAGCGGGGGGACGGGTCACATAGGGCCTCCTAGGCCTTCATAAGGAATATGTGTTCTAGCCAAAGTGAGATGGGATCCACTGGAGGAGTCACAAGGGAAGGAACAGTATGGTCTGATGGCTTATAGTTCAAGGAGCTGGAATTTTATGGAGAAAGAGGGAGGAGAAATGATAGACATACAAGGGGTATAGGAGGGAAGGCTGCTCCACTGAGAGCCGCAAACCCAAGGTCAGAGCAAGGAGGTGAGGGCATGGAGCAGAGCGCCCATGATGATGGAAGCAGGTGGAAGGATATGGGGACTGGGAGGACTAGAGAGAGGGTGCCTGAGGGCGGCAGGGAGCTGCGGAGGGGGTCTCTGCGTGGGCTGATGCAAGACTCCGCCGCTAGGTGGCGCTGGAGGCAAACAGGTGTTTGCAAGGCTGAGGCCGCAGAGGTCGTCCCAGGGAAGGGCAGAGGCTGCAAGGGCAAGAGAGCTGGTTTGAGCCCTAGGGCCTCTACAACTGGAACCCCTGCTTTTCTTCATCCATAACATAAGCCCCCAGGGACATATAAAACTGCTCTGCCCACCACATGGTGGCTATCAAGCTCAAAATCATGCCTCCCCGAAGTGGCAAAGATGCCCCTGGACGGGTGTGCGGAACTAATCTAGAGGGCCTGTCCCACTAATGATCTTAGTAGCAGTGTTATTTTTCAATATATTAGATAAGTGCATTTTTCCACTTAAATAGGGATATGAATTTCCCTTTTGAAATACTTTTAACTTAAAAAATTCCATTTAAAAGGTTAAGTAAATAATAGTCTAAAGCCTGTGCAGAGAAGACAGAAATCATGGCAGTTGAATGATGGAGGCCAGGAAATACTAAAAGCTTTGTGACATATAGCCCATGGGAAAAAAAAAATGTTTTTAAGGAAAAAAAAATATTTTTTTAATGTTTAAAAAAATATTAAAAAAAAAGAAAAGACTTGAATCCCAGCACATGCGTTTGTCTGTATTGGGTGGCTCCCATGGGTGCGTGTGCATCTCAGAGGAGGATGTAGCTGGGGGTGGTATCAGCCTGCGTGTAGGTGGCTGGGGTGTTCACAGCCACGTGCGCATGCACACATGGTTATTTTCGTGTGCCAGCAGATTGATTTATCTGGGTGGGTGTGTGGATACAAGTGTACAAATGTGTGCACATCGAGTTACAGTTGCGGCACTGGGCTGGGCCGGAAGCCTGGGGCTGGCTGGCCAGCAGCCACCAGGGGGCAGCAGGTAGCCGGACAGGGCCTTCGTCAGGCCGGGTCCCCTCTGTCTGGCATGTGAGGTCCTCTGAAGTCCTTCTCTGCCCTGTCCCCACGTCCCCTGATAGCCCCAGTGGCCCTGGTGCAGAGGCTTTCTGAAAGACTAGGACTCAGAAAGGAGAGCTGTTGTGGGTGGTGTGGGACTCGTGGGGTCATAGGGGAAGGGACCCAGCTGGCCTGGGTCCCTGAGTGGCTGGCATCCAATTTCTGGGGGCACAGCTGGCTCTTCTGCAGTCTGGGCTCTGGTCTCTTTCAGGGGTGCTCTGTAGCTGTCTCTCCTATTTTCAGCCCCAAGCTTGTTCAGCTACTGTTTAATCCTTGGGCTCGCCCCTGGCTTTGTGGGGAGTAGGTCATTCTGAGGCTTCCACGTGGGCATCACAGGGGCGACTGGACCCTAGAGCCCTTCAGCTCTGCCCCGCATCCAGGGCCACCACCCTCACTAACAGGAAGAGCAGCCCAGATCAGCCCAGTGGTGGCAGTGACTAACCCAAATCCCCCATCCTCCTCACAGTCCTTCTGTCCACAGATATGTAGTGAGGTCCTACTATGTGCTGGGCACAGCTTCAGAGACACCTCCTAGTGATGGGCGGCTTCTTCCCTGCCAGCCCTGAGGACTGAGACCTCGCTGGACCAGAGTGTATTCATGCCCAGCAGCTTTCCTCCCAGCCTGACGAGGAAGAGGAGGAGCCATGATGAGAAAACAGCCGACTGTGGCCCAGGCAAGCAGTACCGCCTCTAATTCTCCCACCAACTCTAGGAGGTAGGTGCAATGTGCCCATTTTATGGTTGAAGAAACTGAGGCTTTGAGAGGGTGAGTGATTTACCCAAGTTGCACAATGATGAGTAGCCCACCCTGGGAGCCACATTCAAGTAGTTTGCTCACGTTCAGAAGTTCCGTTTCTTTAGGCATCCCTGTAGACACAGACTTTGTGATAGAATATCAAGGAGCGAGTCATTCTCCCGGGACTCAAGGGTGACTGTCTCCCCCGTCCTTGCCCTTGACCCTACCACAAATGACCAAGTTAACAATCTCGTGTGTGTCCTTCCAATAATCCCATATGGACCTACATATATCCATACATAATCAAGGTCCGGGGCTGTCATCATGTCTGGTTTATAGACACTTTTCTCCCTCAATGACACTGTGACAAACAGTAAAGCCCCCCGCCCCCTTCTCTCCACCAAAAAAATATTCCCGTCCTAACCCCGGGCTGACTTTTTGCACTGACACAATCAGCACGACGCATGATTCCATTTATACAGAAGGCCCAGAGCACATCTGTGCTTCCAGGGGCTGGGGGGGTGACTGCGTATTGGGTGTGTTGCTAAAAATGGTCCGCAATGT
The DNA here is from genome assembly GCF_027580195.1 of Bos mutus. NCBI lineage: Eukaryota > Metazoa > Chordata > Mammalia > Artiodactyla > Bovidae > Bos > Bos mutus. The sequence continues at coordinate 37,649,170 of NC_091634.1, read as the reverse complement.
GATGTTTGCAAACCCAACGCTGTGATGGTTCTGAACATCCTTGAACTGTACGTTTCAAAATGGTGTGTGTTTTATAGGATAAAAACAAGGAGGATTAAGTGAGATCATGCAAAAAAGCATATAACTCAAAAATATAGCTGGTATTATGATGATTATTAAGAGTTTAAGATGCAGGATTCTAAGTTTGAAGGGCTAGATTTTTCCAATTAAAATATAGTTGACTTAAAATGCTGTGTGAGTTCAGGTGTACAGCACAGTGATTCAGTTAACTTTACATATATGTGTATTACATATATGTGTATATTGACGTATATTATTTTTCAGATTCTTTTCCTTTATATGTTATTACAAAATATTGAGTATAGTTCCCTGTGCTATACAGTAGGTCCTTGTTGTTTATTATTATTTTATTTATTTATTTTTGGCTGTGCTGGGTCTTCACTGCTATGCATAGGCTTTCTCTAGTTGCGGTGAGTGGGGGCTACTCTTCACTGGGGTGCCTGGATTTCTCATTGTGGTGCCTTCTCTTGTTCAAGAGCACAGACTCAGTAGTTGTGGCACAGGCTTAGTTGCTCCATGGCAACATGGAATCTTCCTGAACCAGGGATCAAACCCATGTCCTTTGCATTGGCAGGCAGATTCTTAACCAGTGGGCCGTCAGGAAAGTCCTATCTATTTTATATGTCTTAGTCATTCAGTTGTGTCCAACTCTTTACGACCCCATGGACTGTAGCCCACCAGCTCCTCTGTCCATGTGGATTCTCCAGGCAAAAATACTGGAGTGGGTAGCCTATCCCTTCTCCAGGGGATCTTCCCAACCCAGGAATCGAACCGGGGTATCCTGCATTGCAGGTAGATAATCAGCTGAGCAACCAGGGAAGCCCATTCTATATATATAGTACTGTGAGTAGTCAGTCAATTCATTCGCTCAGTCATGTTCAACTCTGGGACCCCATGGACTGCAGCATGCCAGGCTTCCCTGTCCGTCACCAGCTCCCGGAGCTTGCTCAAACTCATATCCATAGAGTCAGTGATGCCATCCAACCATCTCATCCTCTGATGTCCCCTTCTCCTTCCGCCTTCAATCTTTCCCAGCATCACGGTCTTTTCTAAGGAGTCAGTTCTTCGCATCAGGTAACCAAAAATGTGTGAATCCCAAATTCCTAATTTAATCCCTCTCCTTCAAAGACAGATTTTTTTTTTTTTGGCTTTGGTTTTGGTGTTGGTTGGTTGGTTCCATTTGTTTTATTTTGCTTTCTCATCCGTTATCTCCGGGCCTCTCACGCTCCCCTGCCAGGCCCCTCAGCAGCCGGCTGCCCTAGAGATGGGCACGCCTCTCTCTCCACTGCAGGCACAGCCTCAGCTGTCACCACCCAGGCCAGCGGTCACTGCCCTCCACCCACCCCAGGAATGGAAAATGAGCATCAGCCAGAACAATAGCACACCAGGAAGTCTTCCCTTCCTGGGAAATGGAGCCAATTAATGCAGCTCCCCGGGCCCAGCCGTGTTTGGGGCGCTGGGGTGTCCTGGGCAAAATCTCTGCCCTCTGACCCTGCTCTGGTGAGGCCAGTGAGGGTGAGTCTGGTGAGTCTGGCACACGACTCCTCATCACACTCTAATGGTGACTGTGGGTATGTACCCCCAAGGGCCTGATGCCCAAGGGAGAGAGATGCCTTGGGAATCAGTAAGGCCCGAGAGGGGGGCCGGGCAAGCCCTCCCTTTGGGGACAGGGTCCCATCACATCCTTGCAGCCCTGGCTCCCTGCCTGAGGACTCTGAGAAGGAGGAATTGGTCATTTGGTCTCAAGTGCGAAGGGGAATTCTTGGTCCCAGCTCTGATTAAAACACTGTGTTATAGGTTTTTTTTTTGGAAAACACATTCATGTGACTCAGAATTCAAAAGGCATGGAATTCCCCTACCCTCTTCTCCCAGTCACCCAGTTCCTCCCAGAGGCAGCCCATGTTTTTAGCATCTTGTGACCCACCCAGAGGTAATTTGTGCCTATCAAGCGAAAGCCGATATACAGGGGTCCTTATGGGGTCCACCGCCGTTATCTCCTTGGCTGCAAAGGGCGACAATCATCCCTCCCCCATTTGACAGATGAGGAAACTGAGGTTCAGAGAGAGCCAGTGACCAATCCACGGTGACACCGAGTGAGTCGGGGGCCAGCTGGACCCCCTCTCTGACTCCCGATGTGTGCTCCTACCCCACCCCCACTCAGGGCTTGGGAACTTGTAAAAGCCCTGTGAAAAGAATACAGGCCTTACTGTTTAAGTCCTGCCTCTGATGTCCATCTGTTTGAACATCTAGAATATGTTGCTGTACCTCTCTGAGCTCAGATCCCTTGCCTATAAAATGGAGATATTTGATAGCTCCTTACAGGTTTATCATAAGAACTGAATAATATAAAGCATGTAAAGACCTCAGCACAACACCTGTCTTCTCTACTCTCTTCAACAAGAGAGTAGAACACTTGTTGCAGGCCTACTGTGTGCCGAGCACCTACTATATGCAGATCCAGTGCAGCCAGTCCTGGCTCAGGGAGCTCACAGCCTAGCAGATCCATAATAAGAGCTCAGGATATGCGGGTGTTATTATCCAGCAAATAGTCACCTCTCCTCCTGGTTCTGCGAAGTGGGGGTGAGACTGCTGTACCCAAGTCTCCCCCGGAGTCTGTATCTCCCAGCGGAACGTGGAACTGTGAGAGGAGTGGCCAGCATCTTGTTCCCCACCCTCTGTGTGCCTGCCAGGGCTCACACTGGTGACCAGATGCTCAGCACATAATTGTGGAATGAATGTGCAAAGGTAAAAAGACTTGGGAGAGGAAAGCCCATCCCCCCAACACAAACACTAAGATTGCTCTAGGATGGGGGGATGAACAAGTGATGTGATCTCCTTTTCTATGACTTTTGACTATTCAGACAGCCATTTTGGCTGCACTGGATCTTAGTTGCGGCATTTAGGGTCTTTGATCTTTGATCTTTGCAGCGTGCAGGATCTTTAGCTGTGCCGTGTGAACTCTTAGTTGAGGCATGTGGGATCTAGTTCCCTGACCAGAGGTCAAACACAGGCTCCCTGCATTGGGAGCACAGAATCTTAGCCGCTGAACCACCAGAGAAGCCCCTATATTTATAAAATTAATGTGATTAATATTGAAAAGTTGAATGGCACAAGAGCTCATCCATGCTGAACGCTGTTATGTGTCCAGTGACTGGTGCAGGTGAGAATTCAGAAGGGGAGGGGCTGGCAAGGACGAGGCGCCCGGGAAGGCGTCCTATAGAGGGTGGTCATGGAGACTGAGATGTTGGCACGAGGAGCCCCGATTGTTGTCACCCTGGCTCCTGTTGCCATCAAGGATGTGCGGTTAAGCTCAGTGGGGCAGAACGCCCTTCTCTCAGTGTGTCCCGGGCCTCCTGTCCTCGCGGGACCTAGACATCCCAGACTTTCTGAGCTGCAACTGCAAGGTGCCAGGTGAGTGCCAGCACCTCCCTCCATGTGTTCACGGGCCCATAGAGCTGCTGGCGGTGGAGGCTGGGGGCACTGGGATGATGAGTGTGCTGCCAGGCCTGGGTGTGGCAGGTATTCACTCAAAACATTCAGACTTGTTCCCTTCCTATCTCTTAATCCTCTGGAAGCCAAGGACATGGGAACCCAACTGGCAGGAGTGGTCCAGACACCACCCAAAACCTGATTCCAGGCTACTCTAATGGCAAAGAGAACTTGAAGGGTGGTACCCTTCAAGGCAAGGGGATGGGGGTCCACTCCAGGACAGCGCCTGCCCCAGAAACAGGCTGTCGGTGATGGAGGAGGTTTGGGAATCTCCAAGGAGGGCAGGTCAGCGGGGGTGAAGCAAGAGCCCGGGGTGGGGAGGCCCTCCCACTGGCTGCTGTGTGGCCTTGAGCCTCCCATCTCTGGGCCTCAGCTTCTTGCAGAATTCAATAAGGGAGGCTAAATACCGTGGTCTCTAAAGCAGAATACCAAAGTGTGAGACACGTACCTCTGGGGGGATGCAAGAGAATGCCGTCCGATACACAGATACAGCATTAAATACCCTATATTCCAAATCACAGTCTTTCCTGGTGACTCGGATGGTTAAAAATCCTCCTGGCAATGCAGGAGACCCGGTTTTGATCCCTGGATCAGGAAGATCCCCTGGAGAAGGAAATGGCAACCCACTCCAGTAATTTTGCCTGGGAAATCTGATGGGCAGAGGAGGCTGGCGGGCTACAGCCCATGAGGTCACAAAGAGTCAGACACGACTTAGCGACTCAACAACACATTCCAACTACAGCGAGGAAAAAGGTCTCAGTGCTAGAGTATCTTGAAAACCCACGAAGCTGTCTCACTTTTTCAACTGTTTTAATTTACATCCAAAAGCATGCTTCAAAGCTAGGGTCATTGTCAAGCAAGAGTATCTGGCAAGAATTAAATATCTTTATTGTCATTATATGTTGACCTCTTTGCAAATAAGAGATAAAGTTTATTTTTACATACATTTAAGTAAAAAAGAATGGATTTAAAAAAAAAATATTAAGCAATTATCCTTGGACTGCAAGGAGATCAAACCAGTCAATCCTAAAGGAAATCAACCCTGAATATTTATTGGAAGGACTGGTGCTGAAGCTGAAGCTCCTATACTTTGGTCACCTGATGCAAAAAGCCAGCTCATTGGAAAAGACCCTGATGCTGGGAAAGACTGAGGGCAGGAGAAGGGGACGAGAGAGGATGAGATGGTTGGATGGCATCCCTGACTCAATGGGCATGAGTTTGAGTAAACTCAGGGAGATGGTGAAGAACAGGGAAGTCTGGTGTGCTGCAGTCCATGGGGTCGTGAAGAGTCAGACATGACTGAGTGAGTGAACAGCCACAGCAGTTATCCAGGTACAAAGGAGATGGGAGACATAGTGCAGATGGGGAAACGAGCAGAAGGTGGGGACTCTGGGTGGAGATCCGCCTCTGAACCTGAGAGGAGGTCAAGAGGCTCGGCTTCAGAAGCGCATCGCATCCCATGGCGTTATGTGGACACCAGCTCCAGGTGGGTCTGCCTGCTCCTGCCACTCTCCTGCCGCCAGCTCTGCTGTGCAGTGTCCGCACCTGCCCAAAGGCACTTTGCAGGTGGGCATCATGTGCCGAGTTGGCAAGCCTGCTTTCTTGGGATGTAAGTGCCACTACCATTGCTCTGTGCTTGCGTCTGCCTGTCCACCCATCTGTCTGTCCATCCAGGGCTCCTCTGGGGGGCACCCACTGAGAAGGAGAGTCCTGGCTCCGAGGCAGGGGCTGCCACACTGTAGCCCAGAGAGAGGACAGCCCTCTTTCTCCTGACCTCACTTTTAAGTCAAGCTCTTTGGTGAGAAGGTCCCCTAGGGGCTGTAAACAGCCAGATGTGGGAGTTTGTGTTTGACCGGAACCCAGGGTTTTGCTTCCAGTGAAGTTTGGAGCAGGGCCAAGTGGAGGGTCAGGTTAGGGGGTGAAGGTTAGGAGGTCAGTGTGTATTTGGTAGGATCAGGCATTGGCATGAGCCCAAGCTGGAGAGGCTCTGTCACTGACTGCTGTGTGACCTTGGTCAGCTCCCCTACCTTCTCTGGGCCTCAACATCTTGCTCAAAACAATAAAGGCATAAGGAGGCTAAATGCAATGATCTCTAAAGTTTGCATCCCAAGACTATAGATTGACTTTGAACTTCGGGCAGGGAGTGTCCCAGCGGAGGGACAGGTGAGGCTGGACTCAGTGCGTGGTTGATTCAGAGGCTGCATTTGACTAGGATCATGGGGTTCCAGTGTGTGGGATCCTGAAGCTAGGGTATGACCAGGATCTCTGGTCAGGGTCAGAGGTCAGGGCTCTCTCTACGTGCCCTGAGCATAGCCATCTAACTTAGGCCAGAGTGGGGCCCAGTCCAAACCCTCATCCCAGAGAGGCTGAGCCATGGCCAAGAACCCCCTGTAACCCCTCTCCACTGCCATCCCTTCTCATGAACGAGGAGACCACCAAGGGGGTCCAGACAGCCTCCAGCAAGCCAGCTGCCCAGATATCAAGGGCAAAGGGCCATGACGACCCTTGGCCAAGTCAGGTAAGGTCTGCACAAGTGAATCAGACCTGGGGTGTGCACAGTTGGGGATTGGTGGGGTGAAGCCTGAGACTAGCCCCCAGCCCCCAGAGAGGAAGGGCAGTCAGGAGAACTCAGGCTTCCCCACCCGACTTGGGGGCAGAAGCTTGGAATTGCAATCCCCTACCCCCACCTAGCTTTTTCAACCTATTCACCACCCCTCCCCTCAAGTACCCCTAATGCAGATATATTGTAGTGTATTGATCTCTCCAACAGACCCAATAAGATTCAGACCTTAGAAAGACCCTTTCTCTCGCCTACAGATGGGGTCTTTTGGGGGTAGCAGGAGGCAGGGTTGTGAGATCTCTTGGTAAAATGAGTCTCCTAGATTTACCTGGGCCGAGGGTGCGCTCTGGGCCAGGCACCTTTACAAACGACGCCTCCTTTTATCTTCAGCACATCCCACTGCTGGCCCTGCTTACTGAACAAAGAAACAGGAGCTCAGAGAGGCTAAGCAGCTCAGAGCTCACACAGCAAGGCTGGCAGTGGCAGGTTTGGGTTCTAATCCAGGTCTGAGCACTAGACTTGGCCCCTGGAACACAATACATCCACCTTCTGGGCCCCTCAGGCTACACTGGAGCTTGGGTCCACGTCTGTGTGTATGAGGCCTCAGGGGGTGGGGAAGATACTATTCTGAGGCCTTAGCTTTGTCCTAAAACTAACCCCGCCCCTCCCATGCCAAAAATAGGCTCAACAAAGGTGGATTCGGAAAACCAGCACCTGGATATCCAGGTGCTGGAATCGGTGTGATCATTTTACTACCACTAGGGGGCGCTGGCGATGCTGAATGCCGCTGTGTCTTTTGTGAGGAAAGCACCTGCCACCAGCAGTTGGAGAGGGGGTGGGTGTCCCAGACCTAGTGGGGAGGGGGATCCAGTGGGGCTGCCCCAGCCCCTCATTCTCTGTGTGACCTCGGGCTTCAGTTTCCCTTCTGCAAAAGGAGGATAAAGGCATCCTAGACCTACAGCACAAAGGGTGAGAGCTGGCAAAGTTGCCCACAGATGTTAAGAGAGATTACCTGGAATAAATCACAAGCAATTCAATAAGGCCAGACTTCCACAGAATAAATTTCGTTAATATGCAACTTAGCCAAAGTAAACATGGGTGGAGCAGAGCTTACATGTAATTAACCATGATTGATATTAGGTGAAGCTGCACTCAGCTCCGGGAGGACAGGACGGGGCTTTGCCCACTGCATCCCTGAGCAGCGCAGGATGGCAAAGAGTGGAGAGGTGACAAAGACACCCACTGGCCTCATCCCAGGCCCCATGACACCCTTCCTTTCTTCTCTTTGTTCTCCCAGCATCCAGAGCAGCCACCTCCCATCGCGAGCAGCCAGGTAGAGCTGGTGGAAAACAAGTCCATGGGTGTCTCCATTCAGAACATGTCTGTGATCTTCAAGGGATCTCTAGGTGCCGGGGGGCAAGCTTTCCCAGGCTGACCACAGCTCCCTGGCCCTCTCTGGGCAGAATGAAGGTCCCTGGCTCTTTGTACGCTGAGTTAATCAGTCTATAGATTTTGAAATCGACCCCTCTGTTGACCAACACACAACTGAATATGTGTCCTACTCCCTCTGTGAAGGCAGGGAGGCTGGACTCCATGGCCGCTGTGTGGCTCTGACATTTAGCGATTGGTTATGGTTAGGCTATGGCAAGTAGCTTCCCCTCAGGGCTGCAGCCCGGCAGGCTGTGTGACCTTGGGCACTCCACCTAACCTCACTGAATCTCAGTTTTCTCATCTGTAGGATGAGAGTGATAATAGCAACCGGCCCACATGGTGGTTGTGAGATTTGAGTGAAAAAACTGTGTGTAAAATTCTTAAGATTATACTCGGCTCAGCTGGTCCTTATTATTACTACTGCTGTGACCACCCTGGTACCCCCCAGCATGAGCATACTCAAGTATTTTTCAAGCAGCAGCAAACATCGAGTGAAAGCTAAGAAGGAAGAAAGCGGTTTGGAAATCTAGGACTCCTCCACCTTTCCTAGGGTCACTTCCCTTCCTTCCCATGCAGCCTTGGGTTAAGGGGGATGGATCTCCCACAAGGCCTTCAAGATTGAAGGCGGGAGGAGAAGGGGATGACAGAGGATGAGATGGTTGGATGGCATCACCGACTCAATGGACATGAGTTTGAGTAAACTCCGGGAGTTGGTGATGGACAGGGAGGCCTGGTGTGCTGCAGTCCAAGGGGTCGCAAAGAGTTGGACATGACTGAGCGTCTGAACTGAACTGAACCCACAAGGCTGTGCAGTGAAGAAAAAACTACTCAGGACTCAGTTTCTCATCTGCCCAACAGCGACATCACTAGGCCATTGAGAGGAACTCAGAACCTGGGCCAGATGGTGCAGTGGTAAAGAACCCACCTGCCAATGCAGGAGGTGCAAGAGAAGTAGTTAAGATCCCTGCGTCGGCAAGCTCTCCTGGAGTAGGAAATGACAACTTACTCCAGTATTCTCACCTGGAAAATTCCAAGGACAAGCTACAGTCCATGGGGTCACAGAGAGTCTGACAGAACTGAGCAACTGAGCACCAAGACTGGAGGAGAAGGTGATCTGAGAGGTAGGAAGCACTATCCTGTCCCAATCCTAATACAAATACAAGTCAATGTTTGCAGAACTTGCTACTAATCAGCTACTTGACTTAGATTAACTGTGGAATCCTCACAATCACCCAGCAAAGAAGATGCTGCCAACACCCCCATTTTATGGCTGAAGAAACAAAAATTCAGAGAGTCAAGGGGGACTCCCTCACCCTGAGCTGAAAAGCAGAAGAGCATAATTTGAGCCTGAACCATCTAAATATTCCAAGTCCCTGTTCCTACTACATCATGACTGCTCCCACATGGAATCTCTATGGTTGGCTGGCAGAGCAGGAGGTGGCCAGGCTGAGGGATGTGCCTGGCTCATTGGACCCTGGCACACAGTAGGTGCTCAGTGAACAGAAGCAATAAAAAATATTCAAATCACATCTTCTTCATCCATTCAACAGTCGATTGGCAGTTAACCTCTTCCATATCTTGGCTGTTGCAGATACCACCGCAGCGAACATGGGGGTGCATATTTTTTTGAATTAGTGTTTTTCTTTGGAAAAAATACCCAGAGATGGAATTGCTGGGTCATATGGTAGTTCTACTTTTAACTTTAGAGGAATCTCCATACTGTTTTCCATAGTGGAGAGGCGGATGACAGAGGCTAGGATGGTTGGATGGTGTCACTGACTCGATGGACATGAGTTTGAACAAGCTCCGGAGTCAGTGATGGACAGGGAAGCCTGGCATGCTGCAATCCATGGGGTCGCAAAGAGTTGGACACGAATGGCCGCTGAACTGAACTGAACTATGTCAATTTACATTCCCACCACACTGTGCAAGGGTTCTCTTTTCTCCACATCCTCTTGAGTTCATTTCCAAATTTTCGTTTTTCAAATCCATCCATCCTTGCCTCCCCCCATGGAGTCCTATGATTTCATGTGGCGCTATTTCTTTAATCATTGAACAGTTAGTTCCTGCGTGGCGTCTTCCAGGTCGCTCTATTATATCAGAGCCTTGGGTGCTAATCCTCTTATTAACTGTGTTTGCTAGTTCTCTCTTGGGGTGAATGGTTTCCTTTGTTTGTGAAATTTATTTTCTTAGAAGCTCATCTTTAGTGGAATTTGGTTTTTCTGTGGACAGACTCTGCTCCCTGAATCACCTACATTTCCTTGGAGAATAATTTTGCACTTTGACCTGCCAGGACCCCCAAGGTTACATCATTCATTCATTCCTGTCTTTGTAGGTCCATTTCTCAGCTCAGGAAGTCCTGCACCATGCTGGTAATATACATGCATACACGCTTCAGAAAGGCATGTGCCTGGGCTCAGGTTCTTAATTTGTTCCCGCTCAGACCCACCCCAAAACTTCCTGTAGCTTGCTTTGGTGGATGAAGTCATTTGGTCTCCGCTTCACCAAGAGGAAGTATTTTCACTCCCCATCTTGTCTCACTTCTCTCCCTCAGACAGTGTTAAAACCCCAACCCAGTTTGCTCTCAAACCCACAACCTGATGCTCATCTCTTTGGGTCATCTTAATTATAGCTCTAGCTATCATTTCCCTCCTCATCTTTAGTATCTGGGATTGTCCCTTTCTTTTGTTTGAGCTCAGCTGTGTATTAAATAAAACCTTTTGTTGCAAGGTGCCTATTGGTTTGGGATTTCCCTGGTGGTCCAGTGGTTAAGACATCACCTTCCAGTAAAGGGGAACAGGTTCCATGGTTTTATTTAATATACAGCTCCCACATTCCTCCTGGGGGAAAAAAAACACCATACAAAACAGAAGCAATATTGTAACAAATTCAATTGTTTCTTGGTCACTAAGTCGCTCTTTGCAACCCCATGGACTGTAGCCCACCAGACTCCTCTGTCCATGGGATTCTCCAGGCAAGAATACTGGTGTGTTGCCTTGCCCTCCTCCAGGGGATCTTCCTGACCCAGGGATCAAACCAGTGTCTCCTGCATTGGCAAGCTAATTCTTTACCGCTGTGCCTCCATGGAAGCCTGACAAATTCAACAGAGACTTTATGTGCTATGCTTATCACTCAGTCATGTCCAACTCTTTGCGACCCCATGGACTGTAGCCCGCCAGGCTCCTCTGTCCATGGAATTCTCTAGGCAAGAATCCTGGAGTGGGTTGCCATGCCCTCCTCCAGGTGATCTTCCCAACTCAGGGATCGAATCCAGGTCTCCTGCATTGCAGGTGGATTCTTTACTGTCTGAGCCACTTAAAAAAAAAGTACCTATTGGTTCAATTTTTTGATGGGGAGAGATCTCCCTGAGCCCAGACTGACAGTCTGCAGATCACAGGTCCTGCCCACCTGCCCAGGTCACCTTGGGCCACACATCCCAGTCCCTGGCCACCTACCCATCCCGTGCCTTGGCCCTGTTCCCACCACAGGGCTTTTGCACATGCTGTTCCCCCAGTCCAGAAGTCCTCTCCCTCTTCCTTGCTCCATCTGATTTTCCTTCTCCTCGGGGAGGGCCTCCCCACACCCTAACTAGGTGAGGTTTTCTCTCTAAGACTCCCAAACCACAGCCTGGTGCATCTGTCGTTTAAGACACTCCTCAGGGGCCATTTTACATTTAGGTCTGGGATTATCTGAGAAACCTTGAGCCTCTTGAAGGTAGAAACCAAGTGTATTGAGCTCTGCACTGTCCCCCACCTCTTCTCCCAGGAATGAAGCATGGTCACCACGTCATGAATATTGTTAGACAAAAGCAATGGCAGCATCTTTTGGAGAGTAACCAAGCGCAATTCCTTCTCTTTATGTGGATTTCCTCATTTAATCTTTGCCACAACCCTTGGAGGTAGCCAATATTATCATCCCCATTTTACAGATGAAGAAGGCGAGGCCCAGGAGGCCTTTTCCTAGATGAGAGAGGCGGACAAGGCAAGGGATTACTTCCCTATCACACAGGCGAGAAAACCAAGGGCCAAAGAGAGTAAGAGGGTGCCCACATCATTGGCAAATTAGCCATGGGGTGACCTGGGCCCCAGGCATTGCTCAGCAGCTTCCTTTTTTCTCAGCCTGGGAACACTGGGTCAGCTTTGGCCCTTCCATCTCCAGAGGCAGATGACCACAGTGGTTCTGATGGGCCCCCATCCAGGCCATGGGACCCCCTCTGAGTCTCCCTCTACTTTCCCACAATGTCCTGTCAAACCGGCCCAGGTAGCTGTCTTCAGCCTCCAGATGCTCAAGCTCTCCTATGAGAACAAGAGTACCATGGTTCCACCATGATTGTATAAGTCCCCTCCCAACACCCAGGCAGGCAACTTTTTGTGGCTTTCACTCCAGGAAAGTTGAGGTGGGTGGGTAGAGGTAGAGGGAGGCAGGGAGGCTGGAGGGTGGGAATTCCACCCCCACAGATGGGCCTCTGAAACCTCCAAGTTCTTCTCACTGCCCCTGCTGTGACTGGTTGTGTTTCTAAAACATGGCTGTCCTCTTGATCATCAAAATCATGCAAGTTATGGATGGGGTACCCCTGGCAGGGGGTGGGAGGGGAGTTGACAGTTTTAGTAATATTAGATTTCTTAAGCTGAGTGGAAAGGCAGGGGTGTTTGTAACACAGATCCCCAAACCACTGCCCGTCTCTATTAGGGCCACATGGCTTTCCAAATCCAGAATTCTGTGGATTTTAGAAGGTAGTACAGGGTGCGTGCACACTAGGTACGTTACAGGACACGCCCGTGGGATCACGGTGATGCCCTGCAGTCAAGCCCACTGATATTTCTCAGCATATGAATGATCACATGAAGCAAGATAAGTACTGTGTTAATATTATTAACAGCCTTCCATCCAAGCGGTCACGTTTGCTGACAAAATGTAAAAAAATCTTGCAGCCTTCAGAGCTTGTTTGATTTTGTCTTGCAAATGGGATTGACAGTCTTAGTGGTGGCAAGTGAGATCTGTGATCTTCACTGCAGCGTGAAGGAGCTTTTAGTTGCGGCAAGCACTGTCTGGTGCCCTGACCAGGGATTGAACCCAGGCCCTCTCCATTCGGAGCACAGAGTCTTAGCCACCGGACCACCAGGGAAGTCCCTTCAATATCTCTTCATGCGTGAAAATGACAGCCAACTGTAATGTAGGCACATGGTGGAAAACAGAGAAAAGCATAAAGAAAAAACTCACCCTGCTCATTCACGGCCATCACCCATTTGCCATAACTAAGAGATCAATGTGGGTTCGTTGCTATTAACCACATTCCAGACTTTGAATTTCACAAGTTTTTTCACTGATATACTTTTTCTGTCCTAGGACCCAATCCAGGTTAGCACATTGCCTTTAGGGTTTTTTAAAAAATCTTAAAAAAATTTATATTATTTACTTTTTTTTTTAATCTGAAAAGTTCAGAGTCCTCTAACAACCAGCTATAAACCCCGTCTCCCGGAGTGCCCTTCTTCTTTCCTCCTCCCCTGCCTTTTCTCGGAGCCCCCTCTTATTTCTGGTTCCTGAGGACTTCCCTTCTTGCATTTGAGTCTAACTATGGACATCATGCTTTTTAGGAAACTGTTAACCAAGACTTGGGCGTGCTGGAGTGCTTCCAGAAATCAGTTTGAAGCAACTCTTCAAGGGCAGAGAGAGTGCCAAGCAGATGTGTCCTGGCCAGGGAAGAGCAGTTCCAGGACCAGGGTGGGAGTGGGGGTGGGGGGAAGCCTGCAGGGGGAGGAATCCCAGGGTGGCTGAGGGAGGGGTTGTTTTCTGGGAGGTGGGTAAAGGACTTGCAAATCAGGCCAGGAGTTAGGTCGAGATCACGTCAAGGAGACTTAAAGGCCCGAAGAAAGGAGTAGCAGCACATAGACGGCTTTGGTGTGGGGTGTGGAAGGACGTTCCTTGGTTTGCCACTGGTGCAGAACGGCTGGACTGGGAGGCGTCAGCCTGAACCTGTGTTAAAGTGATAAGAGGAGTGGCCCTCAAGCGTCCTTCATTGCACACAGGGAGCTCCAGAGGCCGAGAACCAGGATGCTTGTTCAAGGTCACAGGTCACATTCACATCAGAGTCCGTGACTGTGGCCCCAGCATTTTTATGTAAGTATGGATGGGTTTCCAACAACAGCTGTTTCGTTCTTACTCTGGGCCAGGCCCACATAGCTCCTGACTTCATGAATCATAAAGCTTAGAGGGCATGGACAGTGATAGATAATACCTAACTAGCCAAACAAAAGACTATGTAACCACTCATTGTGCCTGGAGCTATGAATTAAAGCCAGGTGGTCAGAGAAGGGGCTTATACAACTCATAACCCCAAATTAGGAGGCTATTTGAAAGTTATCTAGTGCTCTGGGTCTTGGACTTTGGCCTACATCAGAATCACCTGCAGGGGTGGTTAAAACAGATTCCTGGCTCATGCTCAGTTTCTACCTTGGTGGGCCAAGCGTGGCGCCTAGGGTCTGCATCTCCAACAAGCTCTCTCCCAGGTGGTGCCAATGCTGCTGGTTGAGGGGCCATGCTTGGTCTCTGGAGTATAAAAATGCAGTTAGATCCATGGCTAGCAGATGACGTATCACTTGGCTTTGCCGATGGTTTCATTTCAGAGGTGGAGGAAGTGAGCCATGCGGGGAAGTCCTGATACCTGTTCAAACCTGAAAGAAGCTGTTGAGAATGTGGATAAGTGAGAATTCAGGAGAGGAAGAGCCACGTGATCCCCCAGCTGCAGGTCCTGGGGAACTCCCTTCCGTTTTCAGATGACTGGTGCTAGGCTGTCTCCAAGAGTCCCTGGGGCCCACTGCTCCGCATACCTCTCCCATCACTCAGCATGGAGAGTCAAGGGTCCTGGGCTTGCGGGTTGCTGTCTGCTCTGAGGAGGGCCCCCTCTCACAGTGAACCTGGTTTCTTCCCCTCTACCCCCACTGCCCTGGAGATATATCTATTGGGCTGCTGTCTGCAGGCCTCTGAGCCTTGTAGTTACCCAGCCTTGAGACCAAAGAAGGGCCAGGAAACAGCAACAGAGACATCAATGGTTTATTAGACAGGAGATCTTAAGCAGGAGGTCCTGGAGTGACTGGCTATCCTAGACAGAATGTGGCAGAAGGGGAGGAGGAGGCTACTATTTATAGAATAACTAACATCGTGGGTCTCATCAGTTACCAGGGAAACCAGCAGCTAGGGCGTGTCCCTCACCACCCTTCAGGTTAAGGACCACGACTATCTGAATCACTTTGAGGGCAGGTGTTTCCCTTTAATAAACTAGCAGGTGGAGCCATTCTGACTTCAGGATTAGAACAGTCAATCCCTAACCGGGGGCCCAGGGCAAAGGTATTCCTGTGAGTTGGGGGTAGGTGAAGCAGAGAGTCCTCGAGCGGGGGGTGTACAAAGAGCAAGTGAACTTGTAGAGTAGCCTGATCAGACACCATCCCTACCATCCACGCCTCCTACTCCAGGAAGGAGATTTTCTTAAACCTCTTGGATTCTGCAGTGGGGTGAGTGGTTGACTCAGCAAATCCCACCCTCGTCCCTCTGATGTCAAGCATAGAATATTGGTGGGGGAAATGCTGTTCCTTTCCTCCAGGACTTGTGACCTGACTTCTGGTAAGGGAGAAGACTCCAGAGTCGTGATTGGGAGGAAGAGGCACCATGAACGATGAAAGCAAGGGTGAGGGGAGGTGGGGGTTGGGAGGGCATAAACCGGAAGGGCCTGCCCGAGCAAAGGCCTAGCAGCTGGCATGGCAAATCCCTTGAGAGTGCTCAAAAAGTCTCTCTGCAGAGTGCCCTAAATATAGACAGAAGCACTTGGAATAATTCCTAGAGTTTCTTTTCTGGGGGATGGGAGCACAGGGCCAAATTTGCATCTCTCTCCTTTTTTTAAAGTATACTTTTAAAAATCATTGTGATTTTAAAACTAATTTTTATTTATTTATTTTTGGTTGTGCTGGGTCTTCGTTGCTATGCTGGCTTTTCTCTAGCTGCAGTGAGTGGGGCCTACTCCCTGGTAGGGTGCGTGGGCTTCTCATTGCGGTGGTTTCTCCTGTTGTGGCTCCCGGGCTCTAGAGCACAGGCGCAATTGTGGTGGCACATGGGCTTTGTTTGCCCCGAGGCATATGGGATCTTCCCAGATCTTGGATGGAACCTATCTATGTCTCCTGCATTGGCAGGCGGATTCTATACCACTGAGCAACCAGGAAAGCCCTGCATCTCTTTTTGACTTCAGGATTAAACTGACTTTTTTCCACATTGACCAAGGTAGGTGGTCTTGGCAGACCTGGAGAAATAAGCCCCAAAGTATCTCATGTCTTAAAAAAAAAAAACAAAGGGCCCTGATGTCTGTCTGCAACAGGATCAGATGATCCCTCCCTGATCTCACGGCCCTTCTGCCTGTGTTTGTGTTGGGAAGACAATGAGATTGGAGAAATGGGATCCTGGTGATGTCAGTTAAGGGGGTAGGGAGGGCAGGAGAGCTCCCTGGGCCTTGGATCCCCTCTGTGGATGGGACGATAGTCCCAGCACATATACGCCCCCACCCCGGGGCCTAGGAGGGACCACTTGGGAGATGTACCACTTGGGGGGTGGGGGACAGGAAGAGAGGATGGGTTAGGATGTAGTTTTTCATGGACATGTGGATGAATGCCCTGCAGGCCATGGGGCCGTCTGTCCCATGGGTCACTTTGTGCCCGGGGAGGTTCACCGTGGGCCTGTGACCTGCGGAGCAGTGTTGAGTCTGCCCAGAACTCCCTGTGGATGAGCATCACCACTATGGGTGCCCTTTGAGGTCGCGTCTCCAACGTGTGGTCTAGAGGAGGGTTTGGGGACACATGCCTGAGACCAAGGCTCTTGCTCACCTTCTAGACTCTTCCCAGACAGAGCTGCAAGTGCCCCTGACTCTCAGTCATCGAAGCTTAGTGGTCCTGGGTCCCCACTCTCAAGGTGCCATTCCCCGCAGGTGGCAATGCACACCCACAACCCGGCCAGAGCACGGACCCTGGCTCCTGGTTCAGTGGAGAATATCGTGTCTGGCTCAACCCATCTTTTTTTTTTTTTTCAGTTGTGCTGGGTCTTCGCTGCCGTGTGCCGGCTCTCTAGTTGCAGTGAGCCGGGGCTACTCTCCAGCTGCGGTGCTCAGACTTCTCACTGTGGTGGCTTCTCTTGTGGAGGGGCTCTAGAGTGCTGGCCCAGCAGCTGTGGCACTCAGGCTTTGGTTGCCCGCGGCATGTGAGACCTTCCTGGACCAGGGATCAAACCTGCGTCCCCTGCATTGGCAGGCGGATTCCAATCCACTGGACCACCAGGGAAGTCCACACAGGCCTTGCAATGGCACTTCAAGTGGCAGCAAGAGCCCTGGGCTGGGAGGCTGAGGCTTGGTTCCTGCCCAGCCCTGGGCCTCATTTTCCCCTCCTGTAAAATGAGAGTGTTAGACCTGATGATCCCCAAGTTCCCTTTTGATGCTGACCTTGTAAGATATTTGTCCACATGACATGACTCTAATGGCGGAATCTCAGGCACCATTACTGGGGTGAGCAGGAGGTATTTTGGAGAAGGCCCTGCCTAGCGCGTTCTGCTGCCTTCCCCACAGGACAAGTTGAGCTGGCCCTGCAGTCTTTTTGAATATCTGCCTGTGCATATGGCTTTGGTAGAGAGGAAGGGAGCAGGAGCTAGAATTACCCTGGCTGGGTTTCCCAGCCTCCTCCTTGGTCAGCAGAGAGCATCTCTCAGACAATCTCTCTTCTCTCCGCCTTTGACCCCCTTCCCCAGCTACCAGCAGAAGTCCCATTTCCTGACCTGCTTCCTGCATGAGCTGTCACTCATTTCTGTCCCATGTGGTTCCAGCGTTGGGCAGGAAATACGGGACTGTGGGGGCTTCAGATTCAGACGACAGGAGGGAGAGTAAGGGGATGGCACCAAGGTCCAGTTTCTCATGGAAGACGGGGAGGGTGGAGCCTCTAAAAAGCAAATCAGACTTTAACATGGAAGAGAAACTCTGATGAGCCTCAGCCAGACCACTTTATGATGCTCAAAGCATATGTCTTCTTCCCACCTCAGGCTAGAATACAAGAAGTTTCTTTCTGCCATCTCAGTCTTGGGAGGTACCAGGCTCCTGAGAAGCTGTGTGAAGAAAATCCCTCACTGCCACATTGGCCAAATGGAATGGGGAAATGGCACAGGAAGACACTGGCATGTGCAAAGTCCCTGGGGTAGAAGGGAACACGAAAGAGTCAAGAACCTGAAAGGAGGTCGATGTAGCAGGGAGGAGAGGGAGAGAGGGGAGGCCTGGGTCCACGCTGTGAAGGTGCAGAGGGGGCCTGGCCTTTACTTTGATGAGCAGGAGAGATGGCCAGGGGCAAGGGCCAGAGTGGAACTTGGCAAAGGGACACTACTTAGAGTTTAGGAAGACTTGAGGGGACAGCACCATCTTCTGAGCCAGGTTCTTTCCTCCTCTCTCCCCTCCAAATGCTCTCTTGGGCCTGTTTCTCTTCTCTTGGGGTCCAAAGCAAGGTCTGACCCAGGAAGCTGACCAGGAGCGCTCATGCAGGCTGGCAGGCAGGGCTCCTGGCAGAGGAGTCAATGTGGTCTCACCAGTTCCCAAGTCCTGAGTCCAACATGGAAATTACAGGCCTTGGGATGTAAGCCTCTGTGGGTAGTGACACCAGTTGGGAGACTCACTGTACCCGAGACAGCACCCCCGAGGGGGTTGGGAAGCCCAGGCCCCCACATTGATGCCCCAAGGACAGCATGAGGATAATCAGGCAGCTCCTTCCCCAAAACAGAAACTTTCACCATCACAAGTGCCAGAGAGCTTGCTTGGAGCTCTGCCTCATGTGGACCACAGCCCAGCCAGAACCCCACAAGGCCCCGGGGCTCATTTCTACTCCAGAAAAGTGCAGCCCCTCAGCTTCTTTCACCATCCCGGGAGAGCATCTCTGCACAAGAGATGCAGTTAGCATCTCATCATTGTGGTTAGCAGGACATGTGGAGTCCCAGAGCTTGCCAGAACAGCACCAACCTGCTGGACACCTCTCCTAACTCCTGCCCCTTCCCTCCAAGCCCAGAGACTCAGACCTAGGCTTACATCAAAAGACTGGGAAGTCCCCCAGCACAGCTGGGGGCATCTGCTGCTTCCTCCAGGGAGGAAACAAGGGCTGCCCAAGGCCAGGTCCTGTGGACGCACATCCTGCCACCTGGGCTGCTGACCCAGGAGAGGTTAGGGCCCTTGTGTGGGACCAGCCTTGGGCAATGGGGAATGCAGGGGGAAGGCTTGGTCTTCAAATCTACATCCAAATACCAGTATCTTGAAATAGTAGTTTGGAGTTCCTCTGCCTCGGTTCCCTCATCTGTTAAATGGGATGATGATAATACTTTCCACACAGTGGTCTGGTAAGGACTGAGTTCGTTTGGAGGGACTAACATGGTGGCCAAGAGCAGGGGTTCTGGAGTGCCCCTGCTTGGGTCCAAACCCCAGCTTTTTCGCTGCTAGCTGTGTAATCTCGACATGTTACCTCCCTGTTTCCTCACCTGTAAAAATGGAGATTAAAAGGCTGCCATGAGGATTAAAGGGGCAAGCATAAGTACTTAGAGTAGGTACCAGTGCTCACAAATGTCAGGTATTGGTTTTACTCCATGGAAACGGTACTTGGCACACAAGCTAAATGGTACTTGCCCAGTAAATGTAGGCTCCACCCTCTGGTCCCCTTGATTGTTACGTCTTGTGTTTCCTACCCCCAAATTCAAACACACAAGATTCCCTTTGATCTCCCATCTGTAAAATGTTATTACCTTGTTCATACTCAAGTGTGAATGACTGGTAGTCATTTAATTTATACCAGAGGAGCAGTCAAAAATTCAGCCAAAAGAACGATGTGCTGATGGTGGATTCTCAGGCCACCGGCCAGGCTGAGGGTAGGGGGCACTTGGGAAGGTAGCTCTCCCAGAGTCCTTCAGTGATAACCTTATCAGCCGGCCAGGTACCTCGAGGGTAGAAAGGATATCAGGCCCAAGACCCAGCTCTGCTTCTAAGTGCTGTGTGACTTTCAGCAACTCACTGACCTCTCTGAATTTCAGCTTCCTCATCTGCTTAATGGGATTACTTTTCTGCCTTTCTCAAGGGGCTGTTTGAAATTAAATGCACCTGAAAATGGTCTGCATTTGTCTCTCCAGATTGTGGTTATCTGTCCATGCGTCCGTCCGCTCTCCCCAGCCTGGGCAGGGAGGAGGTGTTCTGTGAACACGAGTGGTACTGAAGTGCACATCCTGATCTTGGGACATAACCCCATCCATGCATCCAGTCACAGCCCACATGCACTTTCTCTTCCATCTCCCACCATGCCCTGCAGTGACCCGGCGAAGCTGGGAATACCCCATTTAGCAGAGGAGGAAACTGAGGCCTGGGGAGGTCAGGGCATTTGCCTGAGGCCACATAGCTAGCAGTGGTGGGCCTGGGAATCAGCCACAAGCACTTGACTGCCAAATCTCTGCCATCACATGATATCTGGTCATCAGAGCTGGTGCTGGAAGGGCAGCAGCTTCCCTTCTCCCTTCTCACAGGGCTGTGGGATGGGCAGAAGGATGCCTCGCTCACTTCAGGCACAGGCTGCATCAGCCTTAACTGTAGGAGGTCATGTTTTAAAGATCTCTACGTGGAGGGATCATCACCCTACAGACAGCAAACTTCAGGCTCAGAGAAGTAAAGGCATTTGGCCAGGAAGTTGAGGGCAGGACTTGAACCCAAGGATGTCAGACCCCGATGGTTGTGCTCTGACCACTACTTGGCAGTGCCCTGACGCCTACACACCTGGCTTGAGAGGCAGGAGGACAGATCTGGGAGTACGTGCTACTTCACTGTGGAGATGCCAGGGTGAGGTGGGCAGATGGTCTTCCTAGCAGGCAGACCTGTCCCGGGAATGTACCCTCTGCAGGAGGACAGGACCGCCTGTCCCCAGAGGAATGCAAAACGCCAGGGAGGTTGTAGTCAGTCCTGAAAGGGCAGTGACCAGTGGCCATTCAGGACTGCTGCTGACCCTTCCGGGGGGCGCCTTCGCACCCTCTTACCTCTCCTCCAGTCCCCTTTGTCCCACTCCTCCCTCGTCTCTGCCTGTGACCCTTGTGTGAGTTGGGCAAGTTCCTTGACCTCCCTCCTAAATTCGTAGGTAGTGTGTTTAAGCACCGTCCAAAGGATCAAGGGCTCAGTAAGACCAATTTCGATTCTCCCCTCCCTTCATCCCGGAGAGCAACGAGGAACAGGAGGCTGGACCCCTGGGGGCTAAGTCTCCTCCTCCTACCCAGCGGGCATCCCTTCCCACCCTGCCCACCCCTCCTTAGTCTCCAGGGAGGCAGGGAAAGCGGAACTCAGCCCGGGGTCTACCGGCGCCCCCCGGGTGCGCCCATCCTCATCCCTGCGCCTCGGTTTCACATCCACGGAAGGGGCTTTCCCTTGGTGCCATCCCCGGGTCCTGTCCGCGCAGGTGGCTGAGCGCAGGAGGCACTGGAGCGGGTGTGCCGCCCCGCCCGTCCCGCGCCCGGGCACCGAGAACCCACGTGATTTCCCAGCAGAGGCAGCCGGCTCCGAGAGCCCGCCGCCGGGCTACTCCGCGCCTGCTTTCAGTTTCAAGTGGAGCGCGGCGAAGTCGGGAGCGCAGCCGGTGAGTACGCAGCGCTTCGCGGGGCGAGCGGCGCGGGGCGAGCGGCGCGGGGAGGTTGGGGCGCCAAGGCGGCGCGGCTGCTGGAGGACTCCGGAGCCCGGCGTTCCCACGGCCACGTGGTGGCTGGCCAGGCAGAGAGATGGTCAAGTATGGGAGGTCGGGCCGGCGGACGGCTGGACTGATGAACGGGTAAACAGCTTGGGGCGCCGGTGGGCAGGGCGGCTGAGCGCCTGCCGCCCTGCGGAGTTTGGGGGACGAGTGGCGAGCTGCAGAGGAAAGCGAGTCCGGGTCACCCGGGTTGGGTTTCGGGACGCGGCTGCGTGCCTGCTCCCTCCCACTCCTCTCCACCTTCCCACGGCTCCTGTCACCTCCTGGAGCTTCAACTTCTAATTGCCTGGTAAAAAATTCAGAAGTCCCGCTGCTCCTGGGGTGCAGTTCAGACTTTTTAGCCGAAAAAGCTTTTTAGGATGGACAATTCCAAACACATGCAAAGGTAGCCCTAGAATTTAGGTTGAGCTCCACAGATAATGCCTGTTCTGATATAAACAAGCCCGTGTAACCACCACGGTGGTTAGCTTCAACAGACCAGTCCAGTTTCGTCCCTGCCACACGTCATTTTGAAACAAATGGCAAACAGACATCACAGCACCTCAACCGAAAAAATTTTCACAAAGTACTCAAAGAGTTGTTAAACAGACGTAGCCACCGCACCATCTCTTTAAATTTTTTAACAGTAATTCCTTCATGTCAGATCTCCACAGACTATTCCTGATGAATATTTTAACCTCATAAGTAATAGGTGAATACACGGGTGGCTTTTTGTTTACATGGGTGCCTTTTTGTTTACATGGGTGCAGTTTTGTTACTTGCTTTTTGTGTTTTCAAGTTGTTTTCAGCCATTTTCTCATGGAGGGCACAGGAGGGGGACAAGATCTGAAGTTTGCTGGAATGGCCCTTCTGTGCCGTTTGCCTCCATTTTATAAGTT
Organism: Bos mutus; assembly: GCF_027580195.1. NCBI lineage: Eukaryota > Metazoa > Chordata > Mammalia > Artiodactyla > Bovidae > Bos > Bos mutus. Next base: position 37,626,989 of record NC_091634.1, on the reverse strand, counting down.
AGGGTTCTTAAGTTTATGTTTTAAGAAGTTGGAGGACTTGAAGCAATTTGAAAACCAGTACTTCCCAACCTCCCAAACCTGGGGATAGCAGAAGGTGGTGTGTATACGGGGTCAATACCTGGAGTCGCCTTTCTCCAAATTGGTTTTCTTTCTCTCTAAGAAGCTGTAAGCTCAGAAAAGCACAAGGCCCAGTCTCTTACCAGAGAACAGAAGGGGAAACAAAGCTGATGATTTCATGGTGTGTGCAGGTTCCCCATCTAGGGCGCTTTTCTCAAAGCTTAATGAAAGATAGCATTCACTGGGCTGGTCATTGATTATGCCCACCTGCCTTGCCTGCAAAGCATAGCACCAGCTTGATTGGCACCTAGCACAGGAAGCAGACAAACCAGGGCTTTCAGCACCTTGAATTTGCTTGGTGGTGGTGGTGGTGTTCAGTCAATAAGTCATGTCCGACTCTTTACGACCCCATGGACTGCAGCTCGCCAGGCTTCCCTGTCCTTCACTGTCTCCTGGAGTTTGCTCAAACTCATGTCCATTGAGTCGGTACTGCTCTCTAACCATCTCATCCTCTGTTGCCCCCTTCTCTTCCTGCCCTCCATCTTTCCCAGCATCAGGGTCTTGCTTGATGACCACGGCTGTTGTATCTCTCAGAACCTTGGTCTCTCACCTGTAAAATAGGGATGACAATATGTCCTTCCAAGTGTGTTTTATGGGTTGCTCGATGAGTATGCCCTGTTCATGGTCAACCTCAAGGTACGGCACAAGCATGAGGGGTGAGAGTCCTTAACGAAGGCAGACAAGCAGAAGGGAAAGTGTTTCGGAAGAGTCTGACGATGTGCTTGGCCTTATTCCTCCAACAGACACAGAGGTGATGTGGCACCGGTCTGTCTCCCTACACTCCCTACATACACCTACCTCCCCTCTGAGAAAATCCAGCCAAATCACTTAGGATGTCTTCCTCTGTCTGTTATGGGTTGAATTGTGTCCCTGAAAAAGCTAATGGTGAAGTTCTAAGCCCTCTATTTCAGAATGTGACTTTACTTTGAAAAAAAGATCATAGCAGATGTAATTAATTAAGATGAGGTCATATGAGAGTAGGTGGGCCCTTAATTCAGTATGACTGATGTCCTTATAAGAAGGAGGCCAGCATAGAAGATAGAGATATGCAGGGGGAGAAGACAGCCATGTGACACAGAGGCAGAGATTGGAATGAGACATCAACAGACTAAGGAAGCTCAAGAACTGCCCGAAACCATCAGAAGCCAAAATGGGCCAGGCAGAGCCCACGCCTTGAAGCTTCAGAGGGAGGGTGGCCCTGCCCGCACCTTGATTTCAGATGTCTGGCCTCCAGAACTATTAGAATATAAACTTCCGTCATTTAAATTCACCCATTTTGTGGTCCTTTGTTACAGCTGTAGCAAAACTAGAAAACTAATTTGCCATCCCAGAATCTCCTCTCTGCTTTCCAATTAAATACATATGCAAATACTTTGTGAAAACTTTGTGAAGACTCTGTGCTTTCAGTGCAGGGGGCACGATTCAATCCCTGTCCCAGGAACTAAGATTCCACATGCCATGCGGCATGGCCAAAAAAACAAAACAAAACTTTTTGGAGGCATTCTAAAGATGTAAAGTACTGGTTTTCTTTACCGAATCTGTTTTTTGAATGTTGGCTGGTAGCCCAAAGTCTTGACTGAAACTCAGTCTGCAAGACAAACACCCAGTTGATTTGAGTAGGAAAAAACAAGTCTGAAAAATTGATCAGGCTGGCGGTTGGTGCAAGGTGTCTGGAGAAGAGAAGGCTTTTGGTCCCTGAGACTACCCTGAAAGACCATGTTTCTGCCATCCACTCCCCTTGAAACGAGGTGGAAGTGGTGAGGCAGGCAAGCATCTTGGTTATATATTTGGAACTTGATACTCATAAAATAAGCATGATTATGTAACCTCCATGCCATCTGGGGTTTCCTAGATCCTTGAGAGCTGGGTGAAATTGTCATGAAACCCCTTTATACCCCTTTGAGAAGCCCTAAGTATTCTCAAGCTCTTTGTGGATCTGAAAGGTGAAGACGAATGTGAGCTTAGTTCTTCTGGCCACCTCTGACCCCAGACTCTTCCGCTCTGCCGTCATCCTCTCTGCCTACTAGACCAGGGCGTGAAACCAGGTTTCCTGGGATGAAAAGATGGTGGGCCTGGAGAAACCTGAGTTCATTTGTCTACCCTACCAGTTCCATTCTCTGGGATGGAACTCGCGCTACATCCTGTGAGTCACTCCAGAGTCTTCTGATAAATTCCCAGACACAGGAGTATTTCCCAGAAAGGTTTTTAGCAGCCCTTCTGGCTGGGATGCCTCTGACATTTGGCAAAGGAGAATTTCAATGAACTTGAGGGAATATCAGTATTCACACTCAGGTGACCTGTCTTCTCAGTTTGGTTTTCCTCCTTCGGGTCTTTTTTCTGCATATGTATATTCCTTTTTTTTTTTTTTTAAATAATGAACTCATAAAAACCAAAATGGAATTACACTTTTTCAACTAAGTAACATAGAATTATATATTGAAGGAAAATCAATGGCAACCCACTCCAGTATTCTTGCCTGGAAAATCCCATGGACAGAGGAGCCTGGCGGGCTATGGTCCATGGGGTCGCAAAAGAGTCGGACACAACTTAGCAACAACAACCAAATGCTGTGATGTCATTTTTTGAAATTAATTTATTTATTTGGCTACAAGTCTTAATTGCAGCATGCAGGATCTTTAGTTGCGGCATGTGAACTCTTGGTTGTGACATGTGGGATCTAGTTCCCTGACCAGAGATCAAACCTGGGTCCCCTGCATTGGAAGCAGAGTCTTAGCCACTGGACCACCAGGAAAGTCCATGTGATATCATTTTTAATTGTTCATTTATTTTTTTTTTATAGCAGAGTTTTATTAAAGTGAAAAGGGACAGAGAAGGCTTCTGACATAGACATCAGAAGGGGGACGGAGAATGCCCCCCTTGCTAGTATTAGCAAAGGAGTTATATACTTTTTTAATTAGTTATTACAGTAAATCAAAAGATTGTCTCCAGGTTGTAAAGATCTTACTAGACCGACTCCCATAATTTACATTATAAGATAACAGGATTAGCCAGAAGGTTTTCAGGAAGGAGAAACTGTCCTCAAGCAGGATACATTGTTATATAATCCTTAGTACAGAGTTTAAACTGAGTTGTTTGTTATATAATCATCAGTTCTGGACTTAAAGAAAAAAACATTTTATGTAATTAAGACTAAGGAATGTAGAGGAGAAAAAGATGTTTGTCCTTTCCTCCTCCTCGAGAATTCCAGACCTCTATCTCCAAGAACCCTAGACCGCTTTCTCCTCCTTGGGGATCCCAGACTTCTTATCAACCTGCCTAGGAATTGACTCTCTCATTCCCCCCTTTTCTTTTAGGAGAATTATGTTGCCAAGGGAAAGGGGCATCGTTTTCATTCCATTAACTACTTCCTGCTATTGAGGGGCGTGTTGAGGCAACATATTCTCCTAACCCTCATACGGAGGGTCTCTGATCCAGGGGCCCCAAGTAATAGTTGGAGGATGCTGTGGCACTTGTAGGAGCCTGGACAACCTTTTGTAACTTAAAAGCTTTCAGACAGTTAGAAACAAACCCCATTTTACAGTTACAGATGATGTAAGGCAAAATAGTCATTGCTGCTGCTGCTGCTGCTGCTGCTAAGTCGCTTCAGTCGTGTCCAGCTCTGTGTGACCCCATAGACGGCAGCCCACCAGGCTCCCCGATCCCTGGGATTCTCCAGGCAAGAATACTGGAGTGGGTTGCCATTTCCTTCTCCAATGCAGGAAAGTGAAAAGTGAAAGTGAAGTCGCTGAGTCGTGTCTGACTCTTAGCGAGCTACCCCATGGACTGCAGCCCACCAGGCTCCTTCATCCATGGGATTTTCCAGGCAAGAGTACTGGAGTGGGGTGCCATTGCCTTCTCCAAAAATAGTCATTAAACCAAGTTAAAACCTAATCAAAATTAAAAGTCACATTATGTCCATAGTTAAGGTACAATATGTTATACCAGTCCATCTTAGGATTGCTAGATGTCATCACAGGGTTGAAGAAAGTCCTTTCCTTGAAGCGAAGAAACCCACCATGGGAAGTCTTCAACTGATGAGGAGGTTGAAAAGCTGAAAGTTTATCCTGAAGATTCTAGACAAGCCCCCAAGATGATAGCTTACAGTGAACAGTGTTGGATTTGTGATCTCCAAAGAGGAAGATTTAACTTTGGGAACAGGGACCAGCCTTGATCATTCAAGAGCTTTCATATTGCAGAATTTTACTAAAGTGAAAAGAGACAGAGAAGGCTTCTGACATAGACATCAGAAGGGGGACGGAGAATGTCCCAGGTGTTTAGTTTTTAGAGGCTAGTAGTGATACATCCACATAGTAAAATAATACAAAACACACAAAAAAGTATGTAATGAAAAGTCAGTCTCCCCCTCTCCCCTGTCTCCCAGCCACCTGATAACGCTTCCTGAAAACAGTCATTTATCAGATTCTTATGTCTCCTTTCGTAGATAGTCTAGGTGGGCCTTTACAGACATATATATCTATATCTATGTATAATGTTTGTGTATAAATCCCCTTCTCAGAAATGGTAGTATACTGGATATAGTATTTTTTATCTTGCTTTTTTTAATTAAAAATTTTTTAAATTGCTTATTTGTTTTTTGACTGTGCTGGGTCTTCACTGCTGCTGGGTCTTCACTGCTGCTGGGCCTTCACTGCTGCTGGGCCTTCACTGCTGCTTGGGCCTTCTAGGTGCCGCGAGCGGGGTGACTCTTGGCTGAGGTGTGTGGGCTTCCCATTGTGGTGGCTTCTTTTGTTATGGAGCACGGCTCCAGGAGCACTGGCTGCAGCAGTTGTGACGCGTGCCCTCAGTCGGTGCGGCTCGTGGGCTTAGCTGCTCTCAGCATGTGAAATCTTCCTGGACCAGGGGTTGAACCTGTGTCCCCCTGCATGGACAGGTGGATTCTTGTCCACTGTGCCGCCAGGGAAGTCCTATCTTGCTTTCTTTTTAATTGTAATTTGGAAATCTTTCCACATCAAAACAAAAAAAATCTGCCTTTTTCCTTTCTAAGAGCTACATGGTATTTTTCACTGCTTGTTCCACAATTGATTTAACTATTGTTGGACAACTAGGCCTTTTCCCATCTCTTATTATTCTAATCAGCACTGTAGCACATATCCTTGGGCAATCATCATTTTTACCCGTATCAGAATAAATCTTTAGGGAAAACATCCAAGAGTGTATTTGCAAGGTCAAGGGGAATGTTTTCTGTATATTTGCAGTTTGGACTTTGATAAATCTGGCAAATTACCCTCCTTAAGTCTTGTACTGATTTTCACTCCCACCAGCCATGTGTGGAGGGAGCCAACTTCCCACCCCTCCCCAATACATATGTTATCAGATTTTCCGTATTTGCGGATCTGGTAGACAAATAATGGTATCTCAGGTTTTTTTTTCAGTTCTCTTATGAATGATTTGAGGCATCTTTTCAAATATTTAAGGGTCACTTTTCACAAACTATTCATATCCTTTGCCTCCTTTTCCATTGGGTTGTTGGTCTTTTTCCTATTGAGTTTTGAATGCACTTTACATATTAAGGAGATGTTTCGCTGAAAGTTTTGCTTTCAGGTTCAAAGGATTCATTAACAAATGACTCATCATACACAATAAGCAAATTTCAGTATTTAATAGAGTATTAATTGACTTAATTTCAACATACAGTCATTAAAAGAAGAGAAATAGAAAAAATAGGGAAAAGTAACAGCACATACATCACCAAATTGGGCTGCCTAACATCTAGACTTAAACAGCATGCTGGGAAGTCCCTCGTTAACAGCAGTCTGGAGTCCCAGCTGGGAAAAGGTCCCGGATGGTGCATCCATCCCCACAAGGGAGACTTCAAATTGCAGTTTCAGGGGCTCCTGCTTATAATCCTAGGCTATGAATTAATATCATCATCAGTTTGCATTCACAAATTCAGCTCTTTTTTTACTTTCACCTTTTTACAATGCTGTTTGTTTCACCTTGTGAGTCATAAGATTTCCTTAGACTCCAGGGGATTGGGCCAGACCCTCAGAGGTCCGAGAATTGCAAGACCCACTCCCTTTCTTGTCTAAAGTAAGATGAGACTCCTGATGACTCATCTGACTCATGGTGTCTAGGCAGATCAGAAGCAGGTCAGAGGCCCACTCTCCTGAAGCCTGCACAAGACTTCCTCCATTTTACTTTCCCTAACATGAAATTATCTATTTGTATTCAGTTCAGTCGCTCAGTCGTGTCCGACTCTTTGCAACCCCGTGAATCACAGCACACCAGGCCTCCCTGTACATCACCAACTCCCGGAGTTCACTCAAACTCATGTCCATCAAGTCAGTGATGCCATCCCGCCATCTCATCCTCTGTCGTCCCCTTCTCCTCCTGCCCCCAATCCCTGCCAGCATCAGAGTCTTTTCCATTGAGTCAACTCTTCGCATGAGGTGGCCAAAGTATTGGAGTTTCAGCTTCAGCATCAGTCCTTTCAGTGAACACCCAGGACTGATCTCCTTTAGGATGGACTGGTTGGACCTCCTTACAGTCCAAGGGACTCTCAAGAGTCTTCTCCAACACCATACTTCAAAAGCATCAGTTCTTCAGTGCTCAGCTTTCATTACAGTCCAACTCTCACATCCATACGTGACCACTAGAAAAACCATAGCCTTGACTAGATGGACCTTTGTTGGCAAAGTAATATCTCTGCTTTTCAACATACTATCTAGGTTGGTCATAACTTTCCTTCGAAGGAGTAAGCGTCTTTTAATTTCATGGCTGCAGTCACCATCCGCAGTGATTTTGGAGCCCAAAAAAATAAAGTCAGCCACTGTTTCCACTGTTTCCCCGTCTATTTGCCATGAAGTGATGGGACCAGATGCCATGATCTTCGTTTTCTGAATGTTGAGCTTTAAGCCAACTTTTTCACTCTCCTCTTTCACTTTCATCAAGAGGCTTTTTAGTTCCTCTTCACTTTCTGCCATAAGGGTGGTGTCATCTGCATATCTGAGATTATTGATATTTCTCCTGGCAATCTTGATTCCAGCTTGTGCTTCTTCCAGCCCAGCGTTTCTCATGATGTACTCTGCATATAAGTTAAATAAGCAGAGTGACAATATACAGCCTTGACGTACTCCTTTCCCTATTTGGAACCAGTCTGTTGTTCCATGTCCAGTTCTATATATATTTGTATTAGGAATATACTATCATTTAAAAAATATTTTATACTTTTTATTTTGTATTAAGGTATAGCCAATTAACAATGTTGTGATAGTTTCGAGTGAACAGGGAAGGGACTCAGCCATATACCTACATGTATTCATTCTCCCCCAAACGCCCTTCCCGTCCAGGCTGCCACACAACGTTGAGCAGAGTTCCCTATGCTGTACAGTAAGTATTCTATCATCTTAAGTGGCTACATACTTGTCCAAAGAATGGTTGAACTGTATTTGTTAGACATTTAGATTGGATCTTGTTTTCTCCTGCATACATGGACTGTTTCCTCTGTTTTATATTAAAAGGAAAAAAAAACCCAAAACAAGATGTGGCAGTTTAATTCTTTCCATAACCCTTACCAGCATTCTTCTCAGGGAAGGAAGTATTTCTGGAAAGATGCTTTGATGGGATTGGGGTGAGTGGAACCTGTGTGCAAAGAGGTCATCAGGGATCAGCAGGTCAGCAGAGCTTGTGCGACGGCTAGGGGTGCAAAATGTGCTCCTGAAATGAAGGAAGGAGGGGATAGGAGAGAAGGGAGGACGAGGAGAAGGTGGAGGGGAGCAAGGCTAAACAGGAAGAAGACCCCCAGACTTCCTCGGGATAGGATGCCCAAAGTGCACTTCCATTAAGGAGATGCACATACTTCATGCGAGGTGGATACCGACAACAGAGTCTAGCATCGGCTCCACTCTGCGATTGTTAACTCAGCACACATCTGCTTGGATTCTGCAATGTGCCGGGCCGTGTGCTAGGTACTGGCCTCTAGCTGGGGACATAACAGAGTCCCCACCCAGGGAGGTGATGTGCCAGTAGACACAGACAGTACCCAAGTATACAAAGATGTGCAGTAGACGTCAGGTAACGGTGAAGGAGATAAGGCAACTGAGCTCCTTTTGCCTGTAATGTAACAGAACCTGAGTCGGAGCCCTCTGTCCAAGGAGATCTGCCTGTGTGGGACCTGTAAGCTTCCCCAGGCCATGGTACTTCAGGGTGTCTGAGCCAGTTCATCTGTATCGGGAAAGAGGGGGCTGCCCCAGCTGACTTCCAGCCCTGTGAACATTCTGGTGACCAGAGGGCTGCTCACAGCCTGGATGGTTTCCTTCAGCTCTGTTTCCACTGTGGACTTGTAAAAGGATATATGGACTTTATTTTTAATTCTGTTGTTGTGTTAAAATACACATAAAAGTTTCCATCAACCATTTTTAATGTTTTTAAAATTTATTCATTTTTGGCTGTACTGCGTCTTCGTTGCTACACAGGCTTTCTTTTGTTGTGGCAAGTGGGGGCTACTCTCTAGTTACAATGCATGGGCTTCTCATTGCAGTGGCTTCTCTCGTTGTGGAGCGCGGGCTCCAATAGTTGCAGCACATGGGGCTCAGTAGTTGTAGCTCACACGCTCTACAGCATGGGCTCAGTAGTTGTGGCAAATGACTTAGTTGCTCCATGCATGCGGAATCCTCTCAGACCAGGATTCGAACCCAAGTCCCCTGCATTGGCAGGCAAATACTTATCCACTGTGCCACCAGGGAAGTCCTCTGTCAACCATTTTTAAGTGCACAGTTCAGCACTTTTAAGGACATTCATGTTGTGAATCCATCACCATCATCCATTTGCATAACTCTTTTCATCTTGTAAAACTGGAATCTTGTGCCCCTCACCCCCTAGCAGCTGTCATTCTCCTATCTGTATGGATTTGATTACTCTAAATATCTCATATAGGTGAATCATACATTATTTGTCTTTGGGGGACTGACATATCACTTAGCTTAGGTGTCCTCAAGGTCCATTTATCTTGTAACATGTTGCAGAATTTCCTTCCTTTTAAAGGCTGAGTAATATTCCATTATATGTATAATCATATTTTTCTTATTGATTCATCCATCAATGGACACTTGGATTGCTTCCGTGTTTTACCTATTATAACCAAAGCTGCTGTGAGCACAGGAGTACAAATATCTCTTCAAGACCCTGCTTTTAATTCTCTTGAGTACATATCCAGGATCCAGGGTCATAGTGTAGTTCTGTTTTTGATTTTTGAAACACCTCCTTACCGTTTTCCACAGCAGCTGTACTATTTTACTTTCCTACCAACAATGCACGAGGGTTCCAGTTTCTCCACAGCCTCCCCACCACTTTTTGTTTTCTGTTTGTTCTGTTTGTTTCAGTTGCCATCCTAATGGAAGTGAGGTGATATCTCATTGTAGTTCTGACTGTGTGTGTGTGTATGCGTAGTTGCTCAGTTGTATCTGATTGTTTGTGACCCCATGGACTGCAACCTGCCAGGCTTCTCTGTACATGGAATTTTCCAAGCAAGAATACTGGAGTGGGTTGCCATTTTCTACTCTAGGGGATCTTTCCAACCAGGGTTTCAGCCCGAATCTCCTGTATCTCCTGCTTTGGCAGGCAGATTCTTTACCACTGAGTTACCAGAAGCCCATTTCCCTAACGATTAGTAGGGCTTCTCTGATGGCTCAGTGGTAAAGAATCTGCCTCCAGTGTGGGATATGTGGGTTTGACCCCTAGGTCGGGAAGATTCCCTAGAGAAGGAAATGGCTGCCCACTCCAGTATTCTTGCTTTGGAAATTCCATGGACAGAGGAGCCTTGCGGGCTACAGTCCATAGGGTTGCAAAAGAGTCGAACACAGCTTAGCGATTAAACAGCAACAGCAGCCGTTAGTAATGCTGAGTGCCTTTCCATGTGTGTGTTGACCATTCATATATCTCTTTGGAGAAATATGTTTTCAGATCCTTTGCCCAGTTTTTAACTGACTTCTTTGGTCTCTTGTTGAATTGCAGGAGTTCTGTCTGTATGCTGGTTATCAACCCCTTATCATGTCAGAATTACCCAGAGTGTAATCTGGTAATTTGGGTAATCTGGTAATTTGGGTAATCTGGTACCCAAAGTACCAGATAGGCACTTTGCAGATATTCTCCTGTTCTATGTGTTGTTCTGTGGGTAGGATCTTTTGATGTATGATTTAAAATTTTTTTATGAAGTCCAGATTATTCTGTTCTTTTGATGTCTGTGCTTTCAGTGTCATCTCCAAGAAACCATTGCCAAACCAGATGTCACAGCTTTCATTCCATGTTTGCTTCTAAAAATTTTATTCTTTTAGGTCTTACACTTAGGGCCTTATCCATTTTGAGTTAGTTTTTATATATGGTGTTAGGTAAGGGGCCAGCTTCATCCCTTCACAGGTGGATATCCAGTTTTCCCAGAACCATTTGTTGAAAAGATTGTCCTTTCCCCCATTGAATGATCTTGGCACTATCTCAAAAGTAACTCAAAAGTAGACTCCTTTTTCTATCCCATTGGTCTGTATATCTGCCTTTATGCCAGTACCACAGTTTTGATAACTGTAGCAAGTTTTGAAATCAGGAAATATGATTCCTCGAGTCTTGTTCTTTTTTTCAGGATTGTTTTGACTATTTGGGGTCCCTTAAGATTCCGTTTGAATTTTAGGATTTTTTTTTTAATCTTTGCAAAAAAGAGGTCATTGGGGTTTTGACAGAGATTGCATTGAATCTGTAGATCACTCTGGGTAATTCTGACATTTTAACAATTGTAAGCTTTCCAATCCATGAACATGAGATGTGTTTCCATTTATTTATGTCTTATTTAATTACTTAATGTCTTACTCTTTCAGCAATATTTTGTAGTTACATTGTACAAATCTTTCACCTCCTTGGTTGAGTTAACTTCTGAGTATTGGGTTGGCCAAAAAGTTCATTCGGATTTTCCTGTAAGATATGGAAAAACCTGAACAAGATTTTTGGCCAACCCAATGTTTTATTTATTTTTGATGCCATTGTAAATGGAATTGTTTGGGTCATTTCCTTTTCAGATTACTCATCATTCATATTTAGAAACAACTGATCTGTTTGTGTTGACTTTGTATCTTGCTGCCTTGCTGAATTTACTTATTAAGTCTAACAAGTTTTATTGGTGGAATCTTTAGGGTTTTCTACATATAAGATCCTGTCATCTGCAAACAGATAATTTAACTTCTTCCTTTCCAATTTGGATGCCTTTTATTTCTTTTTCTTGCCTAATTCAGTGGCTAGAACTGCTGGTTCCCTGTTGTATAGAAGTGGTGAAAGCAAGCATCCTTACTTTGTTCCTGGTCTTAGGGGAAAAGTTTTCTGTCTTTCACCATTGAGTATGATGTTTGCTATGTGTTTTTCATGTATAACTTTTATTATGTGGAGGTAGTTTCCTTCTATTCCTAGTTTGTTGAATATTTTTATCATAAATGGGTGTTTAATTTTGTCAGGTTTTTTTTTTTTGTAGCAATTGACATGATTGTGTGGTTTCTTCTCTTCATTTTGTTGATGTGACACACTTCATCGATCATTTTTCATATGTTGAACTATCCTTGCATTCTAGGACTAAATCTAACTTGGTTACAGTGCATAATCTTTTGATTTGCTGAATTTGGTTTGGGAGAAGGCAATGGCACCCCACTCCAGTACTCTTGCCTGGAAAATCCCATGGACGGAGGAGTCTGGTGGGCTGCAGTCCATGGGGTCGCTAAGAGTCGGACACAACTGAGCAACTTCACTTTCACTTTTCACTTTCATGCATTGGAGAAGGAAATAGCAACCCACTCCAGTGTTCTTGCCTGGAGAACCCGAGGGACGGGGGAGCCTGGTGGGTTGCCGTCTATGGGGTCGCACAGAGTCGGACACGACTGAAACAACTTAGCAGCAGTGTTTTGTTGGGAATATTTGCATAATTGTTCATGAGGGACATTAGTCTCTAGTTTTCTTGCAGTGTCTTTGTCTGGCTTTGATGTCAGAGAGTGCTGGCCTCCAAGAATGAGTTAGGAAGCGCTCCCCCTCTTCAACTTTTGGGAAAAGATCGAAAAGGATTGATATTAGTTCTTTTTTAACTTTTAGGTAGAATTCACTGTGAAGCCATCCAGTCCAGGACTTTTCTTTATTGGGAGATTTTTTTTTTTTTATTATTGCTGATGTATTTACTTACTAGTTATAAGTCTATTCAGATTTTCTACTTCTTTGTGACTTAATGTTGTAAGGTTTTGTGTTCCTGGGAATTTGTCCATTTCGTGTAGGTTATTCAATTTGTTGATGTACATAGTATTTACGTCATACAAATAAATACAATTTTAATTTTGTATTTGTAAATACAAATTTAATTTTGTATTTACTAGTAAGTAAATACAAATTTAAAATACATTTGTATTTACTTACTAGTTATAAGTCTATTCAGATTTTCTACTTCTTTGTAACTTAATGTTGTAAAGTTTTGTGTTCCTGGGGATTTGTAGGTTATTCAATTTGTTGACGTTCATAGTATTGTAATTCTTTTTATTTCTGTAGAATTGGTAGTGATGTGCCCACATTCTGACTTTAGTAATTTGAGTCTTCTCTCTTTTTTTATTAGTCCAAAGGCACGTCAATTTTGTTGATGTTTTGAAGAACCAGCTTTTGGTTTCATTAGCTTTTCTCTATTATTTTTCTATTCTCCTTTTCCTTTATTTACACTTTAATTGCTATTATTAGGCAAACCATTCAATATCACGGTAATCCAAGTCTATGCCCTGACCAGTAACGCTGAAGAAGCTGAATTTGAACAGTTCTATGAAGACCTACAAGACCTTCTAGAACTAACACCCAAAAAAGATGTCCTTTTCATTATAGGGGACTGGAATGCAAAAGTAGGAAGTCAAGAAACACCTAGAGTAACAGGCAAATTTGGTCTTGGAGCACAGAATGAAGCAGGGCAACGACTAATGGAGTTCTGCCAAGAGAATGCACTGGTCATAGCAAACACCCTCTTCCAACAACACAAGAGAAGACTCAACACGTGGACATCACCAGATGGTCAACACCGAAATCAGATTGATTATATTCTTTGCAGCCAAAGATGGAGAAGCTCTATACAGTCAGCAAAAACAAGACCAGGAGCTGACTGTGGCTCAGATCATGAACTCCTTATTGCCAAATTCAGACTTAAATTGAAGAAAGTAGGGGAAACCACTAGATCATTCAGATATGACCTAAATCAAATCCCTTATGACTATACAGTAGAAGTGAGAAATAGATTTAAGGGGCTAGATCTGATAGACAGAGTGCCTGATGAACTATGGATGGAGGTTCGTGACATTGTACAGGAGACAGAGATCAAGACCATCCCCAAGAAAAAGAAATGCCAAAAAGCAAAATGGCTGTCTGAGAAGGCCTTTCAAATAGCTGTGAAAAGATGGGAAGCAAAAATCAAAGGAGAAAAGGAAAGATATACCCATTTGAATGCAGAGTTCCAAAGAATAGCAAGGAGAGATAAGAAAGCCTTCCTCAGTGATCAATGCAAAGTAATAGAGGAAAATAATAGAATGAGAAAGACTAGAGATCTCATCAAGAAAATTAGATATCCCAAGGGAACATTTCGTGCAAAGATGGGCTCAATAAAGGACAGAAATTGTATGGATATTAAGAAGATGTTAAGAAGAGGTGGCAAGAATACACAGAAGAACCGTACAAAAAACGTCTTCATGACCCGGATAATCATGATGGTATGATCATTCACCTAGAGCCAGACATCCTGGAGTGTGAAGTCAAATGGGCCTTAGGAAGCATCACTACAAACAAAGCTAGTGGAGGTGATGGAATTCCAGTTGAGCTATTTCAAATCCTGAAAGATGATGCTGTGGAAGTGCTGCACTCAATATGCCAGCAAATTTGGAAAACTCAGCAGTGGCCACAGGACTAGAAAAGGTCAGTTTTCATTCCAATCCCAAAGAAAGGCAATGCCAATGAATGCTCAAACTACCACACAATTGCACTCAGCTCACACACTAGTAAAGTAATGCTCAAAATTCTCCAAGCCAGGCTTCAGCAATACGTGAACCGTGAACTTCCAGATGTTCAAGCTGGTTTTAGAAAAGGCAGAGGAACCAGAGATCAAATTGCCAACATCCGCTGGATCGTGGAAAAAGCAAAAGAGTTCCAGAAAAACATCTATTTCTGCTTTATTGACTATGCCAAAGCCTTTGACTGTGTGGATCACAATAAACTGTGGGAAATTCTGAAAGAGATGGGAATACCAGACCACCTGTCCTGCCTCTTGAGAAATTTGTATGCAGGTCAGGAAGCAACAGTTAGAACTAGGCATGGAACAACAGACTGGTTCCAAATAGGAAAAGGATTATGTCAAGGCTGTGTATTGTCACCCTGCTTATTTAACTTATATGCAGAGTACATCGTGAGAAACTCTGGGCTGGATGAAGCACAAGCTGGAATCAAGATTGCTGGGAGAAATACCAATAACCTCAGATATGAAGATGACACCACCCTTCAGGCAGAAAGTGAAGAAGAACTAAAAAGCCTCTTGATGAAAGTGAAAGAGGAAAGTGAAAAAGTTGGCTTAAAGCTCAACATTCAGAAAACGAAGATCATGGCATCTGGTCCCATCACTTCATGGGAAATAGATGGGGAAACAGTGGAAACAGTGTCAGACTTTATTTTTTGGGGCTCCAAAATCACAGCAGATGGTGATTGCAGCCATGAAATTAAAAGACACTTACTCCTTGGAAGGAAAGTTCTGACCAACCTAGATAGCATATTCAAAAGCAGAGACATTACTTTGCCAACAAAGATCCGTCTAGTCAAGGCTATGGTTTTTCCCGTGGTCATGTATGGATGTGAGAGTTGGACTGTGAAGAAGGCTGAGCGCCAAAGAATTGATGCTTTTGAACTGTGGTGTTGGAGAAGACTCTTGAGAGTCCCTTGGACTGCAAGGAGGTCCAACCAGTCCATCCTGAAGGAGATCAGTCCTGAATATTCATTGGAAGGACTGATGCTGAAGCTGAAACTCCAATATTTTGGCCATCTGATGCGAAGAGTGACTCATTTGAAAAGACCCTGATGCTGGGAGGGATTGGGGGCAGGAGGAGAAGGGGACGACAGAAGATGAGATGGTTGGATGGCATCACTGACTCAATGGACATGGGTTTGGGTGAACTCCAGGAGTTGGTGATGGACAGGGAGGCCTGGCGTGCTGCAGTTCATGGGGTCGCAAAGAGTCAGACACGACTGAGCGACTGAACTGAACCAAATTGTTATTATTTCATTCCTTCTGCTAGTTTTGCATTTAATTTACTTTTCTTTCCTAGTTTCTTAAGTTATAAAGTTAGGCTGTTGATTTGAGATCTTTCTTGTTTTCAAATGTAAACATTTATACCTATAAAATTTCTCCTTAGCACTGCTTTTGCTGTGTCCCATAAATTTTAGTTTTGTTTTCATTCATCTGTAAACATTTTCTAATTTCCATTGTGATTTCTTCTTTGATTTGCTTGACTGTGGGCAGTCTTGTTTCCACGATTTTGTGAGTTTTCCAGTTTCCTTTATGTTATTGATTTCTAACACCACTGTGGTCAAAGACTATACTTTGTATGATATTTATCTTTTAGAATCTATTGAGACATCATTTGTGCCCTTACATACAGTCTATCCTGGAAAATACCTCATGTGCAACTGAGAATGTGTATCCTGTTGTTGCGGGTGGAGAATCCTGTATATATCTGTCAGATCTTTTTGACTTATCGTACTCTTTAAGTCCTCTATTTCTTCACTTGTCTTCTGTTTGATTATTCTATCCCTTATTGCGAGTGGGTATTAAAGCCTCCAAATATTATTGTAAAAATGCTTATGTCTCACTTCAGTTCTATCAGTTTTTGCCTTGTATATTTTGGTTGTCTGTTATTAGGCATGTAAATGTTATAACTGGTATATCTTCTTGATATATTTAACCTTTTATTAACATGTAAAGTCCTTCTTTGTCTCTTAGAACCTTTTTTCTAATTTAAAGTCTACTTTATCTTTTTTTTTTAATTTTTTATTTTTTAATATAAATTTATTTATTTTAATTGGAGGCTAATTACTTTACAATATTGTATTGGTCTTGCCATACATCAACATGAATCTGCCAGGGGTGTACATGTGCTCCCCATCCTGAACCCCCCTCCCACCTCCCTCCCGTACCATCCCTCTGGGTCATCCCAGCGCACTAGCCCTAAGCATCCTGTATCCTGCATCGAGCCTGGACTGGCGATCCGTTTCACATTAGTCTACCGATTCCTTCTCTCCTTTGATTACTATTTTCATGGGATATCTTTTTCCATCCCTTTACTTTCAATCTGTTTTTGCCCTTGAATTTCAAGTGTGTCTCTTGTAGACAGCGTATGGTTAGATCAGTGTTTTTATCCATTCAGCCGATGTCTTTTGATTGGAGAGTTTAATCCCTTTGCATTTCGGTTACTACTGATGAGGAGGACTTACTTCTGTCATTTTGCTCTTTGCTTTTTATATGCCTTATAGCTTTTTGGTCCCTCACTTTTTGCATTCCTCTTTCGTGTTTAGTTAACTTTTTGTAGTGAAATGTTTAAATTCTTTCTTAATTTTCTTTTGAGTATATTCTATAGCTAGTTTCCTTGTGGTTAGCATGAGGATTACATTTAACATCCTAATATAACATTCTAATTTGAATATAGTGATTTCACTTCAGTAATGTACAAAAACTCTGCTATTTTACAGCTCCATTCCCACTGTTTTCTGTTGTTGGTGTCACAAAATTACATCTTTACACTTTATGTGCCTCAAATATAAAATAATAATTTTAAAAAATGCATTAGTCTCCTAGTGTTTGTAGAACACAAGATTTGGAATTAAAAACCAGTTACAGCAGTACTAGTCTTTACACTAATAATTGTTTTTCTTTACATGTATACATAAATCCTATAGAAAACAAAAAATACAAACTATTACTGCAATAATACTAGCTTTTATAACTGTCCATATACTTGCCTTTATTGATATCTTTATTTTTCACATGGCTTCAACTGTCTAGAGTCCTTTCATTTCCCTTTGCAGGAGTACCTTGAGCATTTCTTGCTGGGCACATCATGAACCCCCTCAGCTTTTGTTTATCTGGGAATGTCTTGATTTCCCCCTTACTTTTGCAGGACAGTTTTGCCGGATATAGGATTTTTGGTTGGCAGTTTTTCTTTTAGCACTTTGAATGTATGGGCCTACCGTCCTCAGGTTTCAGAGGAGAAATTTGCAGATAATCATATTGAGGAGCCCGTGTATGTGATGATTCACTTCTCTCTTGCTGCTTTCAAGACTTGAACTTTATCTTTGAGATTTGGGCATTTTTAACATAATTGTATGTATTTTTGGCTGTGCTGGGTCTTTGTTGCTGCATGAGCTTTTCTCTAGTTGTAGAGAGTGGAGACTACCCTCTAGCTGCACTGTGTGGCCTTCTCATTTTATTGGCTTCTGTTGTAGAGCATGGTCTTCAGGGCACATGGGCTTCAGTAGTTGTGGCACACAAGCTCAGTAGCTGCACTCCCCGGGCTCTGAAGCACTGGCTCAGTAGTTGTGGTGCACGGGCTTAGTTGCTCTGCAGCATGTGGGATCTCCCCAGATCCGGGATTGAACCTGTGTCTGCTGCATTGGCAGGCAGATTCTTTACCACAAGGGCAACCAGGGAAGCCCCTCTTTTGTTTTTGAAAGTCTGCTTATAATGTGTTTTGATGTGGGTCTCTGAGTTAATTTCACTTGAAATTCGTTGAGGTTTTTGAATGTTTATATTCAACTCTTCCATCAAATTTGAGAACTTTTCAGCCATTATTTCTTCAATTTTTCTCTCTGTCCCTTTCTCTTCCTTCTTCTGGGGCTCCCATAGTACATATGGTGGCCCACTTAATCATGTCTCACACATCCCTTAAACTCTGTTCACTTTCTTCAGGCTTTTTCTGTTTCTCAGCCTTTATAATTTCCTTTATTCTATCTTGAAGTTCCCTGATTCTTTCTTCTGCCTACTCAAATCTGCCTTTGAATCCCTCTATGAATTTTTCATTTTCAATATTACATTTTTTCAGCTCCAGAATCTTTTCTTGGTTTCTTTTTAGGTTTTCTATCTCTTTATTGATATTTACATTTTGTCCGCACAACTTTTTTTTTTTTTTTTAGCTCTTTGGGACTCTTTAAGGCAGTTGTTTTAAAGTATTTGTCTAATATATCCGTCACTAATTTTTTTCAGAGACGGAGTCTATTGAATATTTTTTCCTTTCAGTGGGCCATTGTTTCCTGTGTATGCTTTGTGATTTTGTTGTTGCTGTTGTTCTTGTTGAACACTGGACGTTTGAATCTAATAACGTGTAAAATCTGGGAATCAGATTCTCCCCCTCTCCAGGGTTGCTGGTTTTGGTTATTGGGTGTTATTTTTTTGTATTGTTGTAAACTGTTTCTGGGCCTAGAGTCAACCTGAGATGTAAACTTAATGTCTTCTTATGTCTTTTCTGAACCTTTTCTTAGGCATGTGCAGTCACTTTATAATTTTCCCCATATGTGCAGTTGTTTCTAAATGTCCGTGTCTTTAATGTCTGGCTCCCAAAAGGGGAAAAGCAGAATTGAAGGAAGAAACAAAGGGCATTAACTGAAAGTTGCACAGTCGTGTCCAACTTTTTATGACCCCATGGACTGTAGCCCTTCAGGCTCCTCTCGCCATGGAATTTTCCAGGCAATACTGGAGAGGGTTGCCATTCCCTTCTCCATGGGATCTTCCCAACCCAGGGATTGAACCTAGGTCTCCCTAATTGCAGGCAGATTCTTTACCACTGCTGCTGCTGCTAAGTCACTTCAGTCATGTCCGACTCTGTGCGACCCCATAGATGGCAGCCCACCAGGCTCCCCCATCCCTGGGATTCTCCAGGCAAGAACACTGGAGTGGGTTGCCATTTCCTTCTCCGATGCATGAAAGTGAAAAGTGAAAGTGAAGTCACTCAGTCGTGTCCGACTCTTAGCGACCCCATGGACTGCAGCCACCAGGCTCCTCTGTCCCTGGGATTCTTCAGGCAAGAGTACTGGAGTGGGGTGCCATTGCCTAAATCTCCTGGAGGTCAGTTCAGCTGAGAAGAGGCTTGCAACATGGAGGGGGTGGGGTGTATCAACAATGGCTGCCTGTTTCTGTCTGCGCCTCTGAGATCAGAAGCAGCAGTCAACAGTTACGGCCCAAGTCTCCAGTATCTGGAGGACAGGGCCCTTTCCACCCACCCAGCTCCTGCAAGCTGTGTGCAGGCTGTTCCAGGTGCACAGCTGACTGCCATGAGTCTGAGGGGGAAGGGACAGGCACCTATTACTGTGTTAAGAGCTGAAATGGACCAAAATTAACCAAAATTTAACAGTCCAGACTTCCCCTTGCAGTTGTAAGCTTTCAACAGACTCCAGAGTTCCAAAACAGTTATACCAGATTCTGCTCACACCATTTTTGTCTAAATGAGGAGACAGAATCCTAATGTTTCCTACTCTGCCATCTTTCCTGAATCCTGTCCTGAACCATTGTTTTTTATATACATTCTTTTTCTTAATATTCTTTTCCATTATGGTTTATCATAGGATACTGAATATAGTTCTTTGTGCTATACAGTTGGATCTTGTTGTTTATCCATTCCACACGTAAAAGCTTACATCTGCTAACCCCAACCTCCCACTCCATCCTTCCTCCAGCCCTCTCCCCTTTGGCAACCAACAGTCTGATCTCTGTGTCCCTGAATGAACCATTATTTTAAAAATTTGAGACCATGTTGCTAAATTTCTTTCCTAGAAGACTGTGTGGACACAGAGGCTGCAGGCAGCTATAAAACTGCTTGATCCCCCAACATCCATCTTCTGAGGGGAGGCATGGAGCCTGTACCATCAGCAAAACCCAAACCCCCATTAACTCCTTGCCTGAGAGGTTGCTTCTGCTCTTCATGCCAAATGGAGGGAAGACTCAAACCCTGGGGAACTTGTATTCTGAGGCATTCAGGTCTTGTCACAGCATCTTGTTTGAAGAGAGAAATAGCTTTCTGTTTTGCGTGTCTCACAATAGTCTTTTCCTTACATTCTTGAAGGTGTCCTGTGCATTTGGCACCCACAGAATTCTCTTCTTGAAACGGACAAGTCAAGCTTTGTCTCAGACTTACACAGCAGAGTCAGCCAGATAGTGTTAAGTGGTGCGTGGACAAGGCATTCGTTGAATCACAAAGTGAGAGCAGCTGTGCTGTTTTCACTTCTCTCTGATCCTTCCTGATTCATCAAGAAGAAAGTCTCAGTTGACTGCTAATATCTGTAATGCCTCTCACACTGAGGACCACCTTTTTAACAACTGGAGGCCAGGCCTCAGGCCAGAGCCCCAGGGGGGCAGTTTCAGTGGGCATCATTTTAGTTTTGTTTCCCTTGGGTTTGTTTGGAGGAGTTACCTTCCATGCAAGGCAAATGATACTAGAAAATCAAGTTCAAAGTGAAATGATTTCTAGAAAATGTTTAAGGAAACGATACTCTAATTCTCGTATAAGGCAAAAATGTTCTCCAACATGGGTAAAAAAAGTCTTGGAACTTGTATTCTTCTCCCTAAAGAGTAAGATTGTGAGAAAATTCACATGATATATTTCTAAAATGTTTGGAACTTTTCAAATGAGTGCAGATTATATTTTATAGCAGAAAAATAATCAAGAGCTATGGAAATGATTATTTTGTTCAGAAAGAAGATCATTGGTTGAAGGCAGTGTGGTGCTTCAGTTAGGAAAGCGCCTCTGAGTTCAGTGGAGAGATTTTAAAAAAATTTTTTTTTTTTTAATTTTTGGCCATGCTGGGTCTTTGTTGCTATGTGAGGGCTTTCTCTAGTTGCGGTGCACAGGTGTCTCATTCTGGTGTTCTATCTTGCTGCAGAGCATGGGTTCTAAGGCACAGGATCAGTAGTTGTGGCTTACAAGCTTAGTTGCTCCGTGGCATGTGGGATCTTCCCAGATCAGGGATCAAACGCTTGTCCCCTGTATTGGCAGGCAAATTCTTAACCACTGGACCACCAACGAAGTCCTCAGCAGAGCTTTTAATGTCTTTTTTTCTTTTTTAAAAAAAATTTGGAAAAAAAAAAATTGGGGGCCATTTACCATATGGGATCTTATTTCCCTGACGAGGGATCAGACCCATGCCCCCTGCATTGGAAGCACAGAGTCCTAACCGCTGGACCACCAGGGAAGTCCCTCAGCAGAGGTTTTTAATCCACTCTTTGCTTCTTGACTTCCCAGAATCTGTAACATCTGCCTTGAAAGGGTGACTGAGAACCTGCTGAGGAAATGCAAGTGGAATGCTGTAGCATGTTGCCCGGACCTGTGCTAAGAACCCAGTATATGAGACTGGCATCAGCTAGCATCCGCTGCAGATGGGCAGTCCCCCTCATCGTGCTGTAATCTTCATTATTGTCTTCCAGCCTCAGAATGACCATGTGAAGTGGATGCAGAGTCATCACCCCATTTGCAGATGAGGAACTGGAGGTACAGAGGAGTTAGGAAACTTGCCCTAGGTTGCACAGCACATGTTGAAATCAGGATTTGCACCCAAGCCTCCCGACCCCTTATCAGCTCCACCAGTCCCTGTAAGACGGGCTGGTATTAACCCTACTTGAGGTACAAGTGAGTTACAGCTCATAGAGGGCAGGGACTTGCCTGGTATCACCCAGCAAATCAGTTTGGGGCAGTGAAGCTCAGAACTGAGGCTCCAACCAATGATCACTAACCTCCAGCCCTCTCCCCAAGCCTTTCTTCTGCCCACATTTCGTGTGCCTGGGCACTGCCACTTGGCATGGGAGGACATAGGTCAGCTGATCCAGCCTAGAAGTAGAACTCCTCTTCTGACTTCAAAGAGTGCAGCTTTCTGGTCACTGATCTTCTGTCTTCTTTCACTTTCAAAAAAATGTTTTCAGCTTAAACCACACAGGTAATACATGATTAAATTCGCTTTGCGAACAGCTGGATGCCATGTCAGGTACCTATATCTCCATTACTCACTTCTTCCCGCCCCAGGCCAGTCCTCTCCTAGTTTGAGATAACCAGTTTGGTGTGTTGCCTTCCAGAACTTTATCTAAGGCTTTGCATTAAAAAACAAACACACAAGGGGATTCCCTGGAGGTCCAGTGGTCAGGACTCTGCGCTCTCAATGCAGATCCCACAAGCCATGTTGTACAACCGAAAAAAAAAACAACCCAAAACCAACAATTAAAAAAAAAACACCCAAAACACTTCTATTGGGCTCACTAACTGCAAGGCCTTGTTTTAAGCACTTTACATGTATTGACACAGTCCCAACCCTGTGAGGTAGATACTGAAGTTATCCTTGGTTTATTTATTTTCATTTATTTTTTTTATTTTTGACTGTGCTGGGTCTTTGCTGTGCGCACAGGCTTTCTCTGGTTGCGGCGAGTGGAGCCTAGTCTTCACTGTGGTCCGAGGGTGTCTCATTGCAGTGGCTTCTCTTGTGGCAGAGTGTGGGCTCTAGGGCTCAAGGGTTCAGTAGTTGTGGTACCTGGGCTTAGTTGCCCCGAGGTATGTGCATCTTCACAGACCAGGCACTGAACCTGCATCCCCTGCAGTGCCTGCCGGACTCTTAACTACTGGACCACCAGGGAAGTCCTATCCTTGTTTTATAGATGAGAACACTGAAGCCTAGAGAGGCTATACAATTTGCCTGATGCCGCACAGCCTGCAGATGACGAAATGCTTAGTTCCAAGCTAGACAGCTGGCTCCAAAATTCATGCTCTTAACCTCTAAGTTATAAAAACATGGGATTACAGACCTGGATGAAGACATACAGTGTTGGTGCTCTGTTTTCTATGTATTCTTCAAACAAATAGTATCATATTATGCATATCATTATTCATGTGTCTTGTTTATTCAGTTAATACATATAAGGATCCAGCCATGTCAGTGGTCTTCATGCCCATAACCCAGAGGTGTGGTCACACCAAACCTTATTGAGATATCAGTTGGTCAAACACGGCTGCAGGATTTCCTTATCCAGTATACTCTGCGTATTCCAGGCTGTGTGGCTCTCCCTGGGCTTCCTGCCAAGCAGCTTGGTTATAGAGTCAAAGGGTGGACACATTTAGGTTTTAGAAATTGCCTCCAATTTGCCTTTGGAAGTGGGCAGACCAATCTCCAGGCTGTGAATTTGAACCTCAGGATCTAATTTCTCCACTTTACATCTTGAGCCTTCTTTGCCCCCCAAACCAGCACATAATTCCTCCGGGATCCTCTTCAACCACATGGTTGGAGATGAAAAGGGGATTTCCAGATCTCAGCTTCATTTTCGGTTTGGTGTGGACATGGGAGGAGTTGGCAGGGCCACAAGGTGCCAAGGTGCAGGCCAGAGGCGGAAGTGCGGGAGGAGCGGCAGTTTTCAGCAGGCACCCTCAGGGTCCCATCTAAATGCGGCCATCTCGGTGGCCTTCCTGTCCCCAGCCTCTCGAAGGCAAGAAGCCTCGGCTCTGCTGGGGAAGCAAGGTGCCGGGTACAAGGGAACATGAAGCCTCTCTGCCCACCTGGAGTGGAGCGCTGGGTGGCTGCATGGCCTAGAATAGTAGTCCTCAAGCTCAGCTGGGTTGCTTCCAAAGGTGCCTGTGTCCCACCCTCAGAGACTGTGCTGTGATTAATCTGGGGTGCAGCCCACTGGAATTTTTAAAACCCCGGATGACTCTAACATGTAGGCAGGTTTGGGATCCACTGGCCCTCCGGAGGCCCAGGACTCTGTTGGGAAGGAGCCTTCTCACCGGCCACTTCTGGTGGGTGCTGGACCCAAACCGCCAGGGCTGAGTGGAAAAGGCAAGATCCCTCCCTGGCCACCTGCTGTCCACGTTTCGGAGAAGGGTACACCTGGAAACCCCAGGCGGTCTTTTGGTGGAGAGTCTGAGCTGTCTGAGCAGGAAGTCGGCCGGAATAAAGGAGGCAGTTTCAGTTCTAGTGATGGGGGCTGGGAGCCAGATTCCTGGTTTCTAGTGACAAGAAGAGAGAGTCGCTGCTGGATTTAGAACAGGGGCCACCCAGGCCCGGGGCTCAGAGTGCAGGCTCGTGCCACCCTCCTCAAAGACTTTGAGACAAGAAGATGCTTCCTCAGCTCCCAGCTCTGTATCCTTCTAGCTGGTGATGTGGGGAGGGCCCCTCACTGCTGGGAGCCTTGGTTCCTTTTTCTTTTTTAAATTCGCTAATTTGGCTGTGTCAGGTCTTAGTTGCGGCACTCGGGATTTTTGATCTTTGTTGAGGCAGGTGGGCTGTTAGTTGTGGCATGTGGGATCCAGTTCCCTGACCAGGTATCAAACCCGGGCCCTCTGCACTGGGAGCAGGGAGTCTTGGCCACTAGACCACCAGGGAAGCCTTGGGCCTCGGTTTCTGCTTTGGTAAGACACATGGGGGTGCGTGTTAAGTCCTGCAGGACCCTGTCATTGTGAGGGACAATAAAGATGATGGCTTTCAAAAGAAATCACCCCCATCGCACACCCTCCCCCCACCCCCACCCCATGGAAATGTGCCGGGTCAAGGACCCCTCTTGCCCTCTCTGCCCACTTTTATGGATGAGGGAAGAAATGGCTGCTCACATCTCCCTGAAGGTAGCCCGTCGTGGGGACCCATGAAAAGAGGATGATTCCTGGGGTGGGGCTGCATTAGCCCCCCCTAGAAAAAGCCTGATAGCTCAGTCTGGTCTCACTTTCACTTCTTACTTGCTATGAGTGTCAGTAAGGCCTTCCCCTCTTGGGACTTCAGTTTCCCCATCTGTAAAATGGGCCTGGGAACATCCCTGGCCATCTGGTGGTTAGGACTCCGCACTCCCACTGCAAGGGGCATGGGGTTCGATCCCTGGTCAGGGAACTGTGTGGCCAGAGGGGAAAAAAAGGCCAGGGAGTTGGGGAGGGGAGATGGCATGGATTCTTCCAGCTAGGTTCGCCTTTGCTTCTGGGCTCAGGCGTCCTCCAAAGCCTTGGACTGTGATCATCCACCCTGGGGGGATGCAGAGGCCCTGAGTTTTCTGTTGTCAGTGCTGTAGGACTTGGTGTGAGAGGGCTTGAGGGCCTCTGTGGACTCTGGTCCACCCCGGGGTCCCCAGGCCTGACCTGTCCACTAGGTCCTGAGAAACCGACTCCAGCAGCACTTTGCTTGCCCTCCTTCCGATATTTTGGTCCGAACGTCTGGAGTGGCTGTCATGGCCCAGGCCATGCTTTTCTTATTGTCCCTACCAGCCATACCCTTCCTGTCTTGAGGTTGGGGTTCTAGCCTTCTTATTTCTGGTCCTCTCTTCCCACTGTCTGACCTCAGTGGCCCTCTTCTGTCCTCTTTCCTCCCACCAGGGCCCTGGAGCTGGGGCAGAACCCCAGGTCTCAGAACCAGCCAGAGGATAGGGCTTCCAGCCACCCACGGGCCTTGATGCTCGGCTTGACCCTCCCAGACAGGCCAGGGAACAGGGACGGCCCGTGATTCCCCCCCTGTAGAGATGAGGAAACAGAACCCAACAAGTGAGGTTTGGGGGTGCGGCCAGCACCTGTGACTGCCGAGCCCCAGCCTTGAAGGGCCTCCCTCTCAATCCAAGCAGGAAGAAGGAAGAAGCATCCAGAGGTCTGTGACTCCAACCATATCCTCTCCTCCTTCCCTCCCTCTTTTCCATCTACCCTGTGCTGGGCCGGGGCTGCAGAGCGAACAACACTGGTAATAATAGCTAATGTGCCAGATGCCGTGTCAGGGGATTTGCCTGCTTCACCTCCCGATGCCCTTGCCAGTTAACTGTTATTACCCCAAAAGCTGACCCTGCTGGTGCTCCGGGTCTCCAGTCTACTGGGCCCCCCTTCATGGGCCAGTCCCCCACTCCCATTCTCCATCCATTGTGGGTGTAGGCTGCTCACACTGCACCCTGACCTTAAAGATTCCCCTTGGCCTATTGGAATGCCCCTCCTCCACTACTTTGATATGGCCCATAGCCAGTGTCTGGAGGATGTGGCCACTGCGGGGGGGTGGGAAATAGCAGCCCAGCCCCCTTGCCTCTTGGCAGGATAGGCCTGTTGACCTGTCACTCACATTCCAGAGCTCCCTGTGGTCAGGCTGAAGCTAGACCGCTCCTGAAACCTCATCTTTGCCTAACTTCTTCCCTTGCCTCATCCTGCTTCCCTTTCAGCCTTAATAAATAACTTCAACAGACACCCCTATCTTGGGTTCTGCTTTTAGCAGCCTGACCTCAAACATTCTCCTTTTACAGATGAGGACACTGAAGTACCAAGCCATGGGGTAACCAAACCAAAGCCACACAGCCGGTACCAAGTAGAGACTCCAATCCAGGGCCCTGTTGCCAAGGCGTTTGCTCTTGTCCAGAATCAGGTGGTGTTCCCAGCTGCTGAAGGAAGGACTGACCAAGAGGAAATGATGGTGCAGAATGACAAGCCCTGCTGTGGGGGAGGAAGGAGACATTGCTAAGGAGGGAAGCCCAGTGGTGGCGGCGTGACTCAGTCTGGGAAGGCAGCCGGCAGGACTTCCCTGAGAAGGGAGCAGGAGTTGATTGGAGCTGAGTCCGTAAAGAGAAGGAGGAATTTGCAAGATGGAAGGGAAAGGGCAGGGCATTCGAGGCAGAGCAGGGCATGTGTGCAAGGTGAGGAGTTGTGAAAGAGGATGGCTGGGTGGGGCCGGGAGCGTGGTCAAGTGGCAGGCAGCAGAGGTGGCGTGAGAGGGCCCGAAAGTGGCCAGGACCCAGACAGTGAAGGGCCATTTGTTACTCATCCTTTGAACCTTTCTTGAGCACCTGATGTGGACCTGCTTCGTGGAAGTCCCACTAACTGTGGTGCCACACTGCATCTTACAGGTGACGGGAAACTGTAGGAGGTTTAGACAGAAATGAGACCAGACCAGAGCTGAGTTTTAGAGATGACTCTGGCCAGAGAAGTGCATGTTGGCATGTGTGCGCATGTGCATGAGTGTGGACTGGAGGTCGAGGGGCGGGGGTGGGGGCAGCAGTCTCCAGGCATAGGGAGCAGCAAGAGCAAAGGACTGGGCAAAGGAACTGGCTCCCCTAACCTCCACAGCACGGCATGCCCCGGAAAGCAAGAGAGACTCCCCAAGAGCACAGTGATGAGGGCGGCGGAAGCCAGGATGGAGCTCCCCTCTGGGCAAGCCTCCTATGCCCACCCCTCAGTGAGACCAGCACCCTGACAAGGCCCCCTGCCTTTTTCCCTCTTCCTGTCTGGACCCGGACTGGAGTGGCAGGAGCATGGGACCACAAACCCACATGCCTGGATTCCCTTGGGTCTTACTGTGTGATGCTGGCTTTTCATTACCGCTCTCTGAGCCCCATGTCCCAGGAATGCATTGGTGATTCTTAGAGGTAACACATTTACTAGGGAATCTTCCTGACCCAGGGATCAAACCCTAGTTTTTAATATGAACATTTTATGGCTTTGAAACAGTTGTACCTGCTGAAAAGTTTTAATGTATGCAGTTGTCCACAGAGTACGAGTGGCCCTCAGTGTCCCTATCCTTGGATGCTCAAGTCCTTTATATAAGATGGCATAGTACAGTCAGCACTCCATATCTATGGGTTCCACCCTTGAAGATTCAGATCCACAGATACAGAGAGCGAACTGTACAGTGTAAAGGGCTCTCCTTTGCCTGCTTCTCCCACGTCCACTCCCCACGTGCAATCCTGTCACCAGTTTTCTTGGGTAGCCCTAGAGTTGGTCTCTCTGTATGCAGATTCACACAGCACATTTAAAACAGACATATGCCGTAGCTTTTAAAAGTTGAATTCACTTACTAATATACTTTGGAGCTTTTTTCACTTAGCATATTTTAACTGTTCATCCATCTTGTAGTACGTAATAGTGGCTCAGCAGTAAACAATTCGTCTGCAATGCAGGACATGCAGGAGATGTGAGTTTGATCCCTGGGTCGGAAGGACCCCCTGGAGGAGGGCATGGCAGCCCACTCCAGTATTCTTGCCTGGAGAATCCCATGGACTGAGGAGCCTGGCAGGCTACAGTCCATAGGGTCGCAAACAGTGGACATGACTGAAGTGACTGAACACGATATTCCTTTTTTCCTTTTTGTTGCTAAATAATATTCTGTTGTAGTGACATACCATATTTTGCTTACTCATCTGTGAGTTATGGAAATTTTGATTTTTTTCACTTTTTGGCTATGAGGGATGATAAACATTTGTGTATATGTTTTTGTGTAAGTATATATATTTCATTTCTCTTGAGTATAAACCTAGGAGTAGAAAATTGCTGAGTTATAACTCTGGTTAACATTTTAAAGAACTGCCAACCTTCTCCAAAGAGGCTGCACCATTTTGCATTCCCACCAGCAGTACATAAGGGTTCCTATTTTTCCACATCCTCATTAACAGTTGTATTATCTTCTCTTTCATTGTAGATATTTGAGGGGGGTATGAAATGATATCTGGTTGTGGTTTTAATAAGAAAACTTTACTTACTTAATTTAAAAATAATTCTTGAAAAAAAAGGAATTCCCAGGCGGTCCAGTGGTTAGGACCCAGTACGCTCACTGCCAAGGGCCTTTGTTCAATACCTGGTCCAGGAACTAAGATCCCATAAGTAGTGTGGCACAGCCAATAATAATAATTCTTTCCATTTAAAATACTTGTATTACTATGTGTTTTAATACTATGTATTTTTCTATATTTTCCCTCTCAATACCATTGATCAAATAGTGGATTTTAAATGGGTGTGAAGCTAATTTGAACTCTCTTCCATTCCGTAGATCAATCTGTTCTATTTTAAATCTGGCACCATCAGGTTTTAATGACATTTACTTTATAAAATGCGTTTGTTTGGAAGTCTCTCCATTATTGCCTGCCTTTCCCAATGAATAGTCTCTGATATAATTGCCATTTGTGTCATATTTTAGATCCTACATATAAGTGATATCATATGGTATTTGTCTTTCTCTTTCTGACCTACTTCACTTAGTGTGATAATCTCTAGTTCAGTTCATGTTGCTGCAAATGGCACCATTTCATTCTTTTAATGGCTGAGTAGTATTCCATTATATGTATGTACCTCATCTTCTTTATTCATTCATCTGTCAATGGACATTTAGGTTGTATCCATGTCTTGGCTATTGTAAATAATGCTGCTATGAACATAGCGGTACGTGTATCTTTTTGAATGATAGTTTTGTCTGGGTTTTGTCCAGGAGTAGGATTGCTGAATCACATGGTAACTCTATTTTTAGTTTTTTGAAGAATTTCCATACTGTTCTCCGTAGTGGCTACACCGATTTACAACAATGTTAAGAGGGTTCCCTTTTCTTCACACTCTCTCCAGCATTTGTTATTTGTAGACTTTTTAATGATGGTCATTCTGACTGCTGTGAAGTGGTACCTCATCGTAGTCTTGATTTGCATTTCTCTAATAATTAGCAATGTTAAACATATTTTTATATGCCTATTGGCCATCTATGTGTCTTCTTTGAAGAAATATCTCTCTAGATCTTTTGCCCATTTTTGGATTGAACTGTTTGTATATTTTGGAAATTAAGCCCTTGTCTATTGCATTATTTGCAGATATTTTCTCCCAGTCAATAGGTTGTCTTCTAGTTTTGTTTATGGTTTCCTTTGCTATACAAAAGCTTGTACATTTGACTAGGTCTCGTTTGTTAATTTTTGGTTTTATTTCTATTGTCTTGGGAGACTGACCTAAAAAAATATTGGTGCTATTATGTCAGAGAATGTTTTGCCTATGTTCTCTTCTAGGAGTTTTATGGTGTCATGTCCCATAATTGTTAGGCCATTTTGAGTTTTTGCTGTGCATTGTGTGAGGTCGGAGAAGGCAATGGCACCCCACTCCAGCACTCTTGCCTGGAAAATCCCATGGATGGAGGAGCCTGGTATGCTGCAGTCCATGGGGTCGCTAAGAGTCGGACACGACTGAGCGACTTCACTTTCACGCATTGGAGAAGGAAATGGCAGCCCACTCCAGTGTTCTTGCCTGGAGAATCCCAGGGACGGGGGAGCCTGGTGGGCTGCCGTCTATGGGGTCGCACAGAGTCGGACACGACTGAAGCGACTTAGCATGGTGTGAGGTGTAAATCAACTTCATTGATTTACATACAGTTGTCCAGCTTTTTCAGTAGCACTTGCTGAAGAGACTGTCTTTTCCCCATTGTATTCTTGCCTCCTTTGTCAAAGATTAGTTGACAGTAGCTGTGTGAGTTTATCTCTGGGCTCTGTATAAAATGTGCCCTCTTGACGTGGATTGATCTGAAGTCTGGAACTTTGTTGTTACCTTCCTCATACTTCTTAGCTACTCCATCAGTGCATACTTTGATCTTTTGCCTTTCTCCCATTCTTCCATATCCTTTTTAGCCATCTTTTCTTTTGTCAGTTCCTTATTGTTAGACAAGATCTCGGAAGCTGTGTTACACAGACATTTGTACCAGTGTCATTTTATTTTATACTTATTTATTTATCTGTGGCTGTTCTGGGTCTTCATTACTGCTTGGGCTCTTTTCTTTAGTTGTGGCGCCCAGGGGCTGCTCTCTAGTTGCAGGGCTCGGGCCTCTCATTGCCGTGGCTTCCCTCGTTGCAGAGCACAGGCTTCAGTAGTTGAGGCACGTGGGCTCGGTAGTTGCAGCTCCTGGGCTCTAGAGCACAGGCTCAGGGTTGTGGCCACAGGCTTCATTGCTCCACAGCATGTGGGCTTTTTCCAGATCAGGGATTGAACCAGTGCCTACTGCATTCGCAGGCAGATTCTTTGCCCACTAAGCCACCAGGGAAGCGCTGTTTGTTCATTTCCATTTTTGGTTATGCTGGATCTTCTGTGCTGTGTATGGGCTTTCTCTGAAAGTGGTGAGCAGGGCTACTCTCTAGTCGAGGCATGTGGGCTTCTCATTGCTGTGGCCTCTCTTGTGGCAGAGCACAGGTTCTAGTCTCATGGGCTTCAGTAGTTGTAGCACTCGGGCTCAGGAGTTCTGGAGTGCAGGCTCAGGAGTTGTAGCACATGGGCTTAGTTGCTCCATGGCATGTGGAATTTTCCCAGACCCAGGATCAAACCCGCATCCCCTGCACTGGCAAGCGGATTCCTATTCACTGTACCACCAGGGATGTCCTTACTTTATTTTTTATTGAGATATGGTTGATATAAAATATTATATAAATTACAGGGATGCAACATAGTGATTCACAATTTCTACAGGTCACACTTCATTTATAGTTTTTATAATAAAGGAGCTAATAAAATAAAACTGATTAAATGATCATCATTTTATTGTTCTCTTGGTGAGACAGTGATCAGTGCCTCTGGGTTTTCTCATTAAGAAGGATGTTTACTCTCAATTATTTAAAAACTTCATGATGTATGAAGAGAGAAAGCTGCGCATTCAAACCTCTTTGAGGTTTTATTAGGAAAGAAGGCTGACATATTTGGTAAGAGTTATTCCATCTTCATTTAATAAATTAGCTGTAATAGATCTACTGGGTTGGAGAGGTATGTAGTGATGGAACAAGTCACTGTAAGGGGAATATTCAAATTGGAAGAGTAAGAGGGGCATCCTCTGGGCCGGTTGTGGCGGGAAGTGATACTGAGGAGGGTTGCGCTGTGCACAGTTCGGGGACAAGCAGAATCTTGCTTGGGGAAGAATAAGATCTGCACATGAAGATGAGAAGGCTGTTTCTGGGTTGATGTCCTCAGGGGAGTTAGGAGTGAGGGTCGGTGCCTTCTTTACACCTTCTTTACACCTTCTTTACACCGCCTTCTTGGAATGCGGAACAATGATAAGAAAGTCGTCTTTCTCCTATCTCTTAGGAGCCTGTCCTATGGAAAGAACCTGAAAATCCAGCTCTAGGACTTGGCCCAAGAACTCAGGAGACCCTCTCTGTGGACATCCTAGAACATCTATGATGAACCAGGGAGCCAGGTCAGTGATCATCCCTTCACTGAGGATCTTTCTACTATAATCCTCTGTCTCCAAGGCTGTTTGCTACTGACTTTCACAATGACCAATAATGATATAGTGTGTTTTTTCTTCCAGGGCTGGTTATTTTTTAATAGCTAATGTCTTACTCAAAGGGGACAGAGCACTCATGGTGGAAACAAAGGCATCATGTTAGACTGGCTGGGGGAGAAATTTGAATTTGAAGGACTTTCCCCGAAATTATACCATCCAGGCACTCCTCACTTCCGCCTGGCACCTTGCTGCCCTGGATGAGTTCTTTATGGGCCGCATGGACTTTGGACACTCTAGCCCGGAAAAGAAGCCATGCCGTAGGCGCCAAGATCACACAGAAGCCAGGGATTAGCCCTTGTCTAGTGCCACCTAGGGTTCCCAAGCCTTGGAAATTAACTGGCCTGAGAGGTAAGAAATCTCAGTTCTGAGCATGTGTCCTCCATGGACTTAAATGGTGATCTTGGGTCTGTCCTTTACCCTTCCCCAGCTTAGCATTTTCATCTGTTGAGTGGGGATGGTGATCCATGCCATAGATGTGAGCATATTTCTTGAAGTCTCAAACTCTGTGCCTGAGCAAGGAGTTGTTGCTATTAGTTTGGTTGAAGAGGGGTGACCAGAAGGAGCTTGGGACATGTGCCCAGTAGGTCTCTTGGGGGTCAAGGGAGAAGCTGGAGTCTGAACCCCACAACACATGGTGTTGGCCCCAGCATCTGGGAGTTGATAAGGCTGGCCCCTGCATGGGCCTCCTGTCTTTTTCAGTGTTAGAAATGAAGTCTCTGGAGTTGTGAGGATTCAATGAGACACATAAAGCACATAAAACAGAGCCTAACACACAGTAAGTGCTTTCTGAGCATTTATCTCTATAATTAAGACAATAGTGCCAGAAAGTACATTTGGAAACGTTCTAGCATATTCCACCATGTGATGGGTAACCAGTTAATCTCTAGCTGTTGGATATTTAGGTTGCTTCCAATTTTTAACTATTAAAAATACTCTTGCAGTGCACAGCTTTGTAACTAAAAATTCTGTTTAAGTCCATGATTGTGTCCCAAGGCCAGCATATTAGAAATGTAATTGCTGAATCAAAGGGCCTTCAGACTTTTTAAACTTTCACAAAATACGTTCTCCTTGCCTCATTTTAATACACCTACCAGCAAGTTGTTTGAGTTCCAGTTTAGAAAGGGAGAATTTGCTAAGAGAGAAGAGAGGGTCTGTATTAGCTAGGATTATATTTCACTGTGAATAGCAAAAGGGCCTAAGCAACAGTAGTTTAAACAGAATAGAAATGAATTGCCTTGTCATGTATTAGAAATTCGAAGTCAGAGAGTCCAGGACAGGAAAGCTTTACTCTCCACCTTCCTCGGTGCTGGCTTCTACCTCACAATCCAATGTGGCTGCCCAAGGTTTGGCCATCACATCAGCATTCCAGCCAACAAGAAGAGGTTAAGAATGATATACAACATTTCCACCGACATCTCATTGGCCAAAATTTAATTACATGAGTCTATCTAGCTGCAAGGGAGGCTGGGAAATAGTCTATTTCAGATAACTAGGGAATATTTAGGGGTTCTAGTGCTAAGAAAGAAGAGAAAAACAAATACAGGGGGACAGCTAGTTGTCTCTGCCAGAGAAAACTTAGGTCAGACAGAAAGCAGCACAAATGGGTCCATGGAAACAAGAACAAATAAAGCATTATCAGGGCTTATCCACAGGGGGATGAACTAAACCATCTGGACCCATGACATGGGCAGAGAATACAGAAGGAGATTAATTTCTGGGCCTGAGCTCTGGGCAATGGCATCGAGACACTACAGAGAGACCACTTCTCTACCTTCTGTGTCCATCTCTTCTCTTCCCCTTAGCTGTGGGGAGTGGTTTCTGACTGCCCCTCCTGGCTTTCCCCCCAGCTCACCTGTCCCCCAGCTCACCTACTTCGCAGCTCACCCACCTACCTGGTCCCTGTAGGGTCAGCTCCTCATGGACCCCGTTAGCCTCCAACTGGGCACCAAGAACCTGCATGGATATCTCGTGAGGCTGCTCAGCAGAAACCTAGGATGGCTAGACGCCAAGGTGAAGTTATTCCTCCCCAGCGTGGACCTGGGCTCCAGATATCAGGCCCTAGACCCCACACAGAGGGTCATCCTGCAACTCCAAAAACTGCATGCCCAGGGTCCGACCACCTGGAAGTCATTCATCCAGTGCGTGTGCATGGAGCTGGATGTGCCAATGGACATGGAGGTGCTGCTGATGAGCACGTGGGGCCACGAAGATGGTAAGAGTGGCCGTGGGAGGTGCAGTGCTGCCAGCTAGTGCCCGGGGCCTGGGGAGCCAGAGAGCCCCAGGCAAGACCAGGACTTGCCTGGGTCACACAGAGACGTGTGGCCCAGCCAGGAACAAACTTCCATGTTTCTGTGCACCTCCCAGAGCAAATGCCCTAATGCCACCACATCTGCTGGGGACCTGGAGGGCTCCTCCTTCCACCTTGTACCACCCCAGTTGCCCAGAAAGGCAGGATGCAGAGAGAAAGGACCAGGTGACTCCTTCCTGCCAGGAAATTCCTGATAGCCCATACTGCCCAAGAGGTTTCTTTTTGCAAAGAAACAGTCCTAGGGAGAGCCCTCTGGCCGCCACTTAGGGGCAGGCTGATTGGACTCTGTCCTGTTCAGTGAATGTCCCTTGGGCTCTTCCATTTACAGAGCACTGTGGGGAAGCTCAGAACACTGATTGTGTTCATGGAGAGGAAGTGAGAGCTCACTCAATAACTCTACAAGGCAGAGTACGGGGCAGGTGGGGGTGCACAGTGTGCACATGCGTGGATACACAGGCGTGCACTTGTGCACAGGCATGAATAAACACGTGTGCACGCACCCATATACTTGTACGTGCACAAACCTTTAGATATGCACGTGTTTCTGCCCCCAGCTGCCTTCAGGGCTCACTACCGGCTGTGCCCTCCACAGATCGCCAAGTGTAGATTTCTGGCTTGCTAGGAACACCCCCTGAGGGATGAGCCCTGAGCCAGACACAGGGCCAGAGCTGGTCCCAGGGCATCCTAGCACATCCTCATGGCATATCATCTCCTTCCCTCTTCCAGGCTTCTCCAGTCTTCTGGAAATTGATGAGGAAAGCCAATCAGACTCTCAGCTCCACCCTGGTAAGGCCTGGGGTTGGGGGGTAGGGGTGGGATGTGGAGGGTAGGTGCATGCTAAGTCCCCCACCTCAAACCCAGAACAGGCTGGTGGTGGCTGGTCAGAGCCATTTTCCGTAAACTAGCCTCCCCGTGCTTGGACCCATTTGCACCTTTCCCATGCCCCTCACTAGAGCTCCCAGCCTCGCCTGCACCCCGTTTCTGCCCCTCAAGGCTTTGGCTTGTCTGATAGCTTTTCCCATGGGTCTCACCTGGAGCCTCCTGGGAGAGTTTGAGGTTTTCAGCCCTTAGCCACTGCCGGAATCCCCCACCTGGTTTCACTTGGGGAAGCCCGTTCTCATTTCCCTGTCCCCAAACCTCAGGGCCTCAGGCTCCAAGCCCGCAGACTCAGGCCTCTCACCATTCAGACACCCTCAAGCCTGACACTGACCCACAGTCTGGCGTCCACACCCAGGGAGCCTCTGACTGGTTTTCTGGTGGAGCACAGAGAGGTCAGTGATCAGATGGTCCACTTCACTGATTCACCACTCTCTTTTCAGAACTTTTCTTTCCCTTTTGTTCCATCTTTCTTTTTTAACCATGGTCAATTACATAGCATCAAATTTACCATCTTAACCATTTTTAAGTGTACTGCTGCTAAGTCACTTCAGTCGTGTCCGACTCTGTGCGACCCCATAGACGGCAGCCCACCAGGCTTCCCCGTCCCTGGGATTCTCCAGGCAAGAACGCTGGAGTGGGTTGCCATTTCCTTCTCCAATGCATGAAAGTGAAAAGTGAAAGTGAAGTCGCTCAGTCGTGTCTGACTCTAGCGACCCCACGGACTGCAGCCTGCCAGGCTCCTCCGTCCGTGGGATTTTCTAGGCAAAAGTACTGGAGTGGGGTGCCATCGCCTTCTCCTTTAAGTGTACAGTTCAGTGTATTAAACACGTTTACACTGTTGCACAGCCATCACATCATATGAGAGGCACTCAGTCATGTCCGACTCTTTGGGACCCCATGAACTATATTCACCAGGCTCCTCTGTCCATGGGATTCTCCAGGCAAGAATACTGGAGGGGGTTGCCATACCTTCCTCCAGGGAATCTTCCCGAGTCAGGGATAGAACCTGCATCTCTTATGTCTCCTGCATTTGCAAGTGGGTTCTTTTCCACTAGCGCCACCCGGGAAACCCATGACCACCATCCATCTCCAATACTCTTTTCTTCTTGCAAAACTGAGATTCTATACCCATCAAATAATAACTCCCCATTCATCTCTCCCCCAGCCCCTGGTAACCACCATTTACTTTCCATCTCTATGACTTTACTCTAAGTACGTTATATAAGTGGACTCATACAATATTTGTCTTTTTTGACTGACTTATTTCACTTAGCATAATGTTTTCAAGGTTCATCTGTGTTGTGTCATATATCAGAATTTCCTTCCTTTTTAAGGCTGACTAATATTCTACTGTATGTATAAATCCCATTTTGCTTATCCATTCATCCTTCGGTGGACTTTTGGGTTGTTTCCATATTTTAGCTATTGTGACTAATGCTGCCATGAATATGGGTAAACAAATATCTCTTCAAGCCCCTGTTTCAATTCTTTTGACTATATGTCCAGGATCCAGGTTCATATGGCGACCCTATCTTTAATTTTTTTGAGACA